>NC_086448.1:691841708-692184208 GCF_028390025.1 Pseudophryne corroboree
GGTTGACTCCTGGCAGCGTAGCCCGGCTGCGCTGTCAGGTGATCAGCCACCATTTCTTTAATCGGAGCAGCTGCGTGTGACGTCATGTATCCGCCCCAAAAATGGTCCCGGCCCGCCCCGCCCCTGTTCGGCCAGCTTCTTCCATTCATATTACGGTTGCATCCATCAGGGAACCGAACGCAATCTGTGTGCCAGCGCAGCTGCAGTGCGGCCGCAGTTTGTCTTTAGCCACAAACTGTGCTGCTGGCCACATCAGCAGCCAACTCAAATCAGCCCTTTAATACGTTAATACTGTTTCTATCATCCATGCTTTCTAACCCCTTAACTGGCGATTTTTCCGTTCACAACATTTTTAAAAAATGTATATTTACTAGTTTAAAAAAGTTTTTTTTAAATATTAAAATATTACATTATGCACATCTTTAGAATGGATCTCCTTGTCAAAAACTGGGGGACATAGTGGGGCAATGCGGTCGCATGTGATCTGACCATGCCAGTTCAGTGGTTATTATGGAGGTCATTCCGAGTTGATCGCACGTAGCAACTTTTGCTGCTTGTGCGATCAACTAGACGCCGCCTATGGAGGAATGTATTTTAGCATAGCAAGGCTGCGATCGCTTGTGCAGCCCTGCTATGCTAAAAAAGTTTTGTGCAGAACAAGACCAGCCCTACAATTATTTACCCTGTGCGATGGATCCAGCGAAGAAGGTCCCGGAAAGGACGTCAGACAACCGCCCTCCAAACACCTGGACATGCCTGTGTTCGGATCTCCACGCCCGGAAAACGGTGAGTATCCGCTCTGGAATGCCACCCCGCTGTCAATCTTTTTGTGATCGCGCTAGCGATCACTTTCTTCTGGTCATTGCCTGGCGCTGCGCATGCGCATTTCCAACCCGTTTGCACCGCAGCGATGAACAGCAGCGTGCGAACGGATCGGAATGACCCCGCATGTACGGAAGTTCCAATTCTCTCCCAGTTTATACATAGATAGTTATATTACATGACTTTAATTAAGCTATGTTACAAGTTCTACTTAAAATCTTAAGGGGTAACTCCTTTCAAAAATTAAAAGTTTTGTATTTCCCTAAATAAAATCATTATACTGAATAGTGCTAAACCATATTCCAGCTATAATTTTTTTAGCATCTAGAATCTGGTTGCTATGAGCAACACCTCCACTCGTTCCTTTTAGAAGGTTTTACAAATCACCCCCAAAGAGAGGTCACTTACGCTGATGGTCAAATAGAAACAGTGGGGTAAATTTACTAAGGTGGGAGGTTTTTTTTTTAGAACTGGTGATGTTGCCCATAGCAACCAATCAGGTTCTATTTATTAGCTTCTAGTAGTAGCTAGATAAATGTTAAGTAGAATCTGATTGGTTACTATGAGCAACATCACTCACCAGTTCTAAAAAAACTCCCATCGTAATAAATTTACCCCATTGATGACATTGATGTATGATTGGAAATATTATAAATATTATTTTATGTAATGTATGTTTCTCTAGATATAGAAAGCTTTGCATTTTACATACTGCTTAGTGCAAACTAAAGTACAGACATCGCCTTTCTATGCTCTGAGTCTCTCTTCTCGGGAGAAAGTGTGGAAAAACAATGCAATTGCAACAACTTTGTTTCAGTCACCGTGCATTGTGATTTGTACGGTGACTCCTTCCATTGTCTTCACTGCCTCATGATTATCAAATGGGAGGTGGGTGCAGTGGCGTAAGTTCATCACAGTCGCCCGGAGGCAAGATAAATATTGGTGCCCCCTATTTCCTATATTAAGATAAATATATGTATGTATGTATGTATGTATGTATGTATGTATGTATGTATGTATGTATGCGTGAGATATATATATATATATATATATATATATGTGTATATGGAGTATTCTGAAAAAAAATTATATACTGTATTTATACATTTAATTGTCTTTTATTTTAAGTCACACATTTCTTAGCAGTCATACCCAGGATTAGAACCCATGACCTGTTACACTAACAGCAGACACTTCACTGATGGAATTATTTGCTCCTGTAGAGGAAGCATGAGAATTCTAACTATATGAAGTTACGTGTAATTGTCAGAGAAGTAGCTTCATATAGTTAGAATTCTCATATTTCCTATACAGGAGCAAACAGCTTCATCAGTAAGGTGTCTGCTTCCAGTGTAATAGGTCGTGGTTTCTAATCCTGGGTATGACACTTGTAAAATGTGTATATTCAGTATAATAAAGTGGGTGTGATTTGTTAGGTGCAGGGACCAGTGAGGAAGTCGGCCACTGAAAAGACAGCGGCAGCTATCAATTAACTTAATTCAATGGTATCACAGAATGGGAGGAGAGGTGCCCCCCTTCAGAGCAGGAGCCCGGCGGCAGATGACTCCGTTGCCTCCCAGAGTTCTGCCTCTGGGTGGGTGGAAGCATAGAGTAATATGGAGGGTGACTTTCAAGAAACGTCATTACATTTGCAAGCAGCATACACTGGTTTTCTATACTCCATAGTATAGGCAGCAGAGAAAAACTCTTATTTTACACTTACATCATGACTAGACCAGTGACCTGTGGTCATGGTAGGCAGGGGTAGCAGAGCCTCACCTGTCATACTCCAGTATACGCCAGAGTTTGACTATAAAAATGATTAGAATAATACAAAGATAATGCACCATACATCTTTGTCTTATTCTAATAATTTTTATAGTCAAAACTCACCACCAAATTGCGTACAGTATGTATGTGTAAATCAGGCTGATACTAGCCAATGCCTCCCCAGCCACTGATCCCCCCACACCTCACTGCACTAGACAATTTGTTGCACTTCCGGTGGGCGGGGCATCTAGCATGGCCGCTTTTTAATCTCTCTCTACACAGGGGCTAAAGTAATCCACTCCAATCCTCCCTTTCTAGCCCTCATGGGGTTACATATTTTATAGGAGTGTGTTCCCCGAGTATATAGGAACGTTTTGATATCTTACTCCCCCCTGTGGACCTATTATCCACTGAAGTCGAGCCGTTAATGCAGACGGCGTGGAGGGTTGCTTGCCTTTGGGAGGAACGCGTCTGCAGCCACTGAAGCATCGGCCGCCCTGCCCCCTCCACCAACCCTTATCCCCCGCATCCCTGATCAGCTCTTTCGGGGAGATCACACTACGGGGCACTCGTTCGCCTGCCTCGTGCGGCGGCGCCCCCACCGCGACTGTTCGAGACTCCGGCCGTGGGTTCCTGGGGCTGTGCTCGGGAGGCCTGGGCCGCCGGGCGGGGGGTCCCCCCGTTGTGACACCACAGCTGGGTTTCCTGCTTCACACGGAGCCGCTGCCTGCCGGACGGAGGAATCCTCTCTACATCGTGGGCCGGGGTGCAGCACGGGCTATCCCCCCTTCACTCACTGGACCGCCCGCTTCACGGGCACGGCTGATCCCCCTGGTGCCTCTGTGACCCAACCGGCTCTGCGCCGCCGGAAATACCTGCGGGGATTGCCGCGGCTGTGCATTATCCCCTGCTGCGGACGCTATCCTGACAGGGGCCGTCTGATGCTTAGGGCTGCTATTAACCCCCCCACTCGTGCCCTTGTGGATGGCCGCGGGAGCCGGTGGGAGTGTGTACCTGCTGTGCGGCCGTTTATAAATCCCTGCACGGACCTGATGTTATCACCGTGCCCCATCCCTACTTGTGCCGTTGAGGACTGACGCTGAGACTGCCAGTCAACTCTTGCTGACATCCGTGGGACCGCGTGATTGCAACTCCCCAGGCTTTCAATCGACTGGTGCTCCTGGAGATGTCCCAACACCTGTTGCTGTCGTTCACTTGCAGGGCCCTGCAACTACCCCAGGTACTAACACTGTTTGTCCCCCCTACTGCCTTTTACTAACGGTCCCCCCTTTCCTCATTTACATTACTCCATACTTGATACCATCCCCCCTCGTGTGTGAGCCTTTTCCCCCCTTGCAGTCCATTCCTCTCCTTCCTTATCAAACCTACCCTTACTTGCTCCCCCCTCTCTCTCTACCTCCTCAGCACATATTTTTCTGTGCACCACAGGTGATACCTGGGACGCCTCTGCTGATATGACACAGTGGAGCTGGGAGACATACACTAGCTCCCCCTGACCCTCAGACCACAAAGTTCTGACCCTCTGTGAAGGGAGGTTACACGAAGCCCTTCTGCTGGATTCCATTATTGTGATGGTAGCAGACCTATCATACGGCTGAAATTTCCTACACTACTCACCATCCAGGGTTGTATATAATGCCTTGAACTCTTGCGGATCTGGGGCGAACATCAGAAACTATACCATTGTACCAATTTGCTAACTGGCCTTTACTGTCACTGTTTTTATATACTTAATATTGTCGAGTTCTCTGAATTGTTACGAGCCATTTAGTAGGTATACGCTGTATTGTTTTGACAAATTTAATGCACTGTTCTTTCTGCTACACAACCTATTCATATTGTTTTGATACTGCTATACCATTTCACTTTCTGTTGTTCCTATCGGAACCTTCCTGTAATGTTTGTTATTTTTCATATATGGTTCACATGTGACGTTTGTTATTTTCATCTCAGTACTCTATTCTGTATTGCTTGACATAACATAATGTTCCTGGAAGCATAGAATATTGTTTCTAGATATATATACTTTTATCCTAGTTAAAAATTGCTGTAGTTTGTTGCCGGGGCTGCTCCGTGAGCCCCCTTGCGGGTTGCGGTATGCTCTAGATAATGGGCTTGGCCTAGCACCTCCGCCCGAGCTCTGTATGTAACCGCCTCTGTATCTTTGCCACTGTCCGTATCGGGGAAGCACTATTTAGAGGTGCCACTGACTGCCCCATATTTCATCCTCTGGGGTATGGACAAATACCTCGACAAGACCATGCCCCCGAAACAGTCCAACACCTCACATAAGGCGGGAAAGAGCCCCTCCCTAAATCAGGCCCACCCTCCCCAGTTGGACACGGGTCGGAACCACTTAGTTTGCCCAGTGACAAAACCCCTCCTCTTACGGCCAAAGAGATTTCTGATTTTCTCATGCCCTTACTTGATAAGCGATTTGACGACCTACAAGCCCGCTTAGAATCGGGCCTGGCTCGCATAGACTCTCATGCAACGCGTCTTACTGCGTTGGAGACGAGACTGGGAGACACTGAGGACCTAGTCCAATCCTGTCAGGCGGGGATATCATCTCATCATACATATATACAGCAACTGCAGGATAAAGTCGAGGACCTGGAGAATAGATCTCGTAGGAATAACCTTCGATTTATAGGTGTTCCGGAGTCCTTGACGGGCCAGGCCCTCTCCTCATATCTGTCTGTAGACCTCCCAAACTCGTTGGGAATTATAGATGATATGGAAATCCCACATCTTGAAAGAGTCCATAGGTTGGGGGCGATGCCCAGAAGGGCGATGTTCGCTACCTTGACTATAGGGCCAAAGAACAGGTTCTCACAGCTTATCGTAAAACTAGAGAGTTGTTGGTCAAGGGTCACAAGATCTTGATATTCCAAGACTTCTCAGTTGCAGTGGCTCAGAAACGAAACAAAAGGAATTCTCTGAGGTTTGCTCCCATTTGCATAGCAAAAACATCAGATTTGCTCTGTTGTACCCAGCAAAACTACGGGTCACAGAGAATGGTAATCAGGTGTTCTACACGGATCCGGAAGTGGCGAGATCTCGTTTTCTGACTCATAAATCCCCATCAAAGTCACCTGTTGGTTAGGGTGTTTGTCGGGAAGGAACAAGGGGTTGATTGTATCGGGTACTTCCGCCTCGGGCGGATATGTGCTCGCCATTAATTGGCTTATTTTTTTTTAGTTTACAGATAATATAGTACCTTACTACAAGTGTTCACCTTAACAATTTAATACTTATTTTGTTGGATTTTTGTGTGCGCACCACTAGACCTAGTTGGTGCCCACTATAGTTTTGGAAGTTGGGAAAATGTTGGAAAAAGATGTTATGAGTTATCATGGTTCACTATTGTTGTTTCACACATTAAGACTGTTATATATTTTATGTCATGCTGATGTTTGTGTTGTTGAAATCACTGATGTCCTGGCGACCTTGGTACGGGAGGGGGACCGCCACTGTCCACCTGAATTTATTGATTACCAGTCAAGTTTCACATTGCCCTGAGGGGATTGGGTAGCCATGCCGTCTGTAGTTTCTTCCTCTGATGAGGTACTACCCCTGAAGCCGATACAATTCATCTCCTGGAATGTAGGGGGACTTAACTCCCCAATCAAGCGACGACGTGTGACTGCACATCTTAAACGTTTCCACCCAGATGTGATTTTCTTACAGGAGACCCACTGGCTGGCGGGGGAGGAAAATGTCCTGAAGGCACCATGGCTCGGCCCCTGTATAGCTGCTCCCTTTCGAACGAAGGCCAGAGGGGTAGCGATACTTTTTCAGAAAAACCTACCTGTTACTGTTCTGTCCGAAATCATTGATCCCGAAGGCAGGTATATCATTATGGACATAGAGCTTTTCCATACCAAATATACACTTGTCAATCTATATGCCCCTAATGTCAATACACATACATTTATACAGGACATTGCCCATACTCTTTTAAGCAGAACCAACTACTCCCTGATAGTGGGGGGGACTATAACATGGTGGACGATCCTACAGTTGACAGATCGCCAAGTGTGCCGAGATCTACTGACTCCCAGAGCAGACATCTACTGGCCTTTCGAGACTCACTGGACCTCTCTGACCCATGGAGATTACTGCACCTGACTGATAGGACACACACCCATTTGTTGCTTGCTCATGTAACCTTGTCTCATATTGACAGGTTCTTAATAGCCGATGACTTAATATCCCAGACCGCGGGGGTTGATATACTCGACATATTGATCTCTGATCATGCCCCTGTCACGCTAGCGCTTTCCCATCCCCATATGCATCCGACAGATCGTATTTGGCGGTTCCCACAATATTTGGCAACTTCAGAGGACTTTAAATTATACCTAACTTATCATTGGACTAATTACGTTGATGACAACATAGAATATTGGGACAAACCCGAGATTTTCTGGAATGCCTCAAAGGCAGTGATGAGGGGTCATATTATTAGTTATGTCTCTCGGAAGAAAAGAGACTCCAAATTGGAATACACTACGTTAAAGGCTGCTATGTCCAGGACCTTTCGAACATATACTGCTAACCCGACAGAGACTACCCTTGACGAATACAAACAGGCCAGATGCCTACTTGAAACCTACTTAGCCACCCAAGCGAAACATTCCTTAGACTACACTAAAAATAAATTCTATAGATGGGGCAACAAGGCTGGTAGATTATTGGCGGTCATCTCTAGACCTCCCCAACAACGTCATGTTATAACTACCATACACCACCCCAGGACCGGTCGGGTTATCACAAAATCGCAGGAAATAGTAGAACAATTCCATTCCTACTTTCAGTCCTTGTTTCAATCGACACAAATAGACACTGATCTACAAACACAGTTACTCACGGATGACGTGCTGCCCCCTCTGACCAGAGACCAGAGAGAAGCCCTTGTGGGTCCAATAACAGCGGAGGAAATTAACGCCGCCATCTCCAATCTGCCCCATGGTAAGTCCCCGGGCCCAGATGGCTTGTCAGGCGATTATTACCGCATGTTACAGGCCCAAATTGTCCCCTCATTACTGGAACTATTTCACGCAATACACGAAAGGAGTTCCCCGTCCCCGCTTTTTAATGAAGCCTTTATTACACTTATTCCTAAACCTGGTAGGGACTCCAATTTCCTTTCCTCCTACAGACCAATTAGTCTCCTAAATGTAGATTACAAACTCCTAGCTAAGATTATGGCGACGAGACTCCAGTCCATCCTTCCTGATATTCTCACTACGACACAAATGGGTTTTGTGACTGGCAGACATGCGGTTAAGGCAATCCGCATGGCACTGGCGGCGGTAACGGCGTCCCAGTCTCCCTGCACAGACTCCAACATGCTTCTTAGCCTCGACGCCAATAAGGCTTTTGATATGGTACTATGGCCACACTTATTTGCTGTGTTGGAGAAAAGGGGGTTTGATGTGAGTTTCATTAACTATATACAATATATCTACAGCGCTCCATCCGCCTCACTATTAATTAACGGGATCAGAGGTCAACGGTTCTTTTTGGAAAGGGGAACCCGTCAGGGATGCCCTTTATCGCCTCTCCTATTTAACTTGGCCCTTGACCCGCTGCTTAGAACATTGCAGGATTGGTCTGTTTTCAGAGGGATAAAAGTGGGTAGTCAGGAAATTAAACTCTCAGCCTTCGCTGACGACATCCTCCTTTATATATCGGACCCCGAATGTTCCCTAACTCAGATCATGGACAGGATTAATTTATTCGGCCGCATTTCGGGTTTTAGTATTAATATGGACAAATCGAAGGCCCTGTTGTTGTGTGGCACTGTGACGTGTCCGACTTGGGCCGCACACTTCCCCTTTCATTGGGTATCCACATATATCACATACTTGGGTATTAGGGTCCCACGCTATATTTCAGAACTATATAAATTCAACGTATATAAGGTAATACACACCTTGACCGATGATGTTAAGAGATGGGAACGTCTTCCATTGTCATACCTTGGTAGGGCCAGTCTCTTGAAAATGGTGGCAATACCTCGCCTACTATACCCCTTGCAAACACTTCCCATACTGTTGACGAAGCAGGACTCACAACAGATTAATAAACTTATTAGAACCTTTATATGGAGGGGGGGCCGAGCTCGCATCGCTTTGCGTAAGCTTACTCAGCCTAAATCCAATGGGGGTATTAATTTTCCAGATGTAGTGGTTTATAACCACGCTGCTCTTTTGAGACACTTAAGGGACTGGTTGCAGAACAGCTCTATTTACACGAACACATCACTCGAACAAAGCTTCCTTCCGACTGTAGCCTTGACATGTTTCCTCCATCAGCATGACTGGGAAATACCTGATCACATTCGGTCTAACCCTCTTCTATGGTCTACCAGGAAGATGTGGCACATACTGCGACATGATGCGAAACTGAACCCGTATTACTCCTTACACCTGCCCCTAATTAAAAACCCAGACTTCTTGGATGGCATGGCTGCTCACCCCTTCCAGACTTGGAGGGAGGAGGGCATAACATCACTTCGCTCATTAGTGGCAGTGGAAGACCACCGTCCGCTCACCCTCTCAGAGGTCTCAGCGGGGCATGAGGTGATTGTCTCATCTCCCCTTTCATTTTTACAGACACAATTCTATGTCAGACATGTCCTTGCACACTTTGCGGATGGGGACTGGACCAACTCCCTGGATAGTCTCTTAGCACTCCCGATACCGAGACATAAGGCCATTTCCATCCACTACACTTTCTTGAGAAAAATTTTAGACCACGCTACTGTGAGGGGTGATATGTCCACTTGGTTGGCTCACTTCCCTGATCTGACCATACCAATTATGGAAAAATCGCTACTTTACTCCAGAAAAGTCCTCCCAGCAAGCATGTACACTGAGTTGTTTCTTTTTCTTAATATCTATCATAACACTTACTTATCCCCACTACGGCGCTTCCACATGGGAGCGACGACTCGCACTCTTGTCCAAAATGTCATCAGAATGAAGCAGATACTTTTCATTGTTTGTGGACATGCCCGATTGTGCAATACTTCTGGCATATAGTTAGGAGATATGCGGAGGCAAATCTAATTACCTATGTGCCCTTCACCCCGAATGGGCAGTCCTGGGTATTATTGATCCTGCCCTCCGAATGCCATCGGAATGTAAAAACTACTGATAGCCTTAAGCGCAGATGGGAAAAAGACTATACTACAGGGATGGATAGATAGTACACCACCACAGATACCACTATTCCTCAATAAGTTACATCATATATTTAGGATGGACTGGGTGGAGGCCATTGTGGACAGAGGTAAACAAGTGGAACGATTCTTTCACCTATGGGAATCCTACATCCCCACCTTGCCCCTTACCACGCGTCTAAACATTCATAACAGCCTCAAAAACACCACGTGGTACCTAACTAGACTAGCCACACAGGAACAACCGGTATCCCTGGTCTAGGTGCGGGTGGCTGTGGCGGCCTCCCTCTGGGTTGCCTATAACATATACAATAACACTGTCATGATAACTGTTAACCGTTTTTTTTTTATTTATCTTTTTATATTTGAAGAATAATGTCTTAACTATTGGTTAATGTAGAAGACGCTGATGTGCACTGCTTGATCTTAACGCCAGTACACTATTGTTTTAAGATTTATATACGTCTTGTGACTTTCATGATGACTCAATAAAAAGTTTTTTTTGAAAAAAAAAAAAAGACAATTTGTTGCAAATCAAATATTTGAATAACGACAGGTTTTTCTTAACGTCTTTAAAATATATGAAAAAGGCTAGTTTCCAATATCTTCAATAAGTACAACATAGAGCTACTATCTCATCATGTAATGTGGGAAGAATCAGGCAGAAAGTTTTTGGTGGCAGCAAAATAATAATATAAATCTAATTGAGTGATACAGTATTTAGTTGGCGGACCTAATAATGTTGAAAAATAACATTATTGGTCTTTTAGTAATCATTTTTTATTGAAGTATGATGCACTGTTACATGCAAGCAAAAAAACCTGTATTCTCTGAAGAAGAAAAAAAGCAGAGTTACAATTACCATGAAACATTTTCAGTGTACAGGATACATTGAGACCAGTCAATCTGAGTAAAAGGTAGTACAGAAAATGGTTATAGGAAAATAAACATTTTAATTTCTACTTAACACAATAAAGGGGTAATTTAAATGTTATCACACAGCAGATATCCTGTTTATTGCCCCTATCGGATCTCTTTGTGCGCATTTCAGCTCGCTAAACCCGGGGGTAGCGAGCTGAAATTAACTTGTCGCGCCTGTCGGCTGCAACATTCAAATACAGCCAGTGGGCGCAAACGCGGGCGGGAGGGGGGACAGGGACATTTGAATATGGCCCTATGGTTGCAGCATCTGTGTGACAGCCCAGGGAGAGAGATTGCGTAAGTTTATAATAGTTTACGGTTTATAATGCAGATAGTATATGGTCTATAATGCAGATTTTTTTTTGGAGGCGAATCCGCCTTCGGCTCTCAATAATGTAAGCACTGAATAACCATTTAACATTAACCACCAGCAGAGTAGGCCTTGGGAATATGCCATATATTGTAGGTGATTGCCTTTGGTGCCGTTGATCAGGATGGGGGGAGGGGGGTGCTGTGACCTATCCCCCTACATCCCTTAGCACACAGTGGCAGGAGGAGCTGCCAGCAGACATGACCTCTCAGAGGTGATACAATCAGTGCCACAATGCCATAGACCAGGCATTCCCAACCGCGGTCCTCAAGGCACACCAACAGTGCAGGTTTTAGTGATATCCAGGCTTCAGCACAGATGGTTAAATCAAAATAACTGAGGTGCTAATTAAGTCACCTGTGTCCAAGCCTGGATATCACTAAAACCAGGACTGTTAGTGTGCCTTGAGGACCGCGGTTGGGAAACACTGCCATAGACACTAGGATCCAAGGCAGTATGCACATTATTCTCATTAAATTGAATAGGACTCATTGTTGATGATTGGGATAGTCCTTTCCTCCTACAGCTCTCTGGCCAGCTCCTGCCACCCCTGCATGTAAAAATGCAAGGTTTCCAGGGGAATTCCCTGGTTCTTCCTGTTTTATTCTGGTCAAAAGCTCAAAATTCCTGATTTTCCTTATACAGTACGTTTCTTTTAGTTAAAACACTGCAATAGATGCTTTAAAAGCCTACGTTAATGTCATATATTACAAAACCATTGTCCCTTTATGATTTCCATTGTTTGTGCAGTGATCAGCCTGCAATGGAAAGCTAGAGTTACTAGATTCCTGCCACTGCTTGCACTGTTTACCAACTCCACCCCCCCTACCCTTCATTCCCTTCCCCGTTCATCTCTAGTCTCCACCCTCTCCCCTATCTCTTCACCTATGTTAAATGGCCATATAGAATGCATTAGAGAAGAGACTCTTATCTAAGAGACAGGAAAAAACAAACAATTGAATACTCCCTTAAAACCCCAGAATTAATTGATTTTAAAAACAAACAAAGATTTTGGGATACAAGTATGCAACAACAAAAAGTACATACAATAAACAAGGCCAGGACAAGTTGTCATACCTGTTAGGCGCCGAGGGTCCGCCCGTCAGTGCGGCCCGGCGCCTAGCAACTAGGGACGCCGCAGGCAGACAGCCGCCGGCTCCCTAGCAACGCTAGACGCCGGGCGCACGGAGCCGCTCAGACCCTAGCAACGGGGACGCCACGGTCAGACCGCGTTCCCCGTTGCTGGGTCTTAATTAATCAGTGCTTGTGTATTCTGGCCGTGCAGCATGCAGCTGCACGGCATCATTATGTGATTACCCTGTCTGGATCATGATTGGAGGGCTCCCAAATTTAAGCACTCTCAGGACTTCTCACAGACGCCGGTGATAGCTTCCCGTTTGCTGTGTCAGTTACAGAGAGTTTCCAGTCCTGCTCTACCCGGTTGTTCCTGTCCTCAGTGATCCAGTACTCGGAATTTGTCATCTATTCCTGGAGTCCGACCGAGCACCTTTAACATCCTGTGGTGTTCGTGAGTCGCGGCGTAGCCGTGTGTTGCGGCTTGACCGCTTACTATTTATTATTTAGTTTATTGTGTTCTGGAGCTTTTGCGGAGGATTCCGCTCCCACAAATCCACTCTGGTATCCAGCGGTGCTGGATAGGAGTAACGGATCAGTGGATCTTTGGTTGTCCTTTTCCCTGGCGGTTTGTCCGCACATACTTTTGGTTTAAGTTAGATAGCTTGTAACCCCTGGCCTGGTTGCTTAGTCAGAGGGCCCCTTGTTATCAACCTGTCTCGGATTTCCCTTTGTCTCCCATTAAGACCTGAGGGGGCATCGGGGTTGGGCAGACATAATCCGCCCTTCGAACGCGGCTGCCATGGGCTCAAGCAACCATAGTCTCGCAGGGGATTTCTGATAACACGGGCGAGACAACGGAGTTAGGGCGCCAGGGGTTACTAGGCTTTCCTGCTCCCGTACCAGCATATCCTTCCAGTACTCAGACCTCTGCCATAAAGATCTCCTCTGGTCTGGAGTACGGGAATCATAACATTATCACCGGCCCAACTAAAATTTAAAAAAATTAAACAGGAGTTAATTTTTTTCCCCTTATTCTGTTGGGAGATTTGTCAGCCTCATGAATCCCTCCGGTGTTGGGCCAAATCCTGGCCAGCTTTTAGTTAGCCAGATTCAAGAGCTTACTCAGATGGTTCAAGATCTGTCCCTTCGGGTGAGGTCACAGGAAGATCTGTTACGGACTTCCCCGAGGGTCATTCCTGAACCAAAAATGCATCTGCCTGACCGTTTTTCTGGGGATAGAAAGCAGTTTTTTAATTTTAAAGAGTCTTGTAAACTGTATTTTCGTTTAAGACCAGTCTCCTCAGGTACGGAATCTCAGCGGGTAGGAATTATTATTTCTTTGCTACAGGGGGATCCTCAGACCTGGGCTTTTGGCTTAAAGACAGACGATCCGGCTTTATTGTCTGTAGACGCCTTTCTGGGGTCTTTAGGGCTATTGTATGATGACCCTGATAGAGAGGCATCCGCCGAGAGTCAGTTGCGTGCTCTCAGACAGGGTAGGAATCCCGCAGAGATTTATTGTACGGAGTTTCGCCGTTGGTCGAACGACTGTGGATGGAATGATCCAGCCCTGCGCAGTCAGTTTCGCCTCGGCTTATCCGAGTCTATAAAAGACAGTCTCCTTCAGTATCCCGCTCCTGAGACTCTCGATAAACTCATGGAGCTCTCTATTAAGATTGATCGTCGTCTCAGAGAGCGGAGGGCTGAAAAAGGAGCATCTGTTGGGTCTTCTCCTTGTGTTTTTTCCATTCCTGTGGACATAGAGGAGCCCATGCAGATAGGCCTCTCCAAACTGTCTCCTGAAGAAAGAACCAGAAGGCAAAATTCTGGTCTTTGTTTATACTGTGGGGGTAAGGGACATTTTGCCCGTAGTTGTCCGAACAAGTCGGGAAACGCCTCGACCAAGTGAGTTGTGAGGGGGTTCACTTTGGTCTGCAGCTTATCTCCTCAAATAATTCACTGTTGGTTCCAGCTAAAGTTTCCTTTGGCAGCCTCTGTTCCTCGATCTCGGCTTTTGTGGACAGTGGAGCTGCAGGGAACTTTATGGATTTAACATGGGCTAAGGCCTTAGGTATTCCTCAGTTAGCCTTGGGTAGGTGTATCACCATGCATGGTTTAGATGGGAGTCCCTTGTCCAATGGGGTTATTTCTCTCTGTACACCTCCTGTTCTACTTTCGGTAGGAGCTCTGCATTCTGAAAAGATTGAGTTTTTCCTTACCCATTGTCCAGCAGTTCCTGTGGTTCTGGGTCACCCTTGGCTGGCCTTTCATAATCCCATCATTGATTGGCAGTCGGGGGAGATCTTACAATGGGGTACCATCTGTAATAAGGAATGTATTACGCTTCCCATCAGAATAGCTGCTGTCATTCCCGCACCCATTCCTGTGGAATACCAGGATTTTGTTGATGTATTTTCCAAGGGCAATGCGGATATTCTGCCTCCCCATAGGCCTTATGATTGTGCTATCGAGTTAATTCCTGGTGCCACTTTGCCTAAGGGAAGGTTATATGCATTGTCCGGACCTGAAACTATGGCCATGAATGAGTATGTTAAAGAAAGCCTAGGGAAAGGATTTATCAGGCCATCTAAATCCCCTTTAAGTGCAGGCTTCTTCTTCGTGGAGAAGAAGGATGGATCACTCAGACCTTGCATTGACTTTAGAGCCTTGAATACAATCTCAGTAAAGAATACTTACCCTTTGCCGCTTATTTCTGTCCTCTTTGATCAGCTACGTTCGGCTGTGATTTTTTCTAAGATTGACCTGAGAGGAGCATATAACCTCATCAGAATCAAGTCAGGGGATGAGTGGAAAACGGCATTCAGTACTCAATCAGGCCACTATGAGTATCTGGTTATGCCATTCGGCCTGTCCAACGCTCCGGCAGTTTTCCAGGATCTCATTAACGATGTGCTCCGTGAATTTCTTGGAAGATTCGTTGTAGTCTACTTAGACGATATTTTGATATATTCTGACTCTATTGAACAACATGTTACCCAGGTGCGTCAGGTTCTAAAAAAATTACGTGAAAATCACCTATATGCCAAGCTGGAGAAGTGTGAATTTCATGTCACGGAGGTATCCTTTTTAGGGTACATTATTTCCCCTCGGGGATTCTGTATGGAACCAAAGAAGCTCCAAGCCATCCTTAGTTGGGCGCAACCCACCAATTTAAAAGCAATTCAGCGCTTTTTAGGGTTTGCGAATTACTATAGAAGATTTATTCACTCTTTCTCTGACCTAGTTGCTCCCATTGTGGCACTGACTAAAAAGGGAGCAGATCCTACCAACTGGTCACGTGAAGCGGAGTTATCTTTTCAGGCCTTGAAACAAGCCTTTGTCTCAGCCCCGGTCCTCAGACATCCCAACCCAGAATTGCCTTTCATTGTTGAGGTTGATGCCTCGGAGGTTGGAGTAGGGGCTATCCTATCTCAGAAGGATCCGGATTCCCTGGAATTACATCCTTGTGCCTTCATGTCCAGGAAATTCTCATCTGCTGAATCCAACTACGATGTTGGTAACCGGGAATTACTGGCTATTAAATGGGCTTTTGAGGAGTGGAGGCATTGGCTTGAAGGAGCCACTCATACCATTTCAGTTTTGACTGATCACAAAAATCTTCAATACATTGAATCAGCTAAACGGCTGAATGCCCGGCAAGCTCGTTGGGCTTTATTTTTTACTCGTTTCAAGTTCATTATCACCTTCAGGCCAGGTTCCAAGAATACCAAGGCAGATGCCCTGTCACGCAGTTTTCTTCCAGTTCAAGACAACAGTCCTGTTACTCCCATACTTCCGTCTTCAGTCATTCGGGCAGGTCTCACACAAGATTTATTTACCCAGTTAAAGCAGCTTCAACATCAAGCTCCTGGAAATACTCCTGCTGGTCGTCTTTTTGTCCCAGAGTTTTTGAGAGCAACGGTTTTGATGGAGTTTCATGATAGCAAGGTTGCCGGGCATCCGGGGATCGCTAAAACTTTTGAATTAGTTTCCCGCTCGGTATGGTGGCCTGGTCTTTCCAAAGACATTAAGGAGTTTGTTTTTTCTTGTCAGGTCTGTGCACAGCATAAGGTTCCCCGTTCCTTGCCTATCGGTCAACTTATGCCCTTGAATGTTCCTCTTAGGCCATGGTCTCATATTTCCATGGATTTTGTGGTGGACCTCCCTCTGTCAGCCGGATGCCGAGTCATATGGGTGGTAGTGGACCGTTTTAGCAAAATGGCCCATTTCATTGCTCTTCCCCGATTGCCATCTGCCCAGGGATTTGCAGTCTTGTTCCTCCGCCATGTTTTCAGACTCCATGGGTTACCCACTGATATTGTTTCTGATCGGGGTCCACAATTCATTGCACAATTTTGGAAGTCTTTTTGTGCCTCATTAAAGATGAAATTATCTTTAACGTCTGGCTACCATCCCCAATCCAACGGGCAGACTGAGCGAGTTAATCAATCATTAAAACAATATTTGCGTTTGTACTCGGCCAAACTCCAAAATGACTGGTCTGAGTTTCTTCCCTTTGCAGAGTTTGCTTACAACAATGCCTGTCATTCCTCCACCAATGTATCTCCATTTTTTACAGTTTTTGGTTTTCACCCCAGAGCTAATTCCTTTTTTCAACATTCTTCTATCTCCTCACTGACCTTGACCTCTCATCTCAAACTCATTTGGAGAAAAGTGCACCTGGCTCTCAGAAAAGCGGCATTTCGGGAGAAAAATTTTTCTGACAGGCTCCGGCGGCCGTGCACTTTTAAAGTTGGAGATAGGGTATGGTTGTCGACTCGCAACATTAAACTTCGACAAACCTCAGCCAGATTGGGTCCTAAATTTATTGGACCATTTCATATTATCAAAAAAGTCAATCCAGTGGCTTTCCGGTTACGTTTACCAAAAACTTTACGGATCGGAAATACCTTCCATTGCTCCTTGTTAAAACCATATGTTTCGTCCAGTAGATTTCCTCGCAAGATCTCTCAGGGGAAATCACCAATAGATGTACAGGGTCAGCAGGAGTTCTTAGTGGAGAAGGTTCTCGATTCCAAGTTGTCCCGGGGTCGGCTTTATTTTTTGGTACATTGGAGAGGTTATGGTCCAGAAGAAAGGTCTTGGGTCCTGGATGAGGATCTCCATGCCCCGAGGCTCAAAAGGGCATTTTTTCGAGAATTTCCTCAGAAACCTGGCCTTAGGGGTTCCTTGACCCCTCCTCAAGGGGGGGGTACTGTTAGGCGCCGAGGGTCCGCCCGTCAGTGCGGCCCGGCGCCTAGCAACTAGGGACGCCGCAGGCAGACAGCCGCCGGCTCCCTAGCAACGCTAGACGCCGGGCGCACGGAGCCGCTCAGACCCTAGCAACGGGGACGCCACGGTCAGACCGCGTTCCCCGTTGCTGGGTCTTAATTAATCAGTGCTTGTGTATTCTGGCCGTGCAGCATGCAGCTGCACGGCATCATTATGTGATTACCCTGTCTGGATCATGATTGGAGGGCTCCCAAATTTAAGCACTCTCAGGACTTCTCACAGACGCCGGTGATAGCTTCCTGTTTGCTGTGTCAGTTACAGAGAGTTTCCAGTCCTGCTCTACCCGGTTGTTCCTGTCCTCAGTGATCCAGTACTCGGAATTTGTCATCTATTCCTGGAGTCCGACCGAGCACCTTTAACATCCTGTGGTGTTCGTGAGTCGCAGCGTAGCCGTGTGTTGCGGCTTGACCGCTTACTATTTATTATTTCGTTTATTGTGTTCTGGAGCTTTTGCGGAGGATTCCGCTCCCACAAATCCACTCTGGTATCCAGCGGTGCTGGATAGGAGTAACGGATCAGTGGATCTTTGGTTGTCCTTTTCCCTGGCAGTTTGTCCGCACATACTTTTGGTTTAAGTTAGATAGCTTGTAACCCCTGGCCTGGTTGCTTAGTCAGAGGGCCCCTTGTTATCACCCTGTCTCGGATTTCCCTTTGTCTCCCATTAAGACCTGAGGGGGCATCGGGGTTGGGCAGACATAATCCGCCCTTCGAACGCGGCTGCCATGGGCTCAAGCAACCATAGTCTCGCAGGGGATTTCTGATAACACGGGCGAGACAACGGAGTTAGGGCGCCAGGGGTTACTAGGCTTTCCTGCTCCCGTACCAGCATATCCTTCCAGTACTCAGACCTCTGCCATAAAGATCTCCTCTGGTCTGGAGTACGGGAATCATAACAATACCTGCATTTCTGCATACCTGAATCACAGCGCCCTAGAATATCAGATTTTTTTTCACGGCACCCCTAGGCCATAAATTTCTTATTGAGAAATTTAGAAAGAAATATTACATTAAGTAGATCACATTTATATGTCATCCTAAAGGCCCATGTAGATGGGCCGATGCGGGAGAGATGTGTGCTGAGCGAACTGCTCAGCACACATCTCTCCCGCCGCTCAGCACAGCGCGATCTGTGCTGAGCGTGCGGGGGGAGACGGGGGGGCCGCTCACTTCACCCAGCGGGTGAAGTGAGCGACCCACTAGATTGGCCTGCATGCAGGCCAATCTAGCAGCAGCGATAGCGATGTGTGGGGCCGCGCATCGCTATCGCTGAGGGGGCTACACACGGAGCGATCATGCCAATATTCTAAGCAATCTAGTCAGATTGCTTAGAATATCGCTCCGTGAGTACCCCCCTTTAGGGTCAGCTGTGTGATGAGGGACAAGATCTGCTTCTGTTTGGCCACATATTTTATGACTGGCAGCCACCAGCACTGGTTTTGCCTATTATATTGACCATGAATAATTTGAATTGGTCCTGGACCACCAACCCAGGGCACCCCTGCAAGTGTCCCGAGGCACCCCAGGGAGCCACGGCACACAGTTTGGGAACCTCTGGCCTAGACTATTTGCTGCATCCAGACTTGGCCACAGGGTGTACAAAGGTCATGAGTAAAGTATCAGCTAGTTTCTCACTCATACCCCATGATTCTACAATCATTACTGGTGCCATTTCTGGAATGCTGTATAACGCCCTGCTTCACCCAAGCTCCATTTACTAAGCTTTGAAAAGAAATAAAGTGGACGGAGATAAAGTACCAGCCAATCGGCTCCTAACTACCATGTTACAGGCTGGATTTGAAAAATGTCAGTTAGGAGTTGGTTGGTTAGTACTTTATCTCCAGCCACTTTATCTTCATCCAAGGCTTAGTAAATAGACCCCTTGGTCCTCAAGGATCAGTAGTAGTTAATGTTTTCCAGGTCACCTATGGATTCTTAAAATGTGACAGTTGGTGATACACAGTGCACCTGCCGGGTGACCTGAAAAACGTGAACTGTTAGTTTACCTTGAGGACCGAGTTTGGGAAACCGCCTTAGGGTATGTGTATAGAAACTCTGCCACTGTTTCACACACACATATTTCCAGCATTAATAAAAAGCCTATCAAATTTAAAAATATATAGATTCAGTGGCGTCACAAGGGGGGTGCAGGGGGTGCGGCCCGCTCCCGGGTGTCACCCGCCGAGGGGTGACACCAAAATGCCGGTTCCTGCTTAGAGACAGGAGCTGAGTGCTGCACTGTTATATTAAGTGCAGCAGTCGGCTCCTGTCACTGTGTAGGAGTCAGCACTGCAGGCACAGCACTCCCCAGGAGTGAGCCTGCACCTCCTAACCCCCCAAGTTGAAAAAAAAAAACGGGTGTCGGGACGCGAAGCCCCGCCCCTTTCGGAAAGCCACACCCCTTTCAAGTCATTCAAGCTGATAAACAAGGGATGTCAGTCCGTGAAGCCTCGCCCCTTCCCGTGAAGCCCCGCCCCCTCTTTTGCCGCCGCACCGGGTGTCCAAGAGGTGAGTGACGCCTCTGTATAGATTTTACAAGTGCGCTGTCAGCAGCCGCTGGTAAAGGGATGGCCAAAATCCCTGAAATAGATACACAAAAGATATAAATATACCAGCGCTGGCTGTATTAATTAGACACAAAAATGGACGGTTCGTTAAAAAGCGATAATATTCTAAATTTTTTCACTAGTACACATTAAAAAGCTCTTCCATATTAATAGTATACACATAAGTTAAAACAATGTTATATATACTGTAAATGACTAATGCCATCAAAAAGAAAGAGAATAGCTCTCAGCCAATCCACTAAGATGCTCCTATATGTAAATCATCACTTGGCTAGGACCTCCTCCAATGATAATGTAGGCAGCACAAAGGTAGTATATATTACTAGATGTAGGTAGATAGTTGTCCCTTATTATTCTCTCAGCCTTATCCAAAGTAGTCCATGGGCCAAAGCCAGATTTTTTACCAATCGGTACCAGTAAAGGGGGCAAAACTTTGTTGTATTTCTTTTGTAGAACTATGATAGTAGAGTTGTTTTTTGTATGATAACCTTACCAGCTTATAGGTAGTAAAACACAAAAGTGTGTGTGTGTGTGGGGGGGGGGGGGGGGGGGAATATAAGTCAATGGGGATTTTGGTGATTTTTGCCTGGTTCTATCTCCGGATCCAGGGGGTCTATAAACTATCGGAGATATACATTTTGTAGCCCTGGACATATTCTCTGGGCATGCCAATTTGCTTGCATGGGCACCCCAAGGAACAAGAGCTACACTGGCTGAAAGTCAGTGCCCCCAACCGGCAACCTCTCCATTATAGTCTATGGGGATTTTGGGGATTTTTGCACCGTTCTATCTCCGGATGCAGCCTTGGATCTCTTCTCTGGGCATGTCAATTTGCTTTTATGTGGACCCTAAGGCACCGGAGCTACACCGGCTGAAAGCCAGTGCCCCTACTGGCAAACGCTGCATTATAAGTCAATGGGGATTTTGGGGTCTCTTTGGAAAATATTCCAAGATATAAGTTTTGTTCCGGTGAACCTCCTCTTTCAGATGAGCCCATCCCCAATATTTTAGTACCACTGGGGAGCAAAATATTCCGGGTGATGTTTTTTTGAGGGGGGTCAGTTTTGGGGGGCAATTGCTTGGTCCAGTGATTTTTCTTTAAAAATCAGAGATATAAATTTTGCAGAGGAGACTTTGGCCTACCCTTGGTACATAGTGGTAGGGGTCAAAGGTGGTAACCCCTGACCTGTGGAGCTTTTCAAGCACTTTGGTCCATGTTTTGGGGTACCCCGACCCATCCTGGAGCTTAACTCCCAATATAGCCCAGGTAGCCCCAGCAGATGGCTATCTTAAAATCATGACCCCAAGTTTCTGTACCCCAAATTGGGGGCGCTAGGCCCCAGGGGGTAGTGCCACCCCACCGCTTCCGGACCATGTACCCTAAAACTTTGAAACTTGGTGGGGTGATAGTGCATAGACTCTACTATCTACAGGCCAAATTTGGGAACGTAAGATATGGCTCCTGGAATTGACCCCACTTCACTTGAGCGCTTGCGGGAGAGCCCCGGGTAAGTCAATGGGAAAACACTGCTGGCTGGAAGTCATTGATCTCCGGTTCCTGTGGAGCTATTTACATTTGGTACAATAGTAGAGTGGTATCCCCTCTATTAGTGGTCCAAATTTGGGGTGATTCGGTCCAGCAGAACCGGAGCTATAGACCAGCAAAGTCAAGAATCTGTACCCGGGCACTCCTGGGTAAGTCAATGGTCAAGTACCGCTGACTGGAAGTCCTGGATCTCCAGTTCTGGTGGAGCTATTTACCTGAAATTTGGCACACTAGTAGGGGGCGTATCCCCTCTATATTTGAGCCAAATTTGGGGTGATTGGATCCAGCAGAACCGGAGATATTTTGCTCCAAAGTGGTCAAATTTTTGGCCCATTCATGGAACCGGGGAGACTCTGCAGCTTGTGTCGGTGCCTTAAGTACCTGTGCTGGAACTGGCATCTGTTAAAAAAAAAGAGTGCCCCCCTAAAGCTCCGACCGGTACAGGTGATGTTTTTTAATCCAGGGGTATGGATAGGTCCCAGGGGTCCAAACAGCCCCCCCTGTCCCGGTGGGTGTTATTTTGTTGAATCCCGTACAGGCAACCAGGATATTTGTACCCACAAGCCGGTGCAAAAAGACTTGTATCGAAACCGAACTCTATGCAATTAATATGGATACAGGCTTCATTGCAAAGCACCTCCGATAATGTGGCATTGCAGATGTTTTGGCATAAGATATTGACACCATTAAGCATTTCATCCAAATAGGCTTTGTCATTTTTATGGGTTTCTTCCAACCACGCAAGAAATCCTTTCCATGCAAGCCTCATAATAGCTTCATACACCAGCTTGTGAAGTCGCACCGCACGGTTGTACTTACGACCTTTCATTATATCACAAAGCTGTGGCTATAAGGCGGTTATCATACAGAAATATTATGGCCATATATATATATCTTTAAGAAAAGTGCACTCAAGTTTTGTCCCTCTTGGTGGTAGCGACATTTGGTCTGGCCCATGGACTAATGGTGGCTAGAAAGGGAGTCCAAACAAGGTGCTTTGATGTAAATCCAAAAAGGTGGAGCAAGTGTCCAATTAACACCATGGATGGATAGCAGGAGTGCAGGATATCCTTGTGTGGCATATGCTCAGGCTATCAGGCTCTACGCGTTTCATTTGTTTCCACAAATCCAACTTCCTCAGGAGCATATATTGGGGGGGTGTATTAAGATGTCCTTATATACCCTTCTAAATGAATCTATTGTTGGCACCTGTGTTCCTTAGTAAACGATTTAAACAAACCGTCCGTTAAAACAATAAATATATATATATATATATATATATATATATATATATATATATAGTAATCCTACATGGTCCCATTACCTGTTAAGTATAAATAAATAAAAAAAAACAAATGTTATGACTATATATTTTTTTCATGTAAAAGATTTCTAGATTTCTATTGACAAATTCACCCGATCACATGACTACATCCGATCACGTGACCGTTAATGTTTCAATTCAATTCATCAGCTATACTTAGAATGATAGACCTAGGCTTCAGATGTTATGGTCATGTGACTGCACTCATGTGATCAGAAGCCTCCATACACTAAAGGAGATTAATATTTATATATTTTAAATAAAAAGCCTGTTAACACAGGGCAATTGTGCTGCAACCCTAGACTACCAGTCAAGCTTTTGCTTTCATCAGTGAACTTCCAATATGCTGATCATTGCATATATCAATGCAAACATCAGACTGGCAAGCTTTTGCAGAATGATATTTAAACCAGGTTAGTAAATAAATCTTTATTTCACAAAAGCATAATAAACTGTACCAGCATAATTCAAATTCATATAAACAGTAAAATCGAGGGCAAATAATATTGCTCCATGTCTGCATAGTAAAGTCAAGTTCTAGATACAAGACAATGGGGGTAATTCCAAGTTGATCGCAGCAGGAATTTTGTTAGCAGTTGGGCAAAACCATGTGCACTGCAGGGGAGGCAGATATACCATGTGCAGAAAGAGTTAGATTTGGGTGGGTTATTTTATTTCTGTGCAGGGTAAATACTGGCTGCTTTATTTTTACACTGCAAATTAGATTGCAGATTGACAAAGACCTCGGCAGGAGGTAGAAACGCGTTGGTGGACAACAGGGACTGAGAACGAGGGAGCAGTGGAGGACGGACCATTCCGGTACAGCGTGGTGTGGGGGATTCCCGGGTTTCCCTATACCAAAAAAAACCCGCAAGCCGGCTTTGAACTGTTTTAACAGTTCTCACATTCTGGTAATTCTCCATTGCTCCGTTATTTGCATCAGTCCGGAAATTGTGCTATTGTCATATAATGATACACTGCCTCCCATAAAGACAACGGGATCCAGTGTTTTCCTATGGTGCATGTTGCTAATTTGCATTTTGCCATTCATTTGTATTTTAAACGGAATAATTTGTATGTTAATGTTTATTAAAAACTGTACTGCACTATATATATATACCATCTTTTTCTTCCATGTCACCCATGTGAGTACTTACTCCCGGAACTGGTGAAACTATCTGTGGAGCGCAGGATAAGTCCCCTTATTTTACATTGTTTGTTTGAACACACCACACCCAAATCTAAAGGTGTGTACACACGGTGAGATTTTTTCTTAAGATTTTGACTATATAATCAAAATCGTAAGAAAAGTTAGTGCAGATCGCAAGGTGAAAGTCACCTTGCGATCCCGATGCGCGGTCCCGCCAGGTCGGCATCGCAAGAAAAGATAGACTGTGCAGGCAAGTCAATCCTTGCTAGATCGGTGTACTATCTAGTTCTTCTCACATGTCAATGACATCTCACATAAGCCAAAATCTCACATAAGCCAAAATCGTAAGCACACATAGTACAGATCTCAAGAAAAGTTAGTCAAAATCTGTCCTATCTGGGCTCCGGGGAGTTCAAGGGAAATCGCAAGTAAAAATAGGACATAGCAAGGATCTCACCGTGTGTACACACCTTTACTCTCTCTGCACATGTTAAATCTGCCTCCCCTGCAGTGCACATGGTTTTGCCCAACTGCTAACAAAATTCCTGCTGCGATCAACTTGGAATTACCCCCAATGTGGATATTTTCCACTCAGAATACACATTTATTTTCTTTGTGCAACTGATGAGTTCTAGTCAGCTCTAATATCTGTACTTCATTACCTCCAAGCATCTAGTAATCTCTTTAAAAAGGAAGTGGATTTAAAGTGAATTCATTGACGTCACTTGGGTACATAAATAAGAACAGTTTCCTGTCAGTTGAACCACAGAGCTTTCTAAACTGTCAACTACAGTTAAAAAAATCTAATTATACAATGAAACAAACCATAAGGGAGTGTAATGTTATTAGGAGATTTAGCTGTGCTCAAGGTCTCCCCACCACATAAGTCATTCATCGATTTTCTTTTACTTATCAGTCTAAAAACAACTGTTGGGGTTGACACTCAGCAACTATTTTACTGAACTGGACAATAAAAAAAGGTGCTCAGGGCCAATGTCATTAATTGGGTAACAAAATAGAACAGATATGAAAGCCACTTTTGTATTCCAGAAGAGTTGCCAATTATAACAACTGCAAGATATCTCATGTACTATGTACATCTGTTAAAGTAGGCAAATATCAGATAGATAAAAAGAAACTACTGTATGAGCATTTAAACATATTAGCCGAAGTTAACCCTGATAGATGAGTTGCTGCAGTGGATCAGTCAGGTCAGTCAATTTATAAATATGCCTCTAGACACAAAGGGCTCGATTCAATTCAGTGTATATTGAATAGCACTGGGAATTAGCTCCTGGTGCTATTCAATTCTGTGCGTTGTCATGTCATGGAAGGCCAGTTCTCGAGGACTAAGCATGGTGTTTAGGCACGAGAATGGGTATTCTACGTCTAAAGTTCCCATCGCGATGCTGTTTTGTGCGTGCTGTGGCACAAAACAGCATTGTTGACATAGGTTTTGTCGGATTTCGGCTTGCATCCCCGGAGGAGGCGAAAAGAAATCCTCTAGTTGGGGATGACATTACTCTGAATTGAATAACTACGGGAGCTCTCTCACGGCGCTAATCAATCCGTGCTGAATTGAATTGAGCCCAAAGAGAGCCAGAGTTTTATCCCAGTTCCTCAAAGCCAGCTCCCCTTCTAGGTGCCCATGCTGACATCCCCACCCCAACATACACTTGTTCACAGGCAAATACATCTGTGGCCTTGAGCAGTCGTGCAACTAGGGGAAAAAAAATCTATTTTTTAAAGGAAATAGAAATATTAACATGGGTGGTCATTCCGAGTTGATCACTAGCTGCACTCGTTCGCTATGCAGCGATGAGGCAAAAAAAGGCACTTCTGCGTATGCGGCGCAATGCGCACGCACGTCGTTCTATTACAACGAACTATGTAGTTTCACACAGGGTCTAGCGGAGCTTTTCAGTTGCACTGCTGGCCGCAGAGTGTTTGAAATGAAGGTAGCGTTTCTGGGTGTAAACTGACCGTTTTGAGGGAGTGGTCGAAAAAACGCAGGTGTGCCTGGAAAAAAGCAGGCGTGGCTGGGCGAACGCAGGGCGTGTTTGTGATGTCAAAACAGGAACTGAACAGTCTGAAGTGATCACAAGCGCTGAGTAGGTATTGAGCTACTCTATAACTGCACAAAAAAACCTTGACGCCACTCTGCGAACCTTTCGTTCGCACTTCTGATAAGCTAAAATACACTCCCAGTGGGTGGCGACATAGCGTTTGCACCGCTGCTAAAAACTGCTAGCGAACGAACGACTCGGAATGACCACCATAGATGTTTGTTACCTTACATACTGCTGATTGGTGTTAATCCCCACAGGCACTGAACTGCCCCTACCATAGAAATATGATGATATAAGAATCTCTGTTTAAATACAGAAGTAGTTATTTTCAAATGTGAAATGTCTGAAAATTATTAACCATTTCACATGACATGGAAGAATGCTAATGAAAAAACATATGCCTGACCAGTTTCCTGTAAGCGTCTGCTTTGTTATGATGATCAACAAGTCACAGGGGCAAACATAAATCTCAGGACCAGATGCTTCTCCCATGGGCAGCTTTATGTGGCCTGCTCACGGGTTAGTAGCCCCAAGCATCTTGTGTTAATCACTAAAGGAAAACCTGAAATATTGTTTACAAATACATTTTGTGATCAATGTGTACAATATAAAATATACATCACAATATTAGATGGCACTACTATCTTTGTAAACTTAGTTCTGCTGAGCAATAGCAGACATCCACAAGAGAGAAAGTGGCAAGCAAATACTAGTATATATAAAAATTATATTATTACTATAATATAATATAATATAATATAAGTGCACTGAATATATTATTTTCATAATAAAATAAAAAAAAGTGACAAAACATCCATCCAAACTATGAGGAGTTTGTAAACATCCACTTCACAAGCTGTATAGCAACGGAGAAATAGTATAAACACAAAAGTAATACAAGGAAATAACACATTTTGTCCTAATAGCAAGGCTACAGTTAACAATTTGGAGTAAGGAAACGAAGAAGACACGGTTTTGTGAAATTGAACAAAGGATTCATTCTTACTTGTGCAACTTCCCCGGAACTTTGATGTAACAGTCTAATCTCTTTCCAACTCACTGTTGTGTGCTTTATATAAATTACCAATTTTTGTTTTCATTAGACCGAGAACACTGACGTATCAGGTCACTGGGTTCCAATCAGACAATATGATCATTTGCACAGTATACAGTAAGCTAAACTGGAGAAATGAACAAAATAAACGGTAAGAATGAAACTAACAAAGCAGGTAAATTTGACATTCATTTACAGTACAGGCAATTTAGTACAAACCGTTTATTACTGTCAGAGCCGGCCCTAGGCATAGGCAAACTATGCAATTGCCTAGGACATTTGGCATCCCTAGGTGCACAAGCAGCTTCTGCTGATTAACATTAAGGTGGTCATTCCGAGTTGTTCGCTCGGTAATTTTCTTCGCATCGCAGTGATTTTCCGCTAATTGCGCATGCGCAATGTTTGCACTGCGACTGCGCCAAGTAAATTTGCTATGCAGGTAGGAATTTTACTCACGGCATTACGAGGTTTTTTCTTCGTTCTGGTGATCGTAATGTGATTGACAGGAAGTGGGTGTTTCTGGGCGGAAACTGGCCGTTTTATGGGTGTGTGTGAAAAAACGCTGCCGTTTCTGGGAAAAACGCGGGAGTGTCTGAAGAAACGGGGGAGTGTCTGGGCGAATGCTGGGTGTGTTTGTGACGTCAAACCAGGAACGAAACTGACTGAACTGATCGCAGTTGCCGAGTACGTCTGGAGCTACTCAGAAACTGCTAAGAAGTGTCTCTTCGCAATTCTGCTAATCTTTCGTTCGCAATTTTACTATGCTAAGATTCACTCCCAGTAGGCGGCGGCTTAGCGTGTGCAAAGCTGCTAAAAGCAGCTTGCGAGCGAACAACTCGGAATGAGGGCCTATATGCGGCATGCCAATATTCTGTGTGCAGCTGAGGCTATATTTGCCTACGAAATGCTACGTTACAGTGTATTACCGGAAATCACTGTAACGTAGCATTTCATATGCAGATACAGCCACAGTCGCACACAGAATGCAGGCATGCCACATATCATTTTAATCAGCAGAAGCTGCTTGTGCATCCTAGATACATAGTGATGCAAATAAGTTGCACAACGTTAGCAGAGCTGCCAGCTGATTCAGGCATCTTCTGCTGCATGGCGTATTAAGGCAAGATGTATGAGGACACATCTGTATCCAAGCAGAGGCAGAGGTCATGTGAGTGCTGTGTGCGGGTGGGATGGTTGTGCGGTAGTGTTCGGCATATGTGTAAGGGCATTACGTGTGTCATGTGTATAAATGTATTAATAATGTGTGGCATATGTGTATGGGGCATTATGTGTGTCATTATGTGTATAAGGGCATTAATAATGTGCAGCATATGTGTATGAGACATTATGTGCATAGGGGCATTAATAAAGGTTGACATAACGTGTAATGTGCATTCTGTTTATAAGGAATTAATAATGTGTGTCATATGTGTACGGGGCATTACTGTGTGGTATTATGTGTATAAATGCATTTAGGGGTGTATCTAGGAATCCGAGCGCCCCTGGCAAAGTAAGGGGCTGACGACCCACCCCCTACATACACACACCCTACACATATTTGAAATAAGGTGTGAGTATTGGAAATGGGTCATGGTCTTGTGGGGGAAGGGCGTGGACACAATAGTACTTCCAATTCAAATGATGCCACACAGTAGTATCCCTTATTCACATTACACTGCACAGTAGTGTCTCGTATTCACGTTACACCATTCCTATCCCACCTTTCCCACAGCCTGACCCTAACCCCCCCCCCCCAGTTTCTTCAGTGGTGCCTCCCCCCCATCCCTCCCCCCTAACCCTAACCCACCCTTCCTAATTTCCCTCCCTGCAGCCTAACCCTAA
Organism: Pseudophryne corroboree; assembly: GCF_028390025.1. Classification (NCBI taxonomy): domain Eukaryota; kingdom Metazoa; phylum Chordata; class Amphibia; order Anura; family Myobatrachidae; genus Pseudophryne; species Pseudophryne corroboree. The sequence continues at coordinate 691,870,723 of NC_086448.1, forward strand.
CCTCCCACTCTTGCAGCCTAACCCTAACCCTCCCACGTGGCTTGCCAGCGGAGACTTTGGCACCAACTCGATCCGGATTTTGGCATTCTGCATCGCTATCTATGTTGGGATTAGAGGCGTAGCTAGGGTTTTCGGAGCACAGGGCAAGATGGAAAATGGCGCCCCCCCAAAAAAAAACACACGCCGAAAAAAATGGGCATGGACACACCAGAAGTGGTGTGGCCACGCTCCAGAAGGGGTGTGGTCACTCAAAATGGCCCACAGTGCCAGTTACATTGCCCCACAGTGCCAGATACAATGCCCCACAGTGCCAGATACATGCCCCACTCAGTGCCAGATACATTGCCCCACAGTGCCAGTTACATTGCCCCACAGTGCCAGATACATTGCCCCACAGTGCCAGATACATTGCCCCACAGTGCCAGATACATGTCCCACAGTGCCAGTTACATTGCCCCACAGTGCCAGTTACATGCCCCACAGTGTCAGATACATGACCCACAGTGCCAGTTACATTGCCCCACAGTGCCAGTTACATTGCCCCACAGTGCCAGTTACATGCCCCATAGTGCCAGATACATGCCCCACAGTGCCAGTTACATGCCCCACAGTGCCAGTTACATTGCCCCACAGTGCCGGATACATGCCCCACAGTGCCGGATACATTGCCCCACAGTGCCAGATACAATGCCCCACAGTGTCAGATACATTGCCCCACAGTGTCAGATACATTGCCCCACAGTGTCAGATACATTGCCCCACAGTGCCAGTTACATTGCCCCACAGTACCAGATACATGCCCCACAGTGCCAGTTACATTGCCCCACAGTGCCAGTTACATGCCCCACAGTGCCAGATACATGCCCCACAGTGCTAGTTACATTGCCCCACAGTGACAGAGACATGCCCCACAGTGCCAGTTACATTGCCCCACAGTGCCAGTTACATGCCCCACTGTGCCAATTACATTGCCCCACTGTGCCAGATACATGCCCCACAGTGCCAGTTACATGCCCCACAGTGCCAGTTACATGCCCCACAGTGCCAGATACATGCCCCACAGTGCCAGATACATGCCCCACAGTGCCAGATACATGCCCCACTCAGTGCCAGATACATGCCTCACTGTGCCAGATACATGCCCAACTCAGTGCCAGTTACATGCCCCACTCAGTGCCAGTTACATGCCCCACTCAGTGCCGGTTACATGCCTCATTTAGTGCCAGATACATGCCCCACTGTGCTCCCCCCCCCCGGTCACTCACCGCTTGTTGATGAGTTACATTGCCCCACAGTGCCAGTTACAATGCCCCACAGTGCCGAATACATGCCCCACAGTGCCAGATACACTGCCCCACAGTGCCAGATACATTGCCCCACAGTGCCAGATACATTGCCCCACAGTGCCAGATACATTGCCCCACAGTGCCAGATACAGTGCCCCACAGTGCCAGTTACATTGCCCCACAGTGCCAGTTACATTGCCCCACAGTGCCAGTTACATTGCCCCACAGTGCCGGATACATGCCCCACAGTGCCGGATACATTGCCCCACAGTGCCAGATACAATGCCCCACAGTGCCGGATACATGCCCCACAGTGCCAGATACATTGCCCCACAGTGCCAGATACAATGCCCCACAGTGCCGGATACATGCCCCACAGTGCCAGATACATTGCCCCACAGTGCCAGTTACATTGCCCCACAGTGCCAGATACATGCCCCACAGTGCCAGTTACATTGCCCCACAGTGCCAGATACATGCCCCACAGTGCCAGTTACATGCCCCACAGTGCCAAATACATGCCCCACAGTGCCAGTTACGTTGCCCCACAGTGCCAGATACATGCCCCACGGTGCCAGTTACATTGCCCCACAGTGCCAGTTACATGCCCCACAATGCTAGTTACATGCCCCACAGTGCCAGTTACATGCCCCACAGTGCCAGATACATGCCCCACTCAGTGCCAGATACATTGCCCCACAGTGCCAGATACATTGCCCCACAGTGCCAGTTACATTGCCCCACAGTGCCAGATACATTGCCCCACAGTGCCAGTTACATTGCCCCACAGTGCCAGATACATGCCCCACAGTGCCAGTTACATTGCCCCACAGTGCCAGTTACATGCACCACAGTGCCAGTTACATTGCCCCACAGTGCCAGTTACATGCCCCATAGTGCCAGATACATGCCCCACAGTGCCGGATATATGCCCCACAGTGCCAGATACATTGCCCCACAGTGCCAGATACAATGCCCCACAGTGCCGGATACATGCCCCACAGTGTCAGATACATTGCCCCACAGTGCCAGTTACATTGCCCCACAGTACCAGATACATGCCCCACAGTGCCAGTTACATTGCCCCACAGTGCCAGTTACATGCCCCACAGTGTCAGATACATGCCCCACAGTGCCAGTTACATTGCCCCACAGTGCCAGATACATTGCCCCACAGTGCCAGTTACATTGCCCCACAGTGCCAGATACATGCCCCACAGTGCCAGTTACATTGCCCCACAGTGCCAGTTACATGCCCCACAGTGTCAGATACATGCCCCACAGTGCCAGTTACATTGCCCCACAGTGCCAGTTACATTGCCCCACAGTGCCAGTTACATGCCCCACAGTGCCGGATACATGCCCCACAGTGCCAGATACATTGCCCCACAGTGCCAGATACAATGCCCCACAGTGCCGGATACATGCCCCACAGTGTCAGATACATTGCCCCACAGTGCCAGTTACATTGCCCCACAGTACCAGATACATGCCCCACAGTGCCAGTTACATTGCCCCACAGTGCCAGATACATGCCCCACAGTGCCAGTTACATTGCCCCACAGTGCCAGTTACATGCCCCACAATTCTAGTTACATGCCCCACAGTGCCAGTTACATGCCCCACAGTGCCAGATACATTGCCCCACAGTGGCAGATACATTGCCCCACAGTGCCAGATACATGCCCCACTCAGTGCCAGATACATGCCCCACTGTGCCAGATACATGCCCCACTCAGTGCCAGTTACATGCCCCACTCAGTGCCAGCTACATGCCCCATTTAGTGCCAGATACATACCCCACTCAGTGCCAGTTACATGCCCCACTCAGTGCCGGTTACAAGCCTCATTTAGTGCCAAATACATGCCCCACTGTGCTCCCCCCCCCCGGTCACTCACCGCTTGTTGATGATATGTGAGGGGAGGAGAGCGCAGTGCAGCGCCTCTACTTCCCCTCACCGCTCCAGGTCTCCGGCGGCTGTCTGGCGACGGTTCGCTAGCCAATCAGAGCTCGCAGACTGGCAGCCAATCAGGAGCCGGTCCACAAGCTCTGATTGGCTAACGCCGGAGACCGGACACAGCAGCGCTGCTAGGGCTTTCAGCGGCGGTGAGGGGAGGGAGAGACGGTGCGCTCTCCTCCCCTCACATTTCGGATTGACGGGGGCGAGTGGGGCATGATGCCCTGGCCGCCGGCGGCGCCCCCCTCTCCTGGGCCTGCCAAGGCGCCCAGGGCACGTGCCCCACTCGCCCTACCCTAGATACGCCTCTGGTTGGGATGCCAGCATCAGCATTTCAAGCAGTTTTGGGATGCTGGCGTCCGCTTTCCGACTGCCGGGATGCCAAACACCGGCATCTTGACTGCATCCCGAATGAAATGCTAATGAGATGCTGTGAGATGAGCCTCAAATGGACCCAGCCATTAACCAAACACCATTAGTTGGATGGTAGAAGTGCTTCCTGTTAGAAAAAACATCAGGGTGCCATCACGTCCAAGATAAACTGATCATTTATGCAATAAACTGATATACATTTCCTTGATTGTGGCCTTGAAATAGGTAAGATATGTATTTTCTTTATTACACTCAACAAGTTTAAGTTTTCGCTTACTTACTACTTACTTACATAGTAACATAGTATCTGAGGTTGAAAAAAGACAATTGTCCATCGAGTTCAACCTATTTGTGGTGTCCTATGCATGATGATTTGACTAAAATTTCTGACTGATGCTGCTGTCAGCCATTGCATTTTATCCCTATTTATAGTAACTATAATGCATGACTATGCACCATACCCCTGGATATCCTTATCCAATAGGAATTTATCTAACCCATTCTTAAAGGTGTTGACAGATTCCGCCATTACAACTCCCTCGGGCAGGGAATTCCAAACACGTATTGTCCTTACCGTGAAAAAGCCTTTACGCCATATTGTGCGGAATCTCCTTTCCTCTAACCTGAGCGAGTGTCCACGAACCTGAGCGAGTGTCCACTCAGGTTGAAAATCATGTAGTTTTCCAGGTTCTGTAGTCCTGTCTCCCAAACACTGCCACTTTTTTATTATCTTCAACAACAAATAGATCTATAACACTGTGCTAAATAACAAGTGCTTTGTACCTGGTGAGAGTCTGTTACTTCCGGCGCGGCGCCGGTGTCCATCAGCACCGCACTGCACTAGTGATCAGACTAGTGTCCGGCAGCTTTGCAATTGTAATCAGACTCAAAATAAAGTACAGTTCCCAGCAGCCCTTGCAGTTGGGAGCTCCCAGCAACAAGGGCTGCTGGGATCTGTAGTTTATTTTGAGTCTGATTACAAGTGCGGTGCTGCCGAACACTAGTCTGATCACTAGTGCAGTGCGGTGCTGACGGACACCGGCGCCGCACTGGCAGTAACAGACTCTCACCAGGTACAGTTTAACAGTACTACTTTTCTACCCTTTGGCCGTGGGTGGCACCGCCAGGTGGCACCCCCTCCTTTCCTGGCGCCCCATGGCGAGTGCCATCCTGGCCAATGGGTAGATACGCACCTGAATGCATTGCTAATGTGCGGCATTATGTGTATAAGGTGCTCTACTGCTCTACTCAGGACAATGTATAGAAAAGGCACTACTGTGTGGTCTAATGTCATTAAACAGCAATATAGAGTGGTGTGATGAGAATAAGTAGCAATTTAGTGTGATATATTGTGAATAAGGGCCACTACTGTGAGGAGTAACATATATAAGGTAAAGTGGTACTACTGTATGATGTAACGTGAATAAGAGACACCATAGCATGATAAATGTGAATACATTTGCACTACTGTGTGGCTTAATTTGAATTGGGGGTACTATTGTGTGGCCATACCTTTTCCCAGCAAGAACAAGCCCCTTTTTGAGCTGTGTGCTGAATGTGCGCACTGTTACTATATAAAATATAGGGGATAGGAGCACCAAAATGAGGACTGCTATAGGTGAGGGTTGATGGTGCTGGGAAAGGGATGCAGGGTCAGAGGCGGAGCTAGCGGTGGTGCCAGGGGGCACCAGCCAAAATCTTGCCTAGGACATCATATTGGTTAGGGCCGGGTCTGATTACTGTGATGAATCATATATATGAAAAAAACTGAATTGTTTGTATATACTGTACATAAATAATTCCACCATTTAAGAGCCCACTGGGGGAATGCAGTGGAAAGGGCCCATGCTTAAGGGGCGTGGCCAGTCCCCATATTGACCAGATAGCCAATACATACCATGTAACTGACAGTCAAATAGAGTAGCAATGTATAATTTGACTGCACAGACTGGAACTTGACATTAGAGGAATGGGTGGGACCTGTAGGCAGGGCTGGATTAAGGGAGGGGCGAAGGGGGCGGTCATCCCAGGGCCCCCACACATTTGGGGCCCCCACACCCAGGAGCGTAGTAGTCTCTCCCCTCCCGGCGGCTCAGCTCAGCTGTTCATTAACGGCGCCGCTGAGGATGTGTTCCTTGCACAGCATTTCATAGTCTCGCGGGATTTCAATGCAGCATCCCGCGAGACTATTATATGCTGTGCAAGGAACACCTCCTCGGCGGCGCTGTTAATGAACAGCTGAGCTGACCGGGAGGGGGGAGACTACTACACTCCTGGGTGTGGGGTCCCTGACTCTCGTATCTGCTGCACTGGACAGGTAGCGTGGGCGCATATGTGTGTGTTGTGTGTGTGTTGTGTGCAGCATGGGTGTATGTGTGTTGTGTGCAGCATGGGTGTATGTGTGTGTGTGTGTGTAAGGGGGGGCTCAGTGGTCTTCCATCTACTGTAGTGGGGGCCCCCACAACTTCATTGCCCGGATCCCCCACCATGCTTAATCTGGCCCTGCCTGTGGGCAATGAAGCCCACCAGGGATTTTCCCTGTTCGCCTGTCCAGGGTCGGACTGGCCCACAGGGGAACAGGGGAAACCACCGGTGGGCCCTACTGCCTGTGGGCCCTCCTCCTCCTCTAGGGATAAACAAATAAAATAGCAGCGCTAAATGGAATAAATGTAACTATGAAGGATTGAGTGATAAAATTAATCACAATTTAATTATACATATTTCTAAAAACACATAAAAAACCATAATATGGCCACTTATAGGATTAACCACTTAAAATGACCGCTGCCTTTTTGGTGTAGTCCGTTCCTAATATTACATGGACTGGCAAAGACTTTGATGATAAAACACTGGAAATAAACCAAAGGTGTAGTCCCACATAGGTTATTACCACAATGAGCCGCTGGAGGTGTAGTCCCTTGAAATTGTCCTTTTGTTGGACTCAGACCCAGGCAAGGGTTATGAGGGATCCTCACTGCATTGCGGTATCCTCCTGTTGTACAAAGGATGGGTGGTATTCCAGATGAATTGATTCTTTGTAAGTTTTGCGCTCCAGTCCTGGTCCGGACACACCAAGGCAGCTGAAATAGCAGGAAATAGTGGCCTGGCAAGCCTCCTGACGCGTTTCACTGCAAGGTACTGCAGCTTTATCAAAGGTAGTTTGTGTAGGTAGACTGTCTGGGTATTTATACCCTCCATGATTGTTAACAGGTCAACAGCTGTTCACTCAATCCTTCTAATTAGTGTAAAATAAGAATTTACTTACCGATAATTCTATTTCTCGGAGTCCGTAGTGGATGCTGGGGTTCCTGAAAGGACCATGGGGAATAGCGGCTCCGCAGGAGACAGGGCACAAAAAAGTAAAGCTTTACTAGGTCAGGTGGTGTGCACTGGCTCCTCCCCCTATGACCCTCCTCCAGACTCCAGTTAGGTACTGTGCCCGGACGAGCATACACAATAAGGGAGGCATTTTGAATCCCGGGTAAGACTCATACCAGCCACACCAATCACACCGTACAACTTGTGATCTAAACCCAGTTAACAGTATGACAACAGAAAGGGCCTCTTAAAGATGGCTCCTTAACAATAACCCGAATTAGTTAACAATAACTATGTACAAGTATTGCAGATAATCCGCACTTGGGATGGGCGCCCAGCATCCACTACGGACTCCGAGAAATAGAATTATCGGTAAGTAAATTCTTATTTTCTCTATCGTCCTAAGTGGATGCTGGGGTTCCTGAAAGGACCATGGGGATTATACCAAAGCTCCCAAACGGGCGGGAGAGTGCGGATGACTCTGCAGCACCGAATGAGAGAACTCCAGGTCCTCCTTTGCCAGGGTATCAAATTTGTAAAATTTTACAAACGTGTTCTCCCCCGACCACGTAGCTGCTCGGCAGAGTTGTAATGCCGAGACCCCTCGGGCAGCCGCCCAAGATGAGCCCACCTTCCTTGTGTAGTGGGCTTTTACAGTTTTAGGCTGTGGCAGGCCTGCCACAGAATGTGCAAGTTGAATTGTGTTACAAATCCAACGAGCAATCGACTGCTTAGAAGCAGGTGCGCCCAACTTGTTGGGTGCATACAATATAAACAGCGAGTCAGATTTTCTGACTCCAGCCGTCCTTGCAATGTATATTTTTAAGGCTCTGACAACGTCCAACAACTTGGAGTCCTCCAAGTCGCTAGTGGCCGCAGGCACCACAATAGGTTGGTTCAGATGAAATGCTGATACCACTTTAGGGAGAAAATGCGGACGAGTCCGCAGTTCTGCCCTATCCGAATGGAAGATTAGATAAGGACTTTTATAAGATAAAGCCGCCAATTCAGATACTCTCCTGGCAGAGGCCAGGGCTAGTAACATAGTCACTTTCAATGTGAGATATTTCAAATCCACCTTTTTCAATGGTTCAAACCAATGGGATTTGAGGAAATCTAAAACTACATTTAGATCCCACGGTGCCACCGGAGGCACCACAGGAGGCTGTATATGCAGTACTCCCTTGACAAAAGTCTGGACCTCAGGGACAGAGGCCAATTCTTTTTGGAAGAATATTGACAGGGCCGAAATTTGAACCTTAATGGATCCCAATTTGAGACCCATAGATAATCCTGATTGCAGGAAATGTAGGAAACGACCCAGTTGGAATTCCTCCGTCGGAACCCTCCGATCCTCGCACCACGCTACATATTTTCGCCAAATGCGGTGATAATGTTTCACGGTGACTTCCTTCCGTGCCTTAATCAAGGTAGGAATGACTTCTTCTGGAATGCCTTTCCCTTTTAGGATCTGGCGTTCAACCGCCATGCCGTCAAACGCAGCCGCGGTAAGTCTTGAAAAAGACAGGGACCCTGCTGTAGCAGGTCCCTTCTCAGAGGTAGAGGCCACGGTTCGTCCGTGAGCATCTCTTGAAGTTCCGGATACCAAGTCCTTCTCGGCCAATCCGGAACCACTAGTATTGTTCTTACTCTTCTTTGCCGTATGATCTTCAATACCTTTGGTATGAGCGGCAGAGGAGGAAACACATACACTGACTGGTACACCCAAGGAGTTACCAGTGCGTCCACAGCTATTGCCTGTGGATCTCTTGACCTGGCGCAATATTTGTCCAGTTTCTTGTTGAGGCGAGACGCCATCATGTCTACAATTGGTCTTTCCCAACGGTCTATTAACATGTTGAAGACTTCTGGATGTAGACCCCACTCTCCCGGATGAAGATCGTGTCTGCTGAGGAAGTCTGCTTCCCAGTTGTCCACGCCCGGGATGAACACTGCTGACAGTGCTATCACGTGATTCTCCGCCCAGCGAAGAATCTTGGCAGCTTCTGCCATTGCACTCCTGCTTCTTGTGCCGCCCTGCCTGTTTACATGGGCGACCGCCGTGATGTTGTCCGACTGAATCAACACCGGCTTTCCTTGCAGGAGAAGTTCCGCCTGGCTTAGAGCATTGTAGATTGCTCTTAGTTCCAGAATGTTTATGTGAAGAGACTTTTCCAGACTCGTCCATACTCCCTGGAAGTTTCTTCCTTGTGTGACTGCTCCCCAGCCTCTCAGGCTGGCGTCCGTGGTCACCAGGATCCAATCCTGAATGCCGAATCTGCGGCCTTCTAATAGGTGAGCCTTCTGCAACCACCACAGAAGTGACACCCTTGTCTTTGGTGACAGGGTTATTCGCAGGTGCATCTGCAGATGCGACCCTGACCATTTGTCCAACAGATCCCTTTGGAATATTCTTGCATGGAATCTGCCGAATGGAATTGCTTCGTAAGAAGCCACCATTTTTCCCAGGACTCTTGTGCATTGATGTACTGACACTTTTCCTGGTTTTAGGAGGTTCCTGACCAGATCGGATAACTCCTTGGCTTTTTCCTCTGGAAGGAAAACCTTTTTCTGAACCGTGTCCAGAATCATTCCTAGGAACAGCAGACGAGTTGTCGGGATTAAATGGGATTTTGGAATATTCAGAATCCACCCGTGTTGTCTTAGCACCTCTTGAGATAGTGCTAAAGCTGTCTCCAGCTGTTCTCTGGACCTTGCCCTTATTAGGAGATCGTCCAAGTATGGGATAACTAATACGCCTTTTCTTCGAAGAAGAATCATCATCTCGGCCATTACCTTGGTAAAGACCCGAGGCGCCGTGGACAATCCGAACGGCAGCGTCTGAAACTGATAGTGACAGTTTTGAACAATGAACCTGAGGTACCCCTGGTCTGCGGGGTAAATCGGAACGTGTAGATACGCATCCTTGATGTCCAAGGATACCATAAAGTCCCCTTCTTCCAGGTTCGCTATCACTGCTCTGAGTGACTCCATCTTGAACTTGAACTTTTTTATGTAGAGGTTCAAGGACTTCAGATTTAGAATAGGCCTTACCGAGCCATCCGGCTTCGGTACCACAAATAGAGTGGAATAATACCCCTTTCCTTGTTGTAATAGGGGTACTTTGACTATCACCTGCTGAGCGTACAGCTTGTGAATGGCTTCCAACACCCTCTCCCTTTCGGAAGAGACGGTTGGTAAGGCAGACTTCAGGAAACGATGAGGAGGATCCGTCTCTAATTCCAACCTGTACCCCTGAGATATTATCTGCAGGATCCAGGGGTCTACCTGCGAGTGAGCCCACTGCGCGCTGTAATTTTTGAGACGGCCCCCCACTGTCCCCGAGTCCGCTTGAGAGGCCCCAGCGTCATGCTGAGGTTTTTGCAGGAGCCGGGGAGGGCTTCTGTTCCTGGGAAGGAGCTGCCTGTTGGTGTCTCTTCCCTCTTCCTCTGCCTCGTGGCAGGTACGACAAGCCCTTTGCTCTCTTATTTTTGTAGGAGCGAAAAGGCTGTGGTTGAAAGGTCGGTGCCTTTCTCTGTTGGGGAGTGACTTGAGGTAAAAAAGTGGATTTCCCGGCAGTAGCCGTGGCCACCAAGTCTGATAGACCAACTCCAAATAACTCCTCCCCTTTATACGGCAAAACCTCCATGTGACGTTTTGAATCCGCATCGCCTGTCCACTGTCGTGTCCATAAGGCTCTTCTGGCTGAAATGGACATAGCACTCACCCGAGATGCCAGTGTGCAAATATCCCTCTGTGCATCACGCATATAGATAAATGCATCCTTTATTTGTTCTAACGACAGTAAAACATTGTCCCTATCTAGGGTATCAATATTTTCAATCAGGGATTCTGACCAAACTACTCCAGCACTGCACATCCAGGCAGTTGCTATAGCTGGTCGTAGTATAACACCTGCATGTGTGTATATATTCTTTTGAATAACTTCCATCTTTCTATCTGATGGATCCTTAAGTGCGGCCGTCTCAGGAGAGGGTAACGCCACTTGTTTGGATAAGCGTGTGAGCGCCTTGTCCACCTTAGGGGGTGTTTCCCAGCGCGCCCTAACCTCTGGCGGGAAAGGGTATAATGCCAATAACTTTTTTGAAATTATCAACTTTTTATCAGGAGCAACCCACGCTTCATCACACACGTCATTTAATTCTTCTGATTCAGGAAAAACTGTTTGTAGTTTTTTCACACCATACATAATACCCTGTTTTACGGTATCTGTAGTATCAGCTAAATGTAACGTCTCCTTCATTGCCAAAATCATATAACGTGTGGCCCTACTGGAAAATACGTTTGAATTTCTACCGTCGTCACTGGAATCAGTGCCCGTGTCTGGGTCTGTGTCGACCGACTGAGGCAAAGGGCGTTTTACAGCCCCTGACGGTGTTTGAGGCGCCTGGACAGGCATTAATTGATTGTCCGGCCGCCTCATGTCCTCAACTGACTGTTTAAGGGAAGATAAACCATCACGTAATTCCACAAATAAAGGCATCCATTCTGGTGTCGACCCCCTGGGGGGTGACATCTGCATATTTGGCAATTGCTCCGCCTCCACACCAATATCGTCCTCATACATGTCGACACCACGTACCGACACACACCGCAAACTCACAGGGAATGCTCTAATGAAGACAGGACCCACTAGCCCTTTTGGGGAGACAGAGGGAGAGTCTGCCAGCACACACCACAAAGCGCTATATATACAAGGGATATCCTTATATTAAGTGCTCCCTTATAGCTGCTTTAATATATATATATATAGCCATTAATGTGCCCCCCCTCTCTGTTTTACCCTGTTTCTGTAGTGCAGTGCAGGGGAGAGACCTGGGAGCCGTTCTGACCAGCGGAGCTGTGACAGAAAATGGCGCCGTGTGCTGAGGAGATAGGCCCCGCCCCTTTTTCGGCGGGTTCTTCTCCCGCTATTTTTCCAGTCAGGCAGGGGTTAAATATCTCCATATAGCCCCTATGGGCTATATGTGAGGTATTTTTAGCCTTGTATAAGGTTTATATTTGCCTCTCAGAGCGCCCCCCCCCAGCGCTCTGCACCCTCAGTGACTGCCCAGTGAAGTGTGCTGAGAGGAAAATGGCGCACAGCTGCAGTGCTGTGCGCTACCTTATGAAGACTGAGGAGTCTTCAGCCGCCGGTTTCCGGACCTCTTCACGCTTCAGCATCTGCAAGGGGGTCGGCGGCGCGGCTCCGGGACCGGACTCCACGGCTGGGCCTGTGTTCGATCCCTCTGGAGCTAATGGTGTCCAGTAGCCAAGCAGCAAATCCACTCTGCATGCAGGTGAGTTTACTACTTTCCCCCTAAGTCCCACGTTGCAGTGATCCTGTTGCCAGCAGGACTCACTGTAAAGAAAAAAAACCTAAACTAAACTTTCTCTAAGCAGCTCTTTAGGAGAGCCACCTAGATTGCACCCTTCTCGTTCGGGCACAAAATCTAACTGGAGTCTGGAGGAGGGTCATAGGGGGAGGAGCCAGTGCACACCACCTGACCTAGTAAAGCTTTACTTTTTTGTGCCCTGTCTCCTGCGGAGCCGCTATTCCCCATGGTCCTTTCAGGAACCCCAGCATCCACTTAGGACGATAGAGAAAATAGTTTACACTAATTAGAAGGATTGAGTGAACAGCTGTTGACCTGTTAACAATCATGGAGGGTATAAATACCCAGTCTACCTACACAAACTACCTTTGATAAAGCTGCAGTGCCTTGCAGTGAAACGCGTCAGGAGGCTTGCCAGGCCACTATTTCCTGCTATTTCAGCTGCCTTGGTGTGTCCGGACCAGGACTGGAGCGCAAAACTTACAAAGAATCAATTCATCTGGAATACCACCCATCCTTTGTACAACAGGAGGATACCGCAATGCAGTGAGGATCCCTCATAACCCTTGCCTGGGTCTGAGTCCAACAAAAGGACAATTTCAAGGGACTACACCTCCAGCGGCTCATTGTGGTAATAACCTATGTGGGACTACACCTTTGGTTTATTTCCAGTGTTTTATCATCAAAGTCTTTGCCAGTCCATGTAATATTAGGAACGGACTACACCAAAAAGGCAGCGGTCATTTTAAGTGGTTAATCCTATAAGTGGCCATATTATGGTTTTTTATGTGTTTTTAGAAATATGTATAATTAAATTGTGATTAATTTTATCACTCAATCCTTCATAGTTACATTTATTCCATTTAGCGCTGCTATTTTATTTGTTTATTTGTATGTGGTTCTGGGTTTGACTACCCCATTTTGTAGCAGCAGCATTAGAAACGCAACATCCTTAAAGCGCCCGAACCCCTTTTTTTACCTTGGTAGAAAAAAATTTGCTCCTCCTCTAGGGATCAAGTTCCAGACTATCCTAGTGTACTGGATTTATGCATTATACATATGTTACATTATACTTCGCTATAATTTGGTTTAATATATATTTACTAAGGGGCACAGAACATGTAATGGTTAGCTAAACCTCTGTGGTGGCTGGTCACGCCCCCACTGGAACCTGGCTACACCTTTAAGCATGGGCCCCTACAGCAGCATTCACCCGGTGGGCCCTTCATGCCCCAGTTCGACACTGGGCCTGTCCACCATGCTTTAATTCTCTCTTCTGTAGATTTCTTGGCAATGTGCAATCATTGACTCACTTTCCGATGTACCAAACATTGAAAGCTTACAATCAGCCTGATTCACACTCGTACACAATTTGACTGCATTGCATGCTTGGAAATTAATGCAGGTCTGTGCCCAGGAATGCTGGGGAGCTGCCAGGGGAGTTCAAGGGAAACCGTTGACGAGAATGCATCGTTTACAGGTCGGCTAGTCACTAGTGCATGGGCATCTTAAGATGGACCTTCTGAGATGAGGTACATTCCACACTAGTGATGAGCACCGGAAATTTTTCGGGTTTTGTGTTTTGGTTTTGGGTTCGGTTCCGCGGCCGTGTTTTGGGTTCGAACGCGTTTTGGCAAAACCTCACCAAATTTTTTTTGTCGGATTCGGGTGTGTTTTGGATTCGGGTGTTTTTTTCAAAAAACCCTAAAAAACAGCTTAAATCATAGAATTTGGGGGTCATTTTGATCCCAAAGTATTATTAACCTCAACAACCATAATTTCCACTCATTTTCAGTCTATTCTGAACACCTCACACCTCACAATATTATTTTTAGTCCTAAAATTTGCACCGAGGTCGCTGGATGACTAAGCTCAGCGACCCAAGTGGCCGACACAAACACCTGGCCCATCTAGGAGTGGCACTGCAGTGTCACGCAGGATGGCCCTTCCAAAAAACACCCCCCAAACAGCACACGACGCAAAGAAGAAAAAAAAGAGGCGCAATGAGGTAGCTGTGTGAGTAAGCTAAGCGACCCTAATGGCCGACACAAACACCTGGCCCATCTAGGAGTGGCACTGCAGTGTCACGCAGGATGGCCCTTCCAAAAAACACCCCCCAAACAGCACATGACACAAAGAAAAAAAGAGGCGCAATGAGGTAGCTGTGTGACTAAGATAAGCGACCCAAGTGGCCGACACAAACACCTGGCCCATCTAGGAGTGGCACTGCAGTGTCACGCAGGATGGCCCTTCCAAAAACTACTCCCCAAACAGCACATGACGCAAAGAAAAATGAAAGAAAAAAGAGGTGCAAGATGGAATTGTCCTTGGGCCCTCCCACCCACCCTTATGTTGTATAAACAGGACATGCACACTTTAACCAACCCATCATTTCAGTGACAGGGTCTGCCACACGACTGTGACTGAAATGACGGGTTGGTTTGGACCCCCACCAAAAAAGAAGCAATTAATCTCTCCTTGCACAAACTGGCTCTACAGAGGCAAGATGTCCACCTCATCATCATCCTCCGATATATCACCGTGTACATCCCCCTCCTCACAGATTATCAATTCGTCCCCACTGGAATCCACCATCTCAGCTCCCTGTGTACTTTGTGGAGGCAATTGCTGCTGGTGAATGTCTCCACGGAGGAATTGATTATAATTCATTTTAATGAACATCATCTTCTCCACATTTTCTGGATGTAACCTCGTACGCCGATTGCTGACAAGGTGAGCGGCGGCACTAAACACTCTTTCGGAGTACACACTTGTGGGAGGGCAACTTAGGTAGAATAAAGCCAGTTTGTGCAAGGGCCTCCAAATTGCCTCTTTTTCCTGCCAGTATAAGTACGGACTGTCTGACGTGCCTACTTGGATGCGGTCACTCATATAATCCTCCACCATTCTTTCAATGGTGAGAGAATCATATGCAGTGACAGTAGATGACATGTCCGTAATCGTTGTCAGGTCCTTCAGTCCGGACCAGGTGTCAGCATCAGCAGTCGCTCCAGACTGCCCTGCATCACCGCCAGCGGGTGGGCTCGGAAATTCTGAGCCTTTTCCTCGCACCCCCAGTTGCGGGAGAATGTGAAGGAGGAGATGTTGACAGGTCGCGTTCCGCTTGACTTGACAATTTTCTCACCAGCAGTTCTTTGAACCCCTGCAGACTTGTGTCTGCCGGAAAGAGAGATCCAAGGTAGGTTTTAAATCTAGGATCGAGCACGGTGGCCAAAATGTAGTGCTCTGATTTCAACAGATTGACCACCCGTGAATCCTTGTTAAGCGAATTAAGGGCTCCATCCACAAGTCCCACATGCCTAGCGGAATCGCTCTGTGTTAGCTCCTCCTTCAATGTCTCCAGCTTCTTCTGCAAAAGCCTGATGAGGGGAATGACCTGACTCAGGCTGGCAGTGTCTGAACTGACTTCACGTGTGGCAAGTTCAAAAGGTTGCAGAACCTTGCACAACGTTGAAATCATTCTCCACTGCGCTTGAGACAGGTGCATTCCACCTCCTATATCGTGCTCAGTTGTATAGGCTTGAATGGCCTTTTGCTGCTCCTCCAACCTCTGAAGCATATAGAGGGTTGAATTCCACCTCGTTACCACTTCTTGCTTCAGATGATGGCAGGGCAGGTTCAGGCGTTTTTGGTGGTGCTCCAGTCTTCTGTACGTGGTGCCTGTACGCCGAAAGTGTGCCGCAATTCTTCTGGCCACCGACAGCATCTCTTGCACGCCCCTCTCGTTTTTTAAATAATTCTGCACCACCAAATTCAATGTATGTGCAAAACATGGGACGTGCTGGAATTTGCCCAGATTTAATGCACACACAATATTGCTGGCGTTGTCCGATGCCACAAATCCACAGGAGAGTCCAATTGGGGTAAGCCATTCTGCGATGATCTTCCTCAGTTGCCGTAAGAGGTTGTCAGCTGTGTGCGTATTCTGGAAAGCGGTGATACAAAGCGTAGCCTGCCTAGGAAAGAGTTGGCGTTTGCGAGATGCTGCTACTGGTGCCGCCGCTGCTGTTCTTGCGGCGGGAGTCAATACATCTACCCAGTGGGCTGTCACAGTCATATAGTCCTGAGTCTGCCCTGCTCCACTTGTCCACATGTCCGTGGTTAAGTGGACATTGGGTACAACTGCATTTTTTAGGACACTGGTGAGTCTTTTTCTGAGGTCTGTGTACATTTTCGGTATCGCCTGCCTAGAGAAATGGAACCTAGATGGTATTTGGTACCGGGGACACAGTACCTCAAACAAGTCTATAGTTGGCTCTGCAGTAATGATGGATACCGGAACCACGGTTCTCACCGCCCAGGATGCCAAGGCCTCAGTTATCCGCTTTGCAGCAGGATGACTGCTGTGATATTTCATCTTCCTCGCAAAGGACTGTTGGACAGTCAATTGCTTGGTGGAAGTAGTAAAAGTGGTCTTACGACTTCCCCTCTGGGATGACCATCGACTCCCAGCAGCAACAACAGCAGCGCCAGCAGCAGTAGGCGTTACACGCAAGGATGCATCGGAGGAATCCCAGGCAGGAGAGGACTTGTCAGAATTGCCAGTGACATGGCCTGCAGGACTATTGGCATTCCTGGGGAAGGAGGAAATTGACACTGAGGGAGTTGGTGGGGTGGTTTGCGTGAGCTTGGTTACAAGAGGAAGGGATTTACTGGTCAGTGGACTGCTTCCGCTGTCGCCCAAAGTTTTTGAACTTGTCACTGACTTATGATGAATGCGCTGCAGGTGACGTATAAGGGAGGATGTTCCGAGGTGGTTAACGTCCTTACCCCTACTTATTACAGCTTGACAAAGGCAACACACGGCTTGACAAATGTTGTCCGCATTTCTGTTGAAATACTTCCACACCGAAGAGCTGATTTTTTTGGTATTTTCACCAGGCATGTCAATGGCCATATTCCTCCCACGGACAACAGGTGTCTCCCCGGGTGCCTGACTTAAACAAACCACCTCACCATCAGAATCCTCCTGGTCAATTTCCTCCCCAGCGCCAGCAACACCCATATCCTCCTCATCCTGGTGTACTTCAACACTGACATCTTCAATCTGACTATCAGGAACTGGACTGCGGGTGCTCCTTCCAGCACTTGCAGGGGGCGTGCAAATGGTGGAAGGCGCATGCTCTTCACGTCCAGTGTTGGGAAGGTCAGGCATCGCAACCGACACAATTGGACTCTCCTTGTGGATTTGTGATTTCGAAGAACGCACAGTTCTTTGCTGTGCTTTTGCCAGCTTAAGTCTTTTCATTTTTCTAGCGAGAGGCTGAGTGCTTCCATCCTCATGTGAAGCTGAACCACTAGCCATGAACATAGGCCAGGGCCTCAGCCGTTCCTTGCCACTCCGTGTCGTAAATGGCATATTGGCAAGTTTACGCTTCTCCTCCGACGATTTTATTTTAGATTTTTGAGTCCTTTTTTTACTGATATTTGGTGTTTTGGATTTTACATGCTCTGTACTATGACATTGGGCATCGGCCTTGGCAGACGACGTTGATGGCATTTCATCGTCTCGGCCATGACTAGTGGCAGCAGCTTAAGCACGAGGTGGAAGTGGATCTTGATCTTTCCCTATTTTTGGAACCTCAACATTTTTGTTCTCCATATTTTAATAGGCACAACTAAAAGGCACCTCAGGTAAACAATGGAGATGGATGGATACTAGTATACTTATGGATGACGAGCGACTGCCGACACAGAGGTAGCTACAGCCGTGGACTACCGTACTGCGTCTGCTAGTATAGACTGGATGATAATGATATAAAAAATATATATATATCACTACTGCAGGACAGGTATATATTGTATAATGACGGACCTGCTGGACACTGTCAGCACTGCAGACTCCTAAACTACTAGTATGAAGAAGATAGAAAAAAAAAACCCCCACCACAGGTAGGTATACAATTATGGACGAGCGACTGCCGACACAGAGGTAGCTACAGCCGTGGACTACCGTACTGCGTCTGCTAGTATAGACTGGATGATAATGATATAAAAAATATATATATATATCACTACTACAGGACAGGTATACAGGTTGAGTATCCCTTATCCAAAATGCTTGGGCCCAGAGGTATTTTGGATATCGGATTTTTCCGTATTTTGGAATAATTGCATACCATAATGAGATATCATGGTGATGGGACCTAAAGCTAAGCACAGAATGGCTTTATGTGTCATATACACCTTATACACACAGCCTGAAGGTCATTTTAGCCAATACTTTTTATAACTTTGTGCATTAAACAAAGTGTGTCTACATTCACACAATTCATTTATGTTTCATATACACCTTATACACACAGCCTGAAGGTCATTTAATACAATATTTTTAATAACTGTGTATTAAACAAAGTTTGTGTACATTGAGCCATCAAAAAACAAAGGTTTCACTATTTCACTCTCACTCAAAAAAGTCCGTATTTCGGAATATTCCGTATTTCGGAATATTTGGATATGGGATACTCAACCTGTATATTGTATAATGACGGACCTGCTGGACACTGTCAGCACTGCAGACTCCTAAACTACTAGTATGAAGAAGATAGAAAAAAAAAAACCCACCACAGGTAGGTATACAATTATGGACGAGCGACTGCCAGTGCCGACACAGAGGTAGCTACAGCCGTGGACTACCGTACTGCGTCTGCTAGTATAGACTGGATGATAATGATATAAAAAATATATATATATCACTACTGCAGGACAGGTATATATTATATAATGACGGACCTGCTGGACACTGTCAGCACTGCAGACTCCTAAACTACTAGTATGAAGAAGATAGAAAAAAAAAACCCACCACAGGTAGGTATACAATTATGGACGAGCGACTGCCAGTGCCGACACAGAGGTAGCTACAGCCGTGGACTACCGTACTGCGTCTGCTAGTATAGACTGGATGATAATGATATAAAAAATATATATATATCACTACTGCAGGAAAGGTATATATTATATAATGACGGACCTGCTGGACACTGTCAGCACTGCAGACTCCTAAACTACTAGTATGAAGAAGATAGAAAAAAAAAACCCACCACAGGTAGGTATACAATTATGGACGAGCGACTGCCAGTGCCGACACAGAGGTAGCTACAGCTGTGGACTACCGTACTGCGTCTGCTAGTATAGACTGGATGATAATGATATAAAAAATATATATATATCACTACTGCAGGACAGGTATATATTATATAATGACGGACCTGCTGGACACTGTCAGCACTGCAGACTCCTAAACTACTAGTATGAAGAAGATAGAAAAAAAAAACCACCACAGGTAGGTATACAATTATGGACGAGCGACTGCCGACACAGAGGTAGCTACAGCCGTGGACTACCGTACTGCGTCTGCTAGTATAGACTGGATGATAATGATATAAAAAATATATATATATCACTACTGCAGGACAGGTATATATTATATAATGACGGACCTGCTGGACACTGTCAGCACTGCAGACTCCTAAACTACTAGTATGAAGAAGATAGAAATATAATGAATGACGGACCTGCTGGACACTGTCAGCAGAATGCGTTTATAGAATAAAAAAAAAAAAAACACCACACGAGTGTTTAACTTTTTCAGGCAGACAATATACTGGTGGTCACTGCTGGTCAGTCACACTGGCACTCTGGCAGCAAAAGTGTGCACTGTTAAATATGTACTCCTGCTATAACTGCTCCCCAGTCTCCCCCACAATTAAGCTGTGTGAGCAGTGAGCACTACTCAGCACAGTCAGATATACATAGATGATATTATCATGCAGCACACTGAGGCTGAGCACAGATATGGTATGTGACTGTGTATCGTTTTTTTTTCAGGCAGAGAACGGATTATATTAAATAATAAATAAAACTGGTGGTCACTAGTATAACTATCAGCAAAACTCTGCACTCTCTGAGTACTCCTAATGCTCCAGTAAATCAAGTGTCTCACTCTCTATCTAAACGGAGAGGACGCCAGCCACGTCCTCTCCCTATCAATCTCAATGCACGTGTGAAAATGGCGGCGACGCGCGGCTCCTTATATAGAATCCGAGTCTCGCGATAGAATACGAGCCTCGCGAGAATCCGACAGCGGGATGATGACGTTCGGGCGCGCTCGGGTTAGCCGAGCAAGGCGGGAAGATCCGAGTCTGCCTCGGACCCGTGTAAAAAGGCTGAAGTTCGGGGGGGTTCGGTTTCCGAGAAACCGAACCCGCTCATCACTATTCCACACTACACACAACACCCACCACTAGGGGTGTCACACTAACTGTACACAAAACTTAGAGCTTCCTAGTGGCATACAATATTAAAGCATCATAGTGACCAAATATTCAATACATACTGTACAGCATCTTAGTTACCGCCATACAGTACAGAGGTCACCCAAGTGGAATAAAGAGAACAACATAGTAACCACCATACAACACAGTGAGCTTCCCTGTGACCACCAAACATTAATGAGAATATCTTAGTAACTGTCATATATTACAGATATATCTTAGTAACCATAATAAAAATAAGAATTTACTCACCGGTAATTCTATTTCTCGTAGTCCGTAGTGGATGCTGGGGACTCCGTCAGGACCATGGGGAATAGCGGCTCCGCAGGAGACAGGGCACAAAATTTAAAAGTTTGACCACTAGGTGGTGTGTACTGGCTCCTCCCCCTATGACCCTCCTCCAAGCCTCAGTTAGGATACTGTGCCCGGACGAGCGTACACAATAAGGAAGGATTTTGAATCCCGGGTAAGACTCATACCAGCCACACCAATCACACCGTACAACTTGTGATCTGAACCCAGTTAACAGTATGATAACGTAGGAGCCTCTGAAAAGATGGCTCACAACAATAAACAACCCGATTTTTTTGTAACAACAACTATGTACAAGTATTGCAGACAATCCGCACTTGGGATGGGCGCCCAGCATCCACTACGGACTACGAGAAATAGAATTACCGGTGAGTAAATTCTTATTTTCTCTGACGTCCTAGTGGATGCTGGGGACTCCGTCAGGACCATGGGGATTATACCAAAGCTCCCAAACGGGCGGGAGAGTGCGGATGACTCTGCAGCACCGAATGAGAGAACTCCAGGTCCTCCTTAGCCAGGGTATCAAATTTGTAGAATTTTACAAACGTGTTCTCCCCTGACCACGTAGCTGCTCGGCAGAGTTGTAATTCCGAGACCCCTCGGGCAGCCGCCCAAGATGAGCCCACCTTCCTTGTGGAGTGGGCATTGACAGATTTAGGCTGTGGCAGGCCTGCCACAGAATGTGCCAGTTGAATTGTGCTACAAATCCAACGAGCAATCGTCTGCTTAGAAGCAGGAGCACCCAGCTTGTTGGGTGCATACAGTATAAACAGCGAGTCAGATTTTCTGACTCCAGCCGTCCTTGAAATATATATTTTCAATGCTCTGACAACGTCCAGCAACTTGGAATCCTCCAAATCGCTAGTAGCCGCAGGCACCACAATAGGCTGGTTCAGGTGAAACGCTGATACCACCTTAGGCAGAAAATGAGGACGCGTCCTCAATTCTGCCCCGTCCGAATGGAAAATCAGATATGGGCTTTTATACGATAAAGCCGCCAATTCCGACACTCTCCTGGCTGAAGCCAGGGCCAGTAGCATGGTTACTTTCCATGTAAGATATTTCAAATCTACCGATTTGAGTGGCTCAAACCAATGGGATTTGAGAAAATCCAAAACTACATTGAGATCCCACGGTGCCACTGGGGGCACAACCGGGGGCTGTATATGTAGTACTCCTTTTACAAAAGTCTGGACTTCAGGAACTGAAGCCAATTCTTTCTGGAAGAAAATCGACAGGGCCGAAATTTGAACCTTAATGGACCCTAATTTGAGGCCCATAGATAATCCTGTTTGCAGGAAATGTGGGAATCGACCCAGTTGAAATTCCTCTGTCGGGGCCTTCCTGGCCTCACACCATGCAACATATTTTCTCCAAATGCGGTGATAATGTTGTGCAGTCACCTCCTTCCTGGCTTTGACCAGGGTAGGGATGACCTCTTCCGGAATGCCTTTTTCCCTTAGGATCCGGCGTTCAACCGCCATGCCGTCAAACGCAGCCGCGGTAAGTCTTGGAATAGACACGGTCTCTGCTGAAGCAGATCCCTTCTTAGAGGTAGAGGCCACGGATCTTCCGTGAGCATCTCCTGAAGTTCCGGGTACCAAGTCCTTCTTGGTAAGTCCGGAGCCACTAGTATCGTTCTTACTCCCCTTTGCCGTATAATTCTCAGTACCTTGGGTATGAGAAGCAGAAGAGGGAACACATACACTGACTGGTACACCCATGGTGTTACCAGAGCGTCCACAGCTATTGCCTGAGGGTCTCTTGACCTGGCGCAATACCTGTCCAGTTTTTTGTTGAGGCGGGACGCCATCATGTCCACCATTGGTCTTTCCCAATGGACTACAATCATGTGGTGAACACTGCTGACAGTGCTATCACATGATTTTCCGCCCAGCGAAGAATCCTTGCAGCTTCTGCCATTGCCCTCCTGCTTCTTGTGCCGCCCTGTCTGTTTACGTGGGCGACTGCCGTGATGTTGTCCGACTGGATCAACACCGGCTGACCCTGAAGCAGAGGTTTTGCCAGGCTTAGAGCATTGTAGATTGCTCTTAGTTCCAGTATATTTATGTGAAGAGACGTTTCCAGGCTTGACCACACGCCCTGGAAGTTTCTTCCTTGTGTGACCGCTCCCCAGCCTCTCAGGCTGGCATCCGTGGTCACTAGGACCCAGTTCTGTATGCCGAATCTGCGGCCCTCTAACAGATGAGCACTCTGCAACCACCATAGCAGAGAGACCCTTGTCCTTGTCGACAATTTTATCCGCTGATGCATCTGCAGATGTGATCCGGACCATTTGTCTAGCAGATCCCACTGAAAAATTTGTGCATGGAATCTGCCGAATGGAATCGCTTCGTAAGAAGCCACCATTTTTCCCAGGACTCTTGTGCATTGATGCACAGACACTGTCCCTGGTTTTAGGAGGTTCCTGACGAGTTCGGATAACTCCCTGGCTTTCTCCTCCGGAAGAAATACCTTTTTCTGAACAGTGTCCAGAATCATCCCTAGGAACAGCAGACGTGTCGTCGGGATCAGTTGGGATTTTGGAAAATTCAGAATCCACCCGTGCTGTTGGAGCACTACTTGAGTTAGTGTTACTCCGACCTCCAGCTGTTCTCTGGATCTTGCCCTTATCAGGAGATCGTCCAAGTAAGGGATAATTAATACGCCTTCTCTTCGAAGAAGGATCATCATTTCGGCCATTACCTTGGTAAAGACCCTGGGTGCCGTGGACAATCCAAACGGCAGCGTCTGAAACTGATAATGACAGTTTTGTACCACGAACCTGAGGTACCCTTGGTGTGAAGGGCAAATTGGGACATGAAGGTAAGCATCCTTGATGTCCAAGGACACCATAAAATCCCCTTCTTCCAGATTCGCTATCACTGCTCTGAGTGACTCCATCTTGAACTTGAATTTTTGTATGTACAGGTTCAGAGATTTCAGATTTAGAATAGGTCTTACCGAGCCGTCCGGCTTCGGTACCACAAATAGCGTGGAGTAATACCCCTTTCCCTGTTGTAGAAGGGGTACCTTGATTATCACCTGCTGAGAATACAGCTTGTGAATGGCTTCCAATACCGTCGCCCTGTCTGAGGGAGACGTTGGCAAAGCAGATTTTAGGAACCGGCGAGGGGGAGACTTCTCGAATTCCAACCTGTAACCCTGAGATACTACCTGCAGGATCCAGGGGTCCACCTGCGAGTGAGCCCATTGTGCGCTGAAATTCTTGAGGCGACCCCCCACCGCCCCTGAGTCCGCTTGTAAGGTCCCAGCGTCATGCTGAAGCCTTTGCAGAAGCCGGGGAGGACTTCTGCTCCTGGGAAGGGGCTGCTTGCTGCAGTCTCTTACCCTTTCCTTTGCCTCGGGGCAAATATGAATGTCCTTTTGCTCGCTTGTTCTTATATGAACGAAAGGACTGCGGCTGAAAAGACTGCGTCTTTTTCTGCTGGGAGGGGACTTGAGGTAAAAAGGTGGACTTCCCGGCTGTTGCCGTGGCTACCAAATCCGATAGACCGACCCCAAATAATTCCTCCCCTTTATACGGCAGTACTTCCATATGCCGTTTGGAATCCGCATCGCCTGACCACTGTCGTGTCCATAGACTTCTTCTGGCAGATATGGACATCGCACTTACTCTTGATGCCAGAGTGCAGATATCCCTCTGTGCATCTCGCATATAAAGGAATGCATCCTTTAATTGCTCTATAGTCAATAAAATACTGTCCCTATCCAGGGTATCAATATTTTCAGTCAGGGAATCCGACCAAGCCACCCCAGCACTGCACATCCAGGCTGAGGCGATTGCTGGTCGCAGTATAACACCAGTATGTGTGTATATACTTTTTAGAGTATTTTCCAGCCTCCTATCAGCTGGATCCTTGAGGGCGGCCGTATCAGGAGACGGTAACGCCACTTGTTTGGATAAACGTGTGAGCGCCTTGTCCACCCTAGGGGGTGTTTCCCAGCGCGCCCTAACCTCTGGCGGGAAAGGGTATAACGCCAATAACTTCTTTGAAATTAGCAGTTTTTTATCAGGGGTAACCCACGCTTCATCACACACGTCATTCAATTCCTGATTCAGGAAAAACTACAGGTAGTTTTTTCAGACCCCACATAATACCCCTTTTTGTGGTACTTGCAGTATCAGAGATATGCAAAGCCTCCTTCATTGCCGTGATCATATAACGTGTGGCCCTACTGGAAAATACGTTCGTTTCTTCACCGTCGACACTAGATTCGGTGTCCGTGTCTGGGTCTGTGTCGACCGACTGAGGCAAAGGGCGTTTTACAGCCCCTGACGGTGTTTGAGACGCCTGTACAGGTACTAACTGGTTTGCCGGTCGTCTCATGTCGTCAACCGACTTTTGCAGCGTGCTGACATTATCACGTAATTCCATAAACAAAGCCATCCATTCCGGTGTCGACTCCCTAGGGGGTGACATCACCATTACCGGCAATTGCTCCGCCTCCACACCAACATCGTCCTCATACATGTCGACACACACGTACCGACACACAGCAGACACACAGGGAATGCTCTGATAGAAGACAGGACCCCACTAGCCCTTTGGGGAGACAGAGGGAGAGTTTGCCAGCACACACCAAAGCGCTATAATTATATAGGAACAACCTTATATAAGTGTTGTTTCCTTATAGCTGCTTAAATATATATAATATCGCCAAAAAATGCCCCCCCTCTCTGTTTTTTACCCTGTTTCTGTAGTGCAGTGCAGGGGAGAGCCTGGGAGCCTTCCTAGCAGCGGAGCTGTGTAGGAAAATGGCGCTGTGTGCTGAGGAGATAGGCCCCGCCCCCTATTCCGGCGGGCTCTTCTCCCGGTTTTTCTGAGACCTGGCAGGGGTGAAATACATCCATATAGCCTCATGGACTATATGTGATGTATTCTTTTTAGCCAGAAAGGTATTAACAATGCATTGCTGCCCAGGGCGCCCCCCCCCAGCGCCCTGCACCCTCAGTGACCGCCGGTGTGAAGTGTGCCTGAGCGCAATGGCGCACAGCTGCAGTGCTGTGCGCTACCTCATGAAGACTGAAAAGCCTTCAGCCGCCGGTTTCTGGACCTCTTCTTACTTCGGCATCTGCAAGGGGGTCGGCGGCGCGGCTCCGGTGACCCATCCAGGCTGTACCTGTGATCGTCCCTCTGGAGCTAGTGTCCAGTAGCCTAAGAAGCAAATCCATCCTGCACGCAGGTGAGTTCACTTCTTCTCCCCTAGGTCCCTCGTTGCAGTGAGCCTGTTGCCAGCAGGACTCACTGAAAATAATAAAACTATCAAAACTTTTACTCTAAGCAGCTCTTTATGAGAGCCACCTAGATTGCACCCTGCTCGGACGGGCACAAAAACCTAACTGAGGCTTGGAGGAGGGTCATAGGGGGAGGAGCCAGTACACACCACCTAGTGGTCAAACTTTTAAATTTTGTGCCCTGTCTCCTGCGGAGCCGCTATTCCCCATGGTCCTGACGGAGTCCCCAGCATCCACTAGGACGTCAGAGAAATACAGAGAACATCCTAGAGTCCAAAATACAATATTGATAACATTATACTGGCCAACATACAATACAAATAGTATCTCAGTGACCTCCATACAATCCAAATAACATCCTAGTGGTCAACATACAACACATAGAGCAAATCACTGACCACCATATAATATATAGAGTATGCCAGTGAGCTCCAACATCCCCTCATCATTAATTACCACCTCAAAAATATTGAAATTCTTCAGCATCTTCATAATAACCCAGTCAACAATATTGATCCCTGTAATCACCTCCCTCAGTCTTGTAAAAATTAACCCCATTAAAAGCATTAACCTCCTCGCCCTCATAATACAACCCAATCTTTCTAACTTGCTCTATCATTTGTAACATTACTTTTTTCTCCATCGAGTACCACTTAGCTGTTGCTGATCAATCTTCCTGTATGGTGGAGGACCTGTCTCGGCATGTGTGAGAGAGGGCCAACCAATGAAGAGTTAGGGATCATGCCCTACAGATGTAAGTTGCAAGGTTACCTACAAATAATTGTACTCTATTCCAGGGACCACAGACTGTCTATCTGACCACTCCAAGCACCCAGCTCCTCACTCTCTACAAAGTGATTTGGGGGAAGAAAAACAAATTCTCTTGTGGCTTTCCAATAAGGCCATCTGTCTGCAGGTTGCACTGTTTGCTATTTAAAAATGGCACCTCACTTATTATTATAGGCAAGTGGAGCTTGTCTGGAAGACTGCAACACTTTTTCGTCTCAGAAGTTACCAGCTGTTTCTCCTTAAAGTCAGGGGCCAGTGCTCCATGTGCAGGCCCTATAGGTGCCATTAAAGTCATTAATTCAGTATTTTGGTACACCTTGAATAAAGGCCCTAGAGGCAACCACTTAGGTTCACCAAATGGTAGCGCCGCCCGCAGAGCCGGCCCTAACCAATATGATGCCCTAGACAAGATTTTAGCTGGTGCCCCTTAGCACCGCCACTAGTTCTTCCTCTGACCCTGCACGCCTTTCCCCACACCATCACCCGTCACCCAGAGCAGTCCTCATTTTGGTGCTCCTACCCCCTCTATTTTAAATAGGAATAGTGCGCACATTCGCTGTACAGCCCAAAAAGTAGTGATGAGCGGATTCGGTTTTACTCGGTTCTCAAAACCGAATCTTATTGGCTCACTGATGTCACGTGTTTTGGATAGCCAATAAGATTCGGTTTTGAGAACCGAGTAAAACCGAGTAAAACCGAATCCGCTCATCACTACCAAAAAGGGGCGTGTTTTTGCTGTGACGGGACATGGCCACAAAATAGTACACCCAATTCAAATTACGCCAAACAGTAGTTCAACTTTATTCACATTATATCATGCAATAATGTCCCTTATTCACGTTACATCACACAGTAGTACCACTTTACCTTATATACGTTACTCCACACAGTGGTGTCCCTTTGTCACATTACATCACACCATATTGCTCTTTATTCACATTAGACCACACAGTAGTGCCTTTAAAAACATAATACCACACAGTAATGCACACACATATGACACACATTATTAATGTCCTTATAAACACAATGGCCCTCATTCCGAGTTGTTCGCTTGCTAGCCACTTTTCGCAGCAGTACACACGCTAAGCCGCCGCCCTCTGGGAGTGTATCTTAGCTTAGCAGAATTGCGAACGAAGTATTCGCAATATTGCGAAAAGATTTTTCTGTGCAGTTTCTGAGTAGCTCGAGACTTACTCTTCCAGTGCGATCAGTTCAGTGCTTGTCGTTCCTGGTTTGACGTCACAAACACACCCAGCGTTCGCCCAGACACTCCCCCGTTTCTTCAGCCACTCTCGCGTTTTTCCCAGAAACGGCAGCATTTTTTCACACACTCCCATAAAACGGCCAGTTTCCGCCCAGAAACACCCACTTCCTGTCAATCACACAACGATCACCAGAACGAAGAAAAAACCTTGTAATGCCGTGAGTAAAATACCAAACTTCTTAGCAAATTTACTTGGCGCAGTCGCAGTGCGAACATTGCGCATGCGCAATTAGCGGAAAATCGCTGCGATGCGAAGAAAATTACTGAGCGAACAACTCGGAATGAGGGCCAATGCGCCTTACACATTATGCCAACCTTTATTAATGCCCTTATACACATAATGTCCCTTACATATATGCCGCACATTATTAATGTATTTATACACAACACACATAATGGCCCTTACACATATGCTGAACATTATTGCGCAACCAACCCACCAGGACACAGCACTCACACGGCTGCTAACACTGTGACCTCTGCCGCTGCTTGGATACAGATGTTTCCTCATACATTTTGCCTCAATACACCATACAGCAGGAGATGCCTGGTGTGAGTCAGCTGGCAGCTCCCAGCCAGCTATGCTAACGTCTGGCACATTTTTTTGCCGAAAATTCATCTTTTTTGCATTACTATGTGATTAGGATGCACAAGCAGCCTCTGCTTATTAAAATGATATGTGGCAATCATATATTCTTTGTGTGGCTGTGGCTGTATCTGCATACGGAATGCTACATTACAGTGATTTTCAGGAATACACTGTAGAATAGCATTTCATATGAAGATACAGCCGAAGTCACACACAGAATATAGGCATGCTGCATATCATTTTAATCAGCAGAAACTGCTTGTGCCCCGTGGCATGCAAAATGCCATAGGCATTTGCCTAGTTTGCCTATGCCTAGGGCCGACTCTGGCCGCCCGGCCCTGCACGCTACTCTGAACGCTGTGATGTACTGTATATTACTCTAACGCAGGCATTCCCAACCACGGTCCTCAAGGCACACCAACAGTGCAGGTTTTTAGTGATATCCAGGCTACAGCACAGATGGTTAAATCAAAATAGCTCAGCTACTAATTAAGTCACATGTGCTGAGGGCTGGATATCACTAAAACCTGCACTGTTAGTGTGCCTTGAGGACCGTGGTTGGGAATGCCTGCTCTAACGAGTCACATAATAATTGCATTGAAGTGTATTAGTGCTACTATTTTCAAGATATTTGGATATGATAAATGGGCAATTCCAGATCAACCATATAACTCCTTAGAGTGATTCTTTCATTTGCTCCTTTTTCTGCAGGAATCCCCAAATACACCAGTTTGTCATCCTACATTGCAAATGAAAAAAAAATATTATGATGATGCAAAAACGTTTAAATTGTGCTTAATCCTTTGCTAGCACATGCTCTTATATGATATTTGCGTTAAGCTACGCTGCTGTGCTTTCAATGGGTGTTTCAATTTATTTAGCAATAGTGACAAAACACAATGGAACAGATGTGCTTTTAGTTGGGAATTGTTTCTGTGTATTTGATTAAACTACTGAACTATAGTAAAACAAACAGAATTGTATAACTTGTCATGTTAAGTTATAGTGTTTGCCTAACAGGAGGTGTAAACATTGTACAGTGCTAGGAGCCTGACCTGGCGGTTATAGTAAGTAAAGATATCGCATCCATGATCACGTTACTTTCTGTTCTATAATCTGTGCATGTGCTGACGTCAAATGGCCCATGTGCAAGCAAGCAGCAAAGGGGAGGGATCCAGGCGATCGCTCTCCCGAAAGATTATGTGAAGTGTAATGTCTGTACAAAAATACAGTGGCTGTGGCATTGGCATCATTTCTCAGTTCCTTTGCATACAGAGAAGGAGTCTGGTCCTGCATTATTTCTGCTTGTAATTTCATATATTGGAAAGAATTGTCTTAACTTTTCCTTGGTGAAGTAAAATGGAGATACAGCTACAAAAATGTATAAACAGAACTACTAGGTACAGTAGACATTTTAAGACATTTAACTCTTACTTCTTTTACCAGGGTTGGACTGGCCCAACCCTGGGGTGCAGAAGAAATCCCTGGTAGGCCCCACTGCCTAAGGGTCCATCCTCTCTTCTAGGGATCAGGTTTTAGACTGTGCACTTAAATGATACATTATACATAAGTTACATTATACAGCACAGGCCTGTAGAGTATTCACTATAGTGCATTGTTTTTATTAATCTGCAACATTGTCATGCATGCACTAGCAGTATTTACTATATTTATTTATAAAGGGGCCCAAATCATACAATCTCCTTCAGTTAGTCGAGCCTCTGTGGTGACTGGCTCCTAAGCACGGGCCCTATCCAGGGACGTGCGGTGAGGTAAATGGCACAGGAGGCACTGGCTAGTACCAGAGCCAGATTTACACACAACATATGAGCCAAAGGGTACATGTGGGCATTATACACTGGTGCAGCAGTATAAACTCCTGGAAATTTGGTGAGTTTTGATTAAAGATGTGCAGAAAAGGTGGGCAGGTGAGTCACTGCCTCACCTGTCATAGACTTTTTACTGCAGAGTTTTGACTATAAAAATGATTAGAATAATACTATGAAGATATTTCTAATATGTTCTTTGTATTTTTCATATACTTTATACAGTCAAATCTCTGGTCCAAACGTATGAGAGGAAAGGATTTGCCTCACCTGCCTCACTCCACCTCACGTCACTGCCTATCACTACATTCCCCCAGTGGGCCTTTCATGCCCCAGTCCGAGATTTCTCCATTCCCTGAAAGAGTCCTTATTGTCTACAGAAAGTAAAGGCAGCCATTTTGTGTGTCTGAGAATTTAGCTTATTACTTCCCTAGTATTCAATAACAACACTGAGGCACAAGTGCCCATGTAACCTACACCAATGGAAGCAGCCAATTTATTGGCTAAATACAGGCTGTTGAAAAAATTATACAACCGTATGGGGAAATCATTTATTTCACAGTAAGTACTGTAAGTGGCTGCTGTTCTGTGCTTCACACAAATGGACACAGCTAATCATGTTCTTGAACACCCTTTGCAATGGTTTCCATGAAATTGCATCAACACAGTTCTGAATGTTCGCTTGCAATTCTGCAATACTGTGCGGGTGAGTTGCGTAAGCAGCATCTTTTAGGTATCTCCATAAGAAAAAGTTGAGGGGCGTTAAATCCAGAGAATAGGTGTGTTCATTTGTGTGAAGCACACAATGGTGACCACTTCCAGCACTTCCTGTGAAATAAATTGGTTCCCTTTACGGTTGCGTGACTTTTTCAACACCCTGTAATTGTGGTGCCATAGCCTATTAAATTAATTTGCCTCAGACCAATGACTAGTGAATAAGTAGCCAATACTTGTCTGCATGTAAATGTTATTAACATCTCTGATGATCTTTACACCAATATTTTTGAACTACTTATGGTGTTTTTAATGTCTCTGATCCTCTATTTTTCATGTTAAATAAGGGTACTTTAAGTAACAGCATGTTCTTGTTTCAAGAGAAACTTCAGTTTTAAAAGTTTGTTAATAATATCACACCAATAATTCTTTCTTTCACGAAAGAAACACATATACATAAAATACAGTATAACACAGGCATTCCCAACTGCGGTCCTCAAGGCACACCAACAGTGCAGGTTTTAGTGATATCCAGGCTTCAGCACAGATGGTTAAATCAAAATAACTGAGGTACTAATTAAGTCACCTGTGTTCAAGCCTGGATATCACTAAAACCTGGACTGTTAGTGTGCCTTGAGGACCGAGGTTGGGAAACACTGGTATAACACATCCAGTTGTAAAAAGGAACCTAACTGAAAGTGTATCAGAAGTAGAGATGAGCGGGTTCGGTTCCCTGAGAACTGAACCCGCCCGAACTTCACCACCCGATCCCGAACCCGAGTCAGGCTCGGGTTTTCCCGCCTGACTCAGAAACCAGAACGAGGCAAAACATCATCATCCCGCTGTCGGATTCTCGCAGAGTTTGGATTCCATATAAGGAGCCGCACGTCGCCGCCATTTTCACTCTGGCATTGGAGAGTTTAGAGAGAGGATGTGTCTCCGTCCTCAGTGTCTTGCATCAGTTCAGTGGTAGTGTCTTGTGCTGCATCAGTCCAGTCACAGTGGTTGTGTCCTCTGCTGCCATATGTCCAGTGCTGCTGTATAAGTCCAGTCCAGTGGTGCTGTGTTGTGCTGCATCAGTTCAGTGGTAGTGTCTTGTGCTGCATCAGTCCAGTCACAGTGGTTGTGTCCTCTGCTGCCATATGTCCAGTGCTGCTGTATAAGTCCAGTCCAGTGGTGCTGTGTTGTGCTGCATCAGTTCAGTGGTGGTGTCTTGTGATGCATCAGTCCAGTAACAGTGGTGGTGTCCTCTGCTGCCATATGTCCAGTGCTGCTGTATAAGTCCAGTCCAGTGGTGCTGTGTTGTGCTGCATCAGTTCAGTGGTAGTGTCTTGTGCTGCATCAGTCCAGTCACAGTGGTTGTGTCCTCTGCTGCCATATGTCCAGTGCTGCTGTATAAGTCCAGTCCAGTGGTGCTGTGTTGTGCTGCATCAGTTCAGTGGTGGTGTCTTGTGATGCATCAGTCCAGTAACAGTGGTGGTGTCCTCTGCTGCCATATGTTCAGTGCTGCTGTATAAGTCCAGTTCAGTGGTGCTGTGTTGTGCTGCATCAGTTCAGTGGTGGTGTATTGTGCTGCATCAGTCCAGACACAGTGGTGGTGTCCTCTGCTGCCATATGTCCAGTGCTGCTGTATAAGACCAGTCCATTGCAGTGGTGCTGTGTTATCCTGCATCAGTCCAGTGGTGGTGTCCCTGTGCTGCTGTATATGTCCAGTGGTACTGCCGTATATGTCCAGTGATACTGCCGTATATGTCCATTGATACTGCCGTATATGTCCAGTGGTACTGCCGTAAAAGTCCAGTGGTACTGCCGTATAATTCCAGTGATCCTGCCGTATAATTTTAGTGGTACTGGCATATAAATCCAGTTAACCTGCCGCATAATTCCAGTGGTACTGACGTATAAGTCCAGTCCAGTGATACTGCCGTATATGTCCAGTGGTACTGCCGTATAAGTCCAGTGGTACTGCGTATAAGTCCAGTGATCCTGCCGTATAATTTCAGTGGCACTGGCGTATAAGTCCAGTGATCCTGCCATATAATACCAGTGGTACTGGCGTATAAGTCCAGTCCAGTGATACTGCCGTATATGTCCAGTGGTACTGCCATATAAGTCCAGTCCAGTGGTGCTGTCTTGTGCTGCCATAAGTCCAGTGGTGGTGTCCTGTGCTGTATATTATTTACTCCAAATAAAAGGCTTATATACATTACTTATATTATTATCCAAATACTTTTTACAGGGTTTACCCTGTGTGGTGTAGGGGTACGCTCACCTGTGCTGCACATTATCATAATAGCTCCAAATAAAACAGTTATTATTATTCAAATTAATTTTACAGGCTTTGCCGTGTGTGTGTGTGTGTGGTTTAGGGGTATGCTCTCCTGTGCCACCAATATCGTGCGTGTATTACATCTGGGCAAATTCCAGAATGTCCCATGTTGTTTGTGCCGCAGACTTGCGTCGCTTAGTTTAGTCATACAGCTACATCATTGCACCTCTTTTTCTTCTTTGCATGATGTGCTGTTTGGGGCCTAGTTTTTTTTAAGTGCCATCCTGTCTGCCACTGCAGTGCCACTCTTAGATGGGCCAGGTGTTTGTGCCGCACACTTGTGTTGCTTAGCTTAGTCATACAGCTACCTCATTGCACCTCTTTTTACTTCTTTGCATGATGTGCTGTTTGGGGCCTTGTTTTTTTTAAGTGCCATCCTGTCTACAACTGCAGTGCCACTCCTAGATGGGCCAGGTGTTTGTGCCGAACACTTGTGTCACTTAGCTTAGTCATACAGCTACCTAATTGCACCTCTTTTTCTTCTTTGCATGATGTGCTGTTTGGGGCCTATTTTTTAAATCTGCCATCCTATCTGACCCTGCAGTGCCACTCCTAGATGGACCAGGTGTTTATGCCACACACTTGTGTTGCTTAGCTTAGTCATACAGCCACCTCAGTGCAACCTTTTGGCCTAAAAACAATATTGTGAGGTGTGAGGTGTTCAGAATAGACTGGAAATGAGTGGAAATTAATGTTACTGAGGATAATAACACCGTAGGATCAAAATTACCCCCAAATTCTGTGATTTTAGCTGTTTTTATGTTTTTCCCCCAAAAATCATCCAGATCTAAAACTAAAAAACACGAAAGGGTGGTTTTGGCAAAACCAATCCAGATCCAAAACACGAGGATGGAACCAGAGCCAAAACCAAAACACGAAAAGTGCCCGCCGCACATCTCTAAGTCAGAAGCATTTCAATAGTCTATCAGATAAAGTAGTGCCCTCTTGTGGTAATGTTTATAAATGCAGCATTCTTGTTTTCTGCAAATTTTTTTGTTTAAATACTGTCCTTCCTCCTGATTTTCTCTTGCTCTCTGAATAAAAACTAATATGTAAAGTGGAGAGCGATAATGTACCAACCAATCTGCTCCCAACTGTCAATTTACAGGCTGTGTTTGAAATATGACAGCAGTTGATTTATTTGTACTTTATCTCTTTCTACACTCTGATACATATGTCCCAAAATATTCTTTACATGTACTGAAATTCAGATATACAGAATGTATTTATAAGAGAGATCAAGACTGCAGTGCCTATATTTCAGCTGTAAGATTAACTGCAAATAGTTACTGTATTTCCAGGTAAACTAATAGTCATTAATGAACATCTAAACTATGTGCCTCTTTTTCCCAGTTGTGCCTCTTTTTCCCAGTGCTGACATTTGTATCTAGAGTTATACAATTACACTTATACTTACAGGTAAGATTTGAGGGCCATTATTTCTGCATCTATTGGTGGTTCACAAATTAACATTTTCAGATGGAAAGAGCTGTATAACTTTTGAGTGGTCTGTGCAGAGCATGGCCCAAATGTAATAACTTGCGATTTGCTGGCATCGGCGTGATCTCAGCAACATACAGTACAGTGGGGGTCATTCCGAGTTGATCGCTAGCTGCTTTCGTTCGCTGCGCGGCGATCAGGCAAAAAAACGGCACTTCTGCACATGCGTCGCAATGCGCACACGCGTCGTATTATTACAACGAACGATGCAGTTTCACACAAGGTCTAGCAAAGCTTTTCAGTCGCACTGCTGACCGCAGAGTGATTGACAGGAAGTGGGCATTTCTGGGTGTCAACTGACTGTTTTCAGGGAGTGTTCGGAAAAACGCAGGCGTGCCAGGAAAAATCCAGGCGTGGCTGGGTGAACGCAGGGCGTGTTTGTGACGTCAAAACAGGAACTGAATAGTCTGAAGTGATCGCAAGTGCTGAGTAGGTCTGAAGCTACTCTGAAACGGCACAAAATTATTTTGTAGCCGCTCTGCGATCCTTTTGTTCGCACTTCTGCTAAGCTAAAATACACTCCCAGTGGGCGGCGGCATAGCGTTTGCACGGCTGCTAAAAACAGCTAGCGAGTGAACAACTCAGAATGACCCCCCGTAACTGCTAGATTTAAGGCAGGGCAGAGAGAGTGAGAGAAGGCATACTGTACTTCGCATCTAATTGTCAGCTAATCACCACATAGCGGGGAAAGGCTATTTAACGAAATAGCCTTTTCTCCATGTAGAAAATAAGGAATTAACATGCAAAAGCTCACTGATCCACACATACTGCAGATTCACTGGGGTTTCACCCCGCACGGTGCCTTTTTCTCACAGACTTTTCCTGGCCTCTCCTGAAACTGGGCAAAAATACACCCTCAGGGATTAACACGTTGGGTAATCCCTTCTAATTGGATTGGGCCAGCAGTGTAATGAATACGTATGTCACTTAAAGTGGTCTTCCGCACATCCAGATTACTAATTAATTGGCTTATACAGTAAATGCCGTCCTTCAATTTATACTACACATTTTTAGCTTTTCGCTCTAGCTTCCTGCTGAGGTATTCTGCCACGTACCATAGTCTTGTGCATGGTTTTTAAAACCCTGGTCTCTTCTCTGCCATCAGCATTGGAGAAGGTTATACACAGAGTGTAGCTTTCTGTTGTATTTTAGGTAGTGATGTGCACCGGAAATTTTTTGGGTTTTGTGTTTTGGTTTTGGATTCGGTTCCGCGGCCGTGTTTTGGATTTGGACGCGTTTTGGCAAAACCTCCCTGAAAATTTTTTGTCGGATTCGGGTGTGTTTTGGATTCGGGTGTGTTTTGGGTGTGTTTTGGATTCGGGTGTTTTTGTACAAAAAACCCTCAAAAACAGCTTAAATCATAGAATTTGGGGGTCATTTTGATCCCATAGTATTATTAACCTCAATAACCATAATTTCCACTCATTTTCAGTCTATTCTGAACACCTCACAATATTATTTTTAGTCCTAAAATTTGCACCGAGGTCGCTGGATGACTAAGCTAAGCAACCCAAGTGGCCGACACAACACCTGGCCCATCTAGGAGTGGCACTGCAGTGTCAGACAGGATGGCACTTCAAAAAAATAGCCCCCAAACAGCACATGATGCAAAGAAAAAAAGAGGCGCAATGAGGTAGCTGTGTGACTAAGCTAAGCGACCCAAGTGGCCGACACAAACACCTGGCCCATCTAGGAGTGGCACTGCAGTGTCAGACAGGATGGCAGATTTAAAAAATAGTCCCCAAACAGCACATGATGCAAAGAAAAAAAGAGGTGCACCAAGGTCGCTGGATGGCTAAGCTAAGCGACCCAAGTGGCCGACACAAACACCTGGCCCATCTAGGAGTGGCACTGCAGTGTCAGACAGGATGGCAGATTTAAAAAATAGTCCCCAAACAGCACATGATGCAAAGAAAAAAAGAGGTGCACCAAGGTCGCTGGATGGCTAAGCTAAGCGACCCAAGTGGCCGACACAAACACCTGGCCCATCTAGGAGTGGCACTGCAGTGTCAGACAGGATGGCAGATTAAAAAAATAGTCCCCAAACAGCACATGATGCAAAGAAAAAAAGAGGTGCAAGATGGAAGCTGTGTGACTAAGCTAAGCGACAAAAGTGGCCGACACAAACACCTGGCCCATCTAGGAGTGGCACTGCAGTGTCAGACAGGATGGCACTTCCAAAAAATAGTCCCCAAACAGCACATGATGCAAAGAAAATAAGAGGCACAATGAGGTAGCTGTGTGACTAAGCTAAGCGACCCAAGTGGCCGACACAAACACCTGGCCCATCTAGGAGTGGCACTGCAGTGTCAGACAGGATGGCACTTCAAAAAAATAGTCCCCAAACAGCACATGATGCAAAGAAAAAAAGAGGCGCAATGAGGTAGCTGTGTGACTAAGCTGAGCAACCCAAGTGGCCGACACAAACACCTGGCCCATCTAGGAGTGGCACTGCAGTGTCAGACAGGATGGCACTTCCAAAAATAGTCCCCAAACAGCACATGATGCAAAGAAAAAAGAGGTGCAGGCATTGCAAACGACACAATTGGACTCTCCTTGGGGATTTGTGATTTAGAAGAACGCACAATTCTTTGCTGTGCTTTTGCCATCTTAACTCTTTTAAGTTTTCTAGCAGGAGGATGAGTGCTTCCATCCTCATGTGAAGCTGAACCACTAGCCTTGAACATAGGCCAGGCCCTCAGCCGTTCCTTGCCACTCCGTGTCGTAAATGGCACATTGGCAAGTTTACGCTTCTCCTCAGACGATTTTGATTTAGATTTTTGGGTCATTTTACTGAGCTTTATTTTTTGGGATTTTACATGCTCTCTACTATGACATTGGGCATCGGCCTTGGCAGACGACGTTGATGGCATTTCATCGTCTCGGCCATGACTAGTGGCAGCAGCTTCAGCACGAGGTGGAAGTGGATCTTGATCTTTCCCTATTTTACCCTCCATATTTTTGTTCTCCATTTTTTAATGTGTGGAATTATATGCCAGTAATATATCAATAGCAATGGCCTACTACTATATATACTGCACACAACTGAAATGCACCACAGGTATGGATGGATAGTATACTTGACGACACAGAGGTAGGTAGAGCAGTGGCCTACTGTACCGTACTGCTATATAATAAGAATTTACTTACCGATAATTCTATTTCTCGGAGTCCGTAGTGGATGCTGGGGTTCCTGAAAGGACCATGGGGGATAGCGGCTCCGCAGGAGACAGGGCACAAAAAGTAAAGCTTTCCGATCAGGTGGTGTGCACTGGCTCCTCCCCCTATGACCCTCCTCCAGACTCCAGTTAGGTACTGTGCCCGGACGAGCGTACACAATAAGGGAGGAATTTTGAATCCCGGGTAAGACTCATACCAGCCACACCAATCACACTGTACAACCTGTGATCTGAACCCAGTTAACAGTATGATAACAGCGGAGCCTCTGAAAAGATGGCTCACAACAACAATAACCCGATTTAGTTAGCAATAACTATGTACAAGTATTGCAGATAATCCGCACTTGGGATGGGCGCCCAGCATCCACTACGGACTCCGAGAAATAGAATTATCGGTAAGTAAATTCTTATTTTCTCTATCGTCCTTGTGGATGCTGGGGTTCCTGAAAGGACCATGGGGATTATACCAAAGCTCCCAAACGGGCGGGAGAGTGCGGATGACTCTGCAGCACCGAATGAGAGAACTCCAGGTCCTCTTTTGCCAGGGTATCAAATTTGTAGAATTTTACAAACGTGTTCTCCCCCGACCACGTAGCTGCTCGGCAAAGTTGTAATGCCGAGACCCCTCGGGCAGCCGCCCAAGATGAGCCCACCTTCCTTGTGGAATGGGCCTTAACAGATTTAGACTGTGGCAGGCCTGCCACAGAATGTGCAAGTTGAATTGTGCTACCAATCCCACGAGCAATCGACTGCTTAGAAGCAGAAGCACCCAGCATTGTTGGGTGCATACAGGATAAACAGCAAGTCAGATTTCCTGACTCCAGCCAACCTGGAAACTATATTTTCAGGGCCCTGATAACATCCAGCAACTTGGAGTCCTCCAAGTCCCTAGTAGCCGCAGGTACCACAATAAGCTGGTTCAGGTGAAACGCTGACACCACCTTAAGGAGAAACTGGGGACGAGTCCGCAGCTTTGCTCTGTCCGAATGGACAATCAGATATGGCTTTGTGAGATAAAGCCGCCAATTCTGACACTCGCCTGGCCGAGGCCAGGACCAACAGCATGGTCATTTTCCATGTGAGATATATCAAATCCACAGATTTGAGTTGTTTAAACCAATGTGATTTTTTAGGAATCCCAAAACTACGTTGAGATCGCCCAGTGCCACTGGAGACATCAAAGGGGCTGTATATGCAGTACTCCCTTAACAACTTCTGGACTTCAGGAACTGAAGCCAATTTCTTTCTGGAAGAAAAACAACAGGCCGAAATTTGAACCTTAATGGACCCAATTTGAGACCCATAGACACTCCTGTTTGCAGGAAATGTAGAAATTAACCTAGTTGAAATTCTTCCGTGGAGCCTTCCTGGACTCACACCCTGGCACATATTTTCACCTAAGTGGTGATAATGTTGTGCGGTCACCTCCTTCCTGGCTCTGACCAGGGTAGGGATGACCTCTTCCGGAATGCCTCTTTCCCTTAGGATCCGGCGTTCACCCGCCTTGGCGTCAACGCAGCTGCGGTAAGTCCCGGAACAGACACGGTTCTTGCCGAATCAAGACCCTTCTTAGTATCTCTTGAAGTTCCGGGAACCAAGTCCTTCTTGGTCAAACCGGAGCCACGAGTATAGTTCTTACTCCTCTCCTTCCTATCATTTTCAATACATTGGGTATGAAAAGCAGAGGATGGAACACATACACCGACTGGTACACCGACGGTGTTACCAGAGCGTCCCAGCTATTGCCTGAGTGTCTCTTGACCTGGCGCTTCAGGTGGGACGCCATCATAACCACCTTTGGTCTTTCCCAACGGTTTACAATCATGTGGAAACTTCCAGATTAAGTTTCCACTTTCCGGGTGGAATTCATTTATGCTGAGGAAATCTTCCCAGTTGCCCACTCCCGGAATGAACACTGCTGACAGTGTTATCACATGATTTTCCGCCCAGCGAAGAATCCTTGCTGTCATTGCCCTCCTGCTTCTTGTGTCGCCCCGTCTGATAACGTGGGCGACCGCCATGATGATGTCCTACTGGATCAGCACCGGTTGACTTTGAGCAGGAGTCTTCCTAGGCTCAGAGCATTGTAAATTGCCCCTTAGCTCCAGTATATTCATGTGGAGAGAAGTCTCCAGACTTGACCACACTTCCTTGGAAATTTTTTCCCTGTGTGACTACTCCCCAGCCTCTCAGGCTGGTATCCGTGGTCCCCCAGAAACACAGTCCTGAATGCTGAGTGTGCTGCCCTCTAAAAGATGAGCACTCTGCAGCCCCCACAGAAGAGACACCCTTGTCCTTGGAGACAGGATTATCCGCTGATGCATCTGAAAATGCGATCCGGACCATTCGTCCAGCAAATCCCCTGAGATCTGCCGAATGGAATCGCTTCGTAAGAAGCCACCATTTTTCCCAGGACTCCTGTGCATTGATGCACTGATACTTGGCCTGGTTTTAGGAGGTTTCTGACTAGGTCGAATAACTCCTTGGCTTTTTCCTCCCGGAGAACACCTTTTTCTGGACTATGCCACCAGAATCATTCCTAGGAACAGCAGACGTATCGTCGGAAAACAGCTGCGATTCTTGGAATATTTAGAATCCAGTCGTGCTGTCGTAGAACTACTTTAGATAGTGCTCTTCCGACCTCCAACTGTTCTCTGGAACTTGCCCTTTTCAGGATATCGTCCAAGTAAGGGATAATTTAGATGCCTTTTTTCTTTGAAGAAACATCTTTTCGGCCATTACCTTGGTAAAAGGCCCGGGGTGCCTGTGGATAATTCAACGGCATCGTCTGAAACTGATATTGACAGTTCTGTACCACGAACCAGAGGTACCCTTGTTGAGAAGGGCAAATTTGGACATGGAGGTAATCCTTGATGTCCAGGGACACCATATAGTCCCCTTTTTTCCGGTTCGCTATCACTGCTCTGAGTGACTCCATCTCGATTTGAACCTTTTATGTAAGTGTTCAAAGATTTCAGTTTAGACTATGTCTCACCAAGCCGTCTGGCGTCAGTACCACAATATAGTGTGGAAAAATAATACCCTTTTCCTTGTTGTAGGAGGGGTACTTTGATTATCACCTGCTGGATATACAGCTTGTGAATTGTTTCCAATGCTGCCTCCCTGTCGGAGGGAGCCGTTGGTAAAGCAGACTTCAGAAACCTGCGAGGAGAAGATGTCTCGACTCTCCAATCTGTACCCCTGGGATAATACTTGTACTATCTAGGGGTCAACCTGCGAGTGATCCCACTGCGCGCTGAGACTCTTGAGACTACCCCCCCACCTTGAGTCCGCTTGCATGGCCCCAGCGTCATGCTGAGGACTTGGCAGACGTGGTGGAGGGCTTCTTTTCCTGGGAAGGGGCTGCCTGCTGCAGTCTACTTCCCTTACCTCTATGTCTGGGCAGATATGACTGGCCTTTTGCCTGCATGCCCTCATGGGAAAGGAAGGATTGAGGCTGAAAAGACGGTGTCTTTTTCAGCTGAGATGTAACTTGGGGTAAAAAGGTTGGATTTCCCAGCTGTTGCCGTGGTCCCCAGGTCCGATGGACCGACCCCAACTAACTCCTTCCCTTTATACGGCAATACTTCCATGTGCCGTATGGGATCTGTATCACCTGACCACTGTCGTGTCCATGACATCTTCTGGGTGATATGGACAACGTACTTATCTTGATGCCAGAGAGCAAATATCCCTCTGTGCATCTCACGTACATATATATAGAATGCATCCTATTAAATGCTCTATATGAATAAAATATTTTCAGTCAGGGAATCCGACCAAGCCAACCCAGCACTGCATCTCCAGGCTGATGGCGATCGCTGGTCGCAGTATAACCACCGTATGTGTGTATATACTTTTTAGGATATCTTTCCAGCTTCCTATCAGCTGGCTCCTTGAGGGCGGCCGTATCTGGAGACGGTAACGCCACTTGATAAGCGTGTGAGCGCCTTATCACCCTAAGGGGTGTTTCCCAACGCGCCCTAATTTCTGGCGGGAAAGGGTATAACGCCAATATTTGCTATCGGGGTAACCCCACGCATCATCACACACTTCATTTTATTTTATCTGATTCAGGAAAAACTACAGGTAGTTTTTTCACTCCCACATAATACCCTTTTTTGTGGTACTTGTAGTATCAGAAATATGCAACACCTCCTTCATTGCCCTTAACGTGTGGCCCTAATGAGAAATACGTTTGTTTATTCACCGTC
Organism: Pseudophryne corroboree; assembly: GCF_028390025.1. Taxonomy (NCBI): domain Eukaryota; kingdom Metazoa; phylum Chordata; class Amphibia; order Anura; family Myobatrachidae; genus Pseudophryne; species Pseudophryne corroboree. The sequence continues at coordinate 691,913,266 of NC_086448.1, forward strand.
GACACTGGATTCAGTGTCCGTGTCTGTGTCGACCGACTGAGGTAAATGGGCGTTTTTAACGCCCCTGACGGTGTTTCTGAGACGCCTGGACCGGTACTAATAGTTTGTCGGCCGTCTCACGTCGTCAACCGACCTTGCAGCGTGTTGACATTCTCACGTAATTCCCTAAATAAGCCATCCATTCCGGTGTCGACTCCCTAGAGAGTGACATCACCATTACAGGCAATTTCTCCGCCTCCTCACCAACATCGTCCTCATACATGTCGACACACACGTACCGACACACAGCACACACACCGGGAATGCTCTGACAGAGGACAGGACCCACACTAGCCCTTTGGGGAGACAGAGGGAGAGTTTGCCAGCACACACCAAAACGCTATAATTATATAGGGACAACCTTATATAAGTGTTTTCCCTTATAGCATCTTTATATATATCTCAATATCGCCAAAATCAGTGCCCCCCCTCTCTGTTTTAACCCTGTTTCTGTAGTGCAGTGCAGGGGAGAGCCTGGGAGCCTTCTCTCCAGGCTTTCTGTGAGAGAAAATGGCGCTGTGTGCTGAGGAGATAGGCCCCGCCCCTTTTTCGGCGGGCTCGTCTCCCGCTATTTAGTGAATCTTGGCAGGGGTTAAATATCTCCATATAGCCTCTGGGGGCTATATGTGAGGTATTTTTCGCCAAAAAAGGTTTTCATTTGCCTCCCAGGGCGCCCCCCTCCCAGCGCCCTGCACCCTCAGTGACTGCCGTGTGAAGTGTGCTGAGAGGAAAATGGCGCACAGCTGCAGTGCTGTGCGCTACCTTTAGAAGACTGCAGGAGTCTTCAGCCGCCGATTCTGGACCTCTTCTTACTTCAGCATCTGCAAGGGGGCCGGCGGCGCGGCTCCGGTGACCATCCAGGCTGTACCTGTGATCGTCCCTCTGGAGCTGATGTCCAGTAGCCAAGAAGCCAATCCATCCTGCACGCAGGTGAGTTCACTCCTTCTCCCCTAAGTCCCTCGTTGCAGTGATCCTGTTGCCAGCAGGACTCACTGTAAAATAAAAAAACCTAAGCTAAACTTTCTCTAAGCAGCTCTTTAGGAGAGCCACCTAGATTGCACCCTTCTCGGCCGGGCACAAAAATCTAACTGGAGTCTGGAGGAGGGTCATAGGGGGAGGAGCCAGTGCACACCACCTGATCGGAAAGCTTTACTTTTTGTGCCCTGTCTCCTGCGGAGCCGCTATCCCCCATGGTCCTTTCAGGAACCCCAGCATCCACAAGGACGATAGAGAAATTATATACTGGTGGTCAGCAAACTGTGCAAAACTGAAATGCACCACAGGTATGGATGGATAGAATACTTGACGACACAGAGGTAGGTAGAGCAGTGGCCTACTGTACCGTACTGCTATATATTATATACTGGTGGTCAGCAAACTGTGCAAAACTGAAATGCACCACAGGTATGGATGGATAGTATACTTGACGACACAGAGGTAGGTAGAGCAGTGGCCTACTGTACCCTACTGCTGTATAGTATATACTGGTGGTCAGCAAACTGTGCAAAACTGAAATGCACCATAGGTATGGATGGATAGTATACTTGACGACACAGAGGTAGGTAGAGCAGTGGCCTACTGTACCGTACTGCTATATAGTATATACTGGTGGTCAGCAAACTGTGCAAAACTGAAATGCACCACAGGTATGGATGGATAGTATACTTGACGACACAGAGGTAGGTAGAGCAGTGGCCTACTGTTCCGTACTGCTATATATTATATACTGGTGGTCAGCAAACTGTGCAAAACTGAAATGCACCACAGGTATGGATGGATAGTATACTTGACGACACAGAGGTAGGTAGAGCAGTGGCCTACTATACCGTACTGCTATATATTATATACTGGTGGTCAGCAAACTGTGCAAAACTGAAATGCACCACAGGTATGGATGGATAGTATACTTGATGACACAGAGGTAGGTAGAGCAGTGGCCTACTGTACCGTACTGCTCTATAGTATATACTGGTGGTCAGCAAACTGTGCAAAACTAAAATGCACCACAGGTATGGATGGATAGTATACTTGACGACACAGAGGTAGGTAGAGCAGTGGCCTACTGTACCGTACTGCTATATAGTATATACTGGTGGTCAGCAAATTGTGCAAAACTGAAATGCACCACAGGTATGGATGGATAGTATACTTGACGACACAGAGGTAGGTAGAGCAGTGGACTACTGTACCATACTGCTTTATATATAGTTATACTGGTGGTCAGCAAAATTCTGCACTGTCCTCCTACTATATACTACAATGCAGCACAGATATGGAACGTTTTCAGGCAGAAAACGTATAATACTGGTGGTCACTGGTCAGCAAAACTCTGCACTGTCCTCCTACTATATAATACTGCTGGTCCCCAGTCCCCACAATAAAGCAATTAGCACACTGAGCACAGGTATTTGCAGCACACTGAGCACAGTCAGATATGGAGCGTTTTTCAGGCAGAGAACGTAGATATTTGCACTTGCAGCACACTGAGCACAGATATTTGCAGCACACTGAGCACAGATATTTGCAGCACAATTTGCAGCCCACTGAACATAGAAACTGAGAGGACGCCAGCCACGTCCTCTCACGATCATCTCCAATGCACGAGTGAAAAATGGCGGCGACGCGCGGCTCCTTATATAGAATACGAATCTCGCAAGAATCCGACCGCGGGACGATGACGTTCGGGCGCGCTCGGGTTAACCGAGCAAGGCGGGAGGATCCAAGTCTTCCTCGGACCCGTGTAAAATGGGTGAAGTTCGGGGGGGGGGGGGATGGGGGGTTCGGATCCCGAGGATCCGAACCCGCTCATCACTAATTTTAGGTCAACAAATATAGGGGCCCATTTATCAAAACTTGGAGAGTGATAAATAGCACTGTGATAAAGTACCAACCAACCAGCTCCTAACTGCCATGTTACAGACTGGCCCAGATATATTTACATGCTATGACCCAGATTTATCAAGCCTTGGAGAGGGATAAATAGCATGGTAATAATATACCAGCCAATCAACTCCTGTCATTTTTCAAACACAGCCTGTAACATGGCAGTTAGGAGGTGATTGGCTGTTTCTTTATCACTGTGCTATTTATCACTTTCCAAGGCTTGATAAATCTGGGTCATAGCATGTAACATGGCAGTTAGGAGCTGATTGGTTGGTACTTTATCACCGAACTATTTATCACTCTCCAAGGCTTGATAAATGTGTTTGAAAAATGACAGTTAGGAGCTGATTGGTTGTTACTTTATCACTGTGCTATTTATCACTCCCCAAATCTTGATAAATGTGGGCAATAAACTGCACTGCTCTAGCATCTGACATGAAAAATCAATAAAAGTTGTTAGAGACATGCCAATAAGTTACTGTGTGTTAAACCACCCATTACCCCACACATTGTACATATTTTTTAACTAACTATGCGTATATAATCAGTGCTGCTTGTGCCTGATTTTTTCAAAAGATATTTGGAGATACCAATTATATCTATTGTACGTATTGCCTGTAATCAGAGGTGTAGCGTGGAGCCATGGCTCCCGGAGCAAGCTCAAGTCACGGCACCCCCCCGTCCCCCTATATACACACAAACACATAGTTCCTGACAAGGAAAAAAGCATTGAACCCCACAGGGGAAAAAACACAATAGCCTCCACAGGGGGGAAAAGAAAAGCACTCACTCAATGTCCCCTACAGGAAGAAAAAAAAAATCACCTACATACTGGTCTATGGCTGCAGTGCAATACGTATGAAAGTAGTAAGCTGGGTGTTTGGTAGTGATGTGCACCGGACATTTTTCGGGTTTTGTGTTTTGGTTTTGGATTCGGTTCCGCGGCCGTGTTTTGGATTCGGACGCGTTTTGGCAAAACCTCCCTGAAATTTTTTTGTCGGATTCGGGTGTGTTTTGGATTCGGGTGTTTTTTTACAAAAACCTCTCAAAAACAGCTTAAATCATAGAATTTGGGGGTCATTTTGATCCCATAGTATTATTAACCTCAATAACCATAATTTCCACTCATTTTCAGTCTATTCTGAACACCTCACACCTCACAATATTATTTTTAGTCCTAAAATTTGCACCGAGGTCGCTGGATGACTAAGCTAAGCGACCCAAGTGGCCGACACAAACACCTGGCCCATCTAGGAGTGGCACTGCAGTGTCAGACAGGATGGCACTTAAAAAATAGTCCCCAAACAGCACATGATGCAAAGAAAAATGAAAGAAAAAAGAGGTGCAAGATGGAATTGTCCTTGGGCCCTCCCACCCACCCTTATGTTGTATAAACAGGACATGCACACTTTAACAAACCCATCATTTCAGCGACAGGGTCTGCCACACAACTGTGACTGAAATGACTGGTTGGTTTAGGCCCCCAACAAAAAAGAAGCAATCAATCTCTCATTGCACAAACTGGCTCTACAGAGGCAAGATGTCCTCCTCCTCCTCATCGTCCGATTCCTCACCCCTTTCACTTTGTACATCCCCCTCCTCACAGATTATTAATTCGTCCCCACTGGAATCCACCATCTCAGGTCCCTGTGTACTTTCTGGAGGCAATTGCTGGTGAATGTCTCCACAGAGGAATTGATTATAATTAATTTTGATGAACATCATCTTCTCCACATTGTCACACGCCAGGGGCAGCGGCCGCCGCGCTTACCCCTGCGTGGCTGCTGGTCCGTTTGGCGGTCCTCGTCTCCGGCGGTCCTCGGGTACCGGCGTCTGGCTGGCGCGGCTCCCGGCGGTTCCCCGGAGCGTGGGCGCCGCCATGACAGCCGGCGTCACGTGGGCGGGGAGCAGGTGATGTCACGAACCCGCTTCACCAATCCAATAGAGGCGGGAGGCGCCGGGCAGAGCCTCGGCGCCTGAGTATCGTCTCTTTTCTGAAGTGGATGCCAGAGCTCCCGTACGCAGTGTGCTTCCCAGCAGCTATACTCCAGTGCATCTAGCATTCAGGGTGCCTTCCTGCAGCACAGTCTCCAGTAATCCGAGCAACTAGTGTGTTCCTCTGCAGTGCAGTTGCCAGCGCTCCCTGGATTCAGCAAGGCCTGCGGGCCGAACCAACTTTAGTGTTTCCAGCGTTCAGTGTCATTCACCATCGCTCACAAGTTGAAACATTGCTCACAAATTCTCCAGTAACTTTTTGACATTGCCCACAAGTTCACTTCCTTTCATGTGCCGCTGTATTGCTCCCTTCCCTTAATAAAGTTCCTCAGCATTCTTTCACCAAGCCTAACTATCAGAGTCTTGTATGAGGAAATCCTATATCCGACCATCCCTGCTCCGACCCACCTGTGGTTCCTTTTCCCGACCATCGGAAGAACCCCCGAGTCCACAACATCCCCAACCCAGGTCAGTGACACACATTTTCTGGAAGTAACCTTGTACGCCGATTGCTGACAAGGTGAGCGGCTGCACTAAACACTCTTTCGGAGTACACACTGGAGGGGGGGTAACTTAGGTAAAATAAAGCCAGTTTCTGCAAGGGCCTGCAAATTGCCTCTTTTTCCTGCCAGTATACGTACGGACTGTCTGACGTGCCTACTTGGATGCGGTCACTCATATAATCCTCCACCATTCTTTCAATGGTGAGAAAATCATATGCAGTGACAGTAGACGACATGTCAGTAATCGTTGGCAGGTCCTTCAGTCCGGACCAGATGTCAGCACTCGCTCCAGACTGCCCTGCATCACCGCCAGCGGGTGGGCTCGGAATTCTTAGCCTTTTCCTCGCTCCCCCAGTTGCGGGAGAATGTGAAGGAGGAGCTGTTGACGGGTCACGTTCCGTTTGACTTGACAATTTTCTCACCAGCAGGTCTTTGAACCTCTGCAGACTTGTGTCTGCCGGAAAGAGAGATCCAACATAGGTTTTAAATCTGGGATCGAGCACGGTGGCCAAAATGTAGTGCTCTGATTTCAACAGATTGACCACCCGTGAATCCTGGTTAAGCGTATTAAGGGCTCCATCCACAAGTCCCACATGCCTAGCGGAATCGCTCTGTTTTAGCTCCTCCTTCAATGCCTCCAGCTTCTTCTGCAAAAGCCTGATGAGGGGAATGACCTGACTCAGGCTGGCAGTGTCTGAACTGACTTCACGTGTGGCAAGTTCAAAGGGTTGCAGAACCTTGCACAACATTGAAATCATTCTCCACTGCGCTTGAGTCAGGTGCATTCCCCCTCCTTTGCCTAAATCGTAGGCAGATGTATAGGCTTGAATGGCCTTTTGCTGCTCCTCCATCCTCTGAAGCATATAGAGGGTTGAATTCCACCTCGTTACCACCTCTTGCTTCAGATGATGGCAGGGCAGGTTCGGGACTGTTTGCTGGTGCTTCAGTCTTCGCCACGCGGTGGCTGAATGCCGAAAGTGGCCCGCAATTCTTCGGGCCACCGACAGCATCTCTTGCACGCCCCTGTCGTTTTTTAAATAATTCTGCACCACCAAATTCAATGTATGTGCAAAACATGGGACGTGCTGGAATTTGCCCAGATGTAATGCACGCACAATATTGCTGGCGTTGTCCGATGTCACAAATCCCCAGGAGAGTCCATTTGGGGTAAGCCATTCTGCGATGATGTTCCTCAGTTTCCGTAAGAGGTTGTCAGCTGTGTGCCTCTTCTGGAAAGCGGTGATACAAAGCGTAGCCTGCCTAGGAACAAGTTGGCGTTTGCGAGATGCTGCTACTGGTGCCGCCACTGCTGTTCTTGCTGCGGGAGGCAATACATCTACCCAGTGGGCTGTCACAGTCATATAGTCCTGAGTCTGCCCTGCTCCACTTGTCCACATGTCCGTGGTTAAGTGGACATTGGGTACAACTGCATTTTTTAGGACACTGGTGACTCTTTTTCTGAGGTCTGTGTACATTTTCGGTATCGCCTGCCTAGAGAAATGGAACCTAGATGGTATTTGGTACCGGGGACACAGTACCTCAATCAAGTCTGTAGTTGCCTGTGAATTAACGGTGGATAACGGAAACACGTTTCTCACCGCCCAGGCTGCCAAGGCCTGAGTTATCCGCTTTGCAGCAGGATGACTGCTGTGATATTTCATCTTCCTCGCAAAGGACTGTTGGACAGTCAATTGCTTACTGGAAGTAGTACAAGTGGTCTTCCGACTTCCCCTCTGGGATGACCATCGACTCCCAGCAGCAACAACAGCAGCGCCAGCAGCAGGAGGCGTTACACTCAAGGATGCATCGGAGGAATCCCAGGCAGGAGAGGACTCGTTAGACTTGACAGTGACATGGCCTGCAGGACTATTGGCTTTCCTGTGTAAGGAGGAAATTGACACTGAGGGAGTTGGTGGTGTGGTTTGCAGGAGCTTGGTTACAAGAGGAAGGGATTTAGTGGTCAGTGGACTGCTTCCACTGTCATCCAAAGTTTTTGAATAAGGGAGGATGTTCCGAGGTGGTTAACGTCCTTACCCCTACTTATTACAGCTTGACAAAGGCAACACACGGCTTGACAGCTGTTGTCCGCATTTGTGTTAAAATAATTCCACACCGAAGAGGTGATTTTTTTTTGTAATTTGACCAGGCATGTCAATGGCCATATTCGTCCCACGGACAACAGGTGTCTCCCCGGGTGCCTGACTTAAACAAACCACCTCACCATCAGAATCCTCCTTGTCAATTTCCTCCTCAGCGCCAGCAACACCCATATCCTCATCCTGGTGTACTTCAACAGTGACATCTTCAATTTGACTATCAGGAACTGGACTGCGGGTGCTCCTTCCAGCACTTGCAGGGGGCGTGCAAATGGTGGAAGGCGCCACCTCTTCCCGTCCAGTGTTGGGAAGGTCAGGCATCGCGCCCGACACAATTGGACTCTCCTTGGGGATTTGTGATTTAGAAGAACGCACAGTTATTTGCTGTGCTTTTGCCAGCTTATGTCTTTTCATTTTTCTAGCGAGAGGATGAGTGCTTCCATCCTCATGTGAAGCTGAACCACTAGCCATGAACATAGGCCAGGGCCTCAGCCGTTCCTTGCCACTCCGTGTCGTAAATGGCATATTGGCAAGTTTACGCTTCTCCTCAGACGCTTTCAATTTTGATTTTTGGGTCATTTTACTGAACTTTTGTGTTTTGGATTTTACATGCTCTCTACTATGACATTGGGCATCGGCCTTGGCAGACGACGTTGATGGCATTTCATCGTCTCGGCCATGACTAGTGGCAGCAGCTTCAGCACGAGGTGGAAGTGGATCTTGATCTTTCCCTATTTTACCTTCCACATTTTTGTTCTCCATTTTTTAATGTGTGGAATTATATGCCAGTATCAATAGCAATGGCCTACTACTATATATACTGCGCACAACTGAAATGCACCACAGGTATGGATGGATAGTATACTTGACGACACAGAGGTAGGTAGAGCAGTGGCCTACTGTACCGTACTGCTATATATTATATACTGGTGGTCAGCAAACTGTGCAAAACTGAAATGCACCACAGGTATGGATGGATAGTATACTTGACGACACAGAGGTAGGTAGAGCAGTGGCCTTCTGTACCGTACTCCTATATATTATATACTGGTGGTCAGCAAAATTATGCACTGTACTCCTACTATATACTACAATGCAGCACAGATATGGAGCGTTTTTCAGGCAGAGAACGTATAATACTGGTGGTCACTGGTCAGCAAAACTCTGCACTGTACTCCTCCTATATAATACTGCTGGTCCCCAGTCCCCACAATAAAGCAGTGTGAGCACAGATATACAGTATGCAGCACACTGAGCACAGACATGGAGCGTTTTTCAGGCAGAGAACGTATAATACCGGTGGTCACTGGTCAGCAAAACTCTGCACTGTACTCCTCCTATATAATACTGCTGGTCCCCAGTCCCCACAATAAAGCAGTGTGAGCACAGATATATGCAGCACACTGAGCACAGATATGGAGCGTTTTGCAGGCAGAGAACGTATAATAATGGTGGTCACTGGTCAGCAAAACTCTGCACTGTACTCCTCCTATATAATACTGCTGGTCCCCAGTCCCCACAATAAAGCAGTGTGAGCACAGATATATGCAGCACACTGAGCACAGATATGGAGCGTTTTTCAGGCAGAGAACGTATAATACTGGTGGTCACTGGTCAGCAAAACTCTGCACTGTACTCCTCCTATATAATACTGCTGGTCCCCAGTCCCCACAATAAAGCAGTGTGAGCACAGATATATGCAGCACACTGAGCACAGATATGGAGCGTTTTTCAGGCAGACATCGTATACTGGTGGTCACTGGTCAGCAAAACTCTGCACTGTACTCCTCCTATATAATACTGCTGGTCCCCAGTCCCCACAATAAAGCAGTGTGAGCACAGATATATGCAGCACACTGAGCACAGATATGGACTGTTTTTCAGGCAGACAACGTATACTGGTGGTCACTGGTCAGCAAAACTCTGCACTGTACTCCTCCTATATAATACTGCTGGTCCCCAGTCCCCACAATAAAGCAGTGTGAGCACAGATATATGCAGCACACTGAGCACAGATATGGAGCGTTTTTCAGGCAGAGAACGTATAATACTGGTGGTCACTGGTCAGCAAAACTCTGCACTGTACTCCTCCTATAATACTGCTGGTCCCCAGAATAAAGATATTTGCACTGCAGCCCCCTGAAACAAAGTGAGAGGACGCCAGCCACGTCCTCTCACTATCATTTCCAATGCACGAGTGAAAAATGGCGGCGACGTGCGGCTCCTTATATAGAATCCGAATCTCGCGAGAATCCGACAGCTGGATGATGACGTTCGGGCGCGCTCGGGTTAACCGAGCAAGGCGGGAGGATCCGAGTCTGCCTCGGACCCGTGTAAAAAGAGTGAAGTTCGGGGGGGTTCGGATTCCGAGGAACCGAAACCGCTCATCACTAGTGTTTGGTGAGGTGCGGTATGATATACCAGCAGATGGGATGCAGGCTGTCAGTATACCGACAGTGGCATCCCACCTGCTGGTATACCGGCAGTGAGTCCGCTCGCCACACTTCGGCCGAGTGGGAATTCCGGGCAGGTATCGGGACTCCGACAACCAGCAAAATGTTGGCTGTCGAGATTCCGGCGTCGGTCTCCTGATTGTCGGGACCCTGTCAGCCGGCATTATAACTGCATCCTGTCCGGTGAATGTGGGACACTACAGACCTCTCAGCTATATCTGTATATGAAGTACTGTGCTGCAGCCTGCCTCTAACATGGCCACTCCCCCATCTCCTCCCCCAGCTGGTGTGTGTGAAGGGAGAAGCTTTCTCACCGCAGCCAGGTCTCTGCCACCTCCCAACTGTCATACTGCATCACCTGCCTCTCCTGTGGAGGCGGAGCCTCCTCCTATGCAGCCACCTGGGTGACTGGAGCTGAGCAGGTACGGCCAGTCAAAACCCTGCCGTGCATGCTGCTCTGTCTCACTGCTGCTGCCATCCCAGGCCACGTCTTGGAAGAGCCAGTGCTGGCCGGGTCGGGCAAGGCTACAAAGGAAGTGCGGCATGGGTAATAGTCCCTGCAGCCAGGGCCGGTGCTGGGCAGTTCGGTGCCCCCCTGCAAACTATAAATTTGTGCCCTCCTATACTTTACAAAGGGACAGCGCACATAATGCCCCCTGTAACAGTGACGCTTACACGTAATGCCCCCTGTAGCAGTGACGCTTACACATGTAACGCCCTTTGTAGCAGTGACGCTTACACGTAACGCCCCCTGTACCAGTTACGTTTACATGCATAATGCCTCCTGTAGCAGTGACGCTTACACGCGTAACTCCCCCTGTACCAGTGACGCTTACACATAACGCCCCCTATAGCAGTGATGCTTACACGCGTTATGCCCCCTATAGCAGTGATGCTTACACACATAACGCCCCCTGTAGCAGTGATGCTTACACGCGTAACTCCCCCTGTACCAGTGACGCTTACACATAACGCCCCCTATAGCAGTGATGCTTACACGCATAATGCCCCCTATAGCAGTGATGCTTACACACGTAACGTCCCCTGTAGCAGTGATGCTTACATGCGTAACACCCCCTGTAGCAGTGCCACTTACACGAGTAATGCCCCCTGTAGCAGTGATGTTTACACGCGTAATGACCCCTGTACCAGTGACGCATACATGTAACGCCCCCTGTACCAGTGATGCTTACACGTAATGCACCCTGTAGCAGTGACGCTTACACACGTAACACCCCCTGTACCAGTGACACATACATGTAACGCCCCCCTGTAGCAGTGACGCTTACACACATAACATCCTCTGTATTAGTGACGCTTACACACATTATGCCGCAGTCATGCATACACACACACACCACATACACACACATACATACCGTACATACATTATACACATACACAATCACACATACATATACAGTACACAGATACTGTATACACACACACAGTTTCACTCACTCACTCAATCTCGATCCACTTACTTAAGGAAATCTGGCAGGTGGGAGCTGCAGCATGTCATCCTCCTATATTGCAAGCTGCAGTCTGGTCCCGTGTAGCTCCGCCCATTTCCCTGCATAGCTCCACCCCCTTTAGGTCCATGGCACACACACACTGCACTGTGACGGGGAGGGGGAGAAGAGGCTTCCCGCTGCCAGGCGCCCTCTGAAGTTTCCGGCGCCTGGAGTTTATGCTCCACCAGAACCGCCCTCCCTATGCCCCTGCCTGTAATTACACAGTGTAGCCTGATATATCACACAAGTTGCTGCGCACAATCCTTAAAATAGTATGGTTATAAGTTATAACTCAGTGCTGTTACCATTATAATAAATAACTTACATATACCACTCTTTAGGCACAAGGGCCAAAATTTATTAATATTCGTGTTTGTGTCGGTTTGTGTAGTGTTTAAACTCGTCTTGTATCGGGTGCATTTTCATGCAACTTTTTGAAACTATGGGGGTCATTCCGAGTTGTTCGCTCGGTAAAAATCTTCGCATCGCAGCGATTTTCCGCTTAATGCGCATGCGCAATGTCCGCACTGCGACTGCGCCAAGTAAATTTGCTATGCACTTAGGAATTTTACTCACGGCATTTTCATCGTTCTGGCGATCGTAATGTGATTGACAGGAAATGGGTGTTACTGGGCGGAAACAGGCCATTTTATGGGCGTGTGGGAAAAAACACTACCGTTTCCGGAAAAAACGCAGGAGTGGCTGGAGAAACGGGGGAGTGTCTGGGCGAACGCTGGGTGTGTTTGTGACGTCAAACCAGGAACGACAAGCAGTGAAATGATCGCAGATGCCGAGTAAGTCTGAAGCTACTCAGAAACTGCTACGAGGTGTGTAATCGCAATATTGCGAATACATCGTTCGCAATTTTAAGATGCTAAGATTCACTCCCAGTAGGCGGCGGCTTAACATGAGCAAATCTGCTAAAATTCACTTGCGAGCGAACAACTCGGAATGACCCCCTATATGCGCCAAGTTACTAAGCATTCGAGTTTATTGTTTTCGTGTTTTCCGATGTCGATGCCAGTCGTTTTTTTTTGGCACATTTACGGCCATCATTGTCGTTTTCGTACGTGTTTGTGTTGTTTTTGCTGGGTTTTTTTCTAAGTTAAACGCGGCAGGTTTTTTTTTTCCCGCGGCCGCATTTTCACTTTTAGTTTCGGTTTTCATCCCCGTTCGTGATTGGTTATGTTTCAGATGGTAGGAGTGTCTGTGCGCAACCATATAAATACGCCCCAAACCGTCCGCTCCTCGTGGGTTTAGTTAGTGGTGAGGAGAGAGGTTGTGCAGTGGAGTTTGGTGAGTAGTGTTTGTTTGGAGGAGTATTTTTTGCGAGTTCTGAGTGTTGTATTGTGTTTGAAAGTAGTTTTGTCATTCTTGTTGTCTTGTATTTTTTGGTTTTGTCTCAATTTTTGTCCCAGTTTTTTTTATTTATAGTCCCTTGTCAGTGTGTGTGTGTGTGTGATTAGTGTAGTGGTAGCGGAGGAGTGTTTTGTTTTGTCTTTTTTTTTTCTGTGTTAATTGTTTAGTCACACAATTATGTGTGACTCAGAGGTGGCTGATGTGAGTGAGGTGGAGGGTGTTAGTGAGGGGGAGGAGGTCGGTCAGGTGGAGGAGGTGAGTGTTAGTGAGGTTAGTGAGGTGGAGGAGGTTGGTGAGGTTGCTGCAGCAGCCTCAAGTGACAGTGATAGTGACAGTCAGACAGCTCCGCAGCCACGCACCACTACTAAGACTGGGCGGAATGTCAAGTTTAGTTATGCAGAAAATGTGGCATTGGTGCGGGAGCTGATGAAGTATCAGCGGCAGCTATTTGGGCCTGAGTTCGCCAAGGTGCCAACACGGAAGAAGACGGTGTTGTGGGCGAAAGTAGTTGCTGCTGTAAATAGTGAGGGGGTGGTGAAGCGGACGGAGGACACGTGCCGCAAACGGTACTATGACATAAAGCGACGTGTCAAGTCCAAAATGGCCAAGGAGGCGAAGTCGGCTCGCAAAACCGGTGGTGGTCCGCCCTTTATTGCCACATATCTGGACTATGAGGAGCCCATGCGGACTATAATCCCTCCAGAAGTAGTGTCTGCAACCCATGTCAAGGATTCCGATCGGCCCAGGAAGGATGGTGAGCATGTGTATTTGCCTTAACATTCTATGACATTACTTCTGGCTTACTGTATGTTTTAAATGTGTGTCATGTGACGTTGCATATTACTCCCATCTTCAAGTGTGCGTCATCAAATACATTGTTTTGGGTCATGTTTCATACAAAAGTCAATGTAACGTCTTACTTGTTTGTATGTCATGTGGTTTTTGGACAGTACATTTTCCATGTGTAGTTTGGACTTGGTGTGTCATTGAATTGTCCAGCAATAATGTTTTACTTTTGCACATTGGCCCTCATTCCGAGTTGATCGGTCGCAAGGCGAATTTAGCAGAGTTACACACGCTTAGTCTACGCCTACTGGGAGTGTATCTTAGCATCTTAAAAGTGCGAACGAAGTTTACGCAATATTGCGAACAAAAAAAACTTAGCAGTTTTAGAGTAGCTCCAGACTTACTCTGCCTGTGCGATCAGTTCAGTGCTTGTCGTTCCTGGTTTGACGTCACAAACACTCCCAGCGTTCGCCCAGACACTCCCCCGTTTCTCCGGCCACTCCTGCGTTTTTTCCGGAAACGGTAGCGTTTTCAGCCACACGCCCATAAAACGCCGTGTTTCCGCCCAGTAACACCCATTTCCTGTCAATCACACTACGTTCGCCGGTGCGAACAAAAAGCCGTGAGTAAAAATCCTTTCTTCATAGCAGAATTACTTAGCGCAGTCGCAGTGCGAACATTGCGCATGCGCTCTAAGCTGATTTTCACTGCGATGCGAAAAAAAAGAACGAGCGAACGACTCGGAATGAGGGCCATTGTACAGTTTGAACGTTGGGACTATGTTTTTTTATTCTGTTATCCATGTGCAATGTTTCCAAATCAGTGGTTGATATGTTAGAGGCTGGAGTAGTGCAAAGTGTCTTTGAAGGCAGTTACATGTGTAATTTCTAGTGATGAGCGGGTTCGGTTTCTCGGAAACCGAACCCCCCCGAACTTCACTCTTTTTACACGGGTCCGAGCAGACTCGGATCCTCCCGCCTTGCTCGGCTAACCCGAGCGCGCCCGAACGTCATCATCCCGCTGTCGGATTCTCGCGAGATTCGTATTCTATATAAGCAGCCGCGCGTCGCCGCCATTTTCACACGTGCATTGAGATTGATAGGGAGAGGACGTGGCTGGCGTCCTCTCCGTTTAGTTATAGAGCCTTAGAGTTAGTTGATCTGATTGATTGCTACTGCTTAGCTTATTGTGGGGAGGATTGGGGAGCAGCTGTTAGGACAGGAGGAGTACAGTGCAGAGTTTTGCTAGTTTTTTTTTATCCGTTCTCTGCCTGAAAAAAACGCTCCATACCATATCTGTGCTCAGCCTTAGTGTGCTGCATGATATATCTTACTGTGCTGAGTGCTCACACTGCTTAATTGTGGGGGAGACTGGGGAGCAGCTATAGCAGGAGTACAGTGCAGAGTTTTGCTGACAGTGACCACCAGTATACGTTTGTCTGCCTGAAAAACACTCCTGTGGTGTCTTTTTTTCTTTATACTATAAACGCAGTCTGCTGACAGTGTCCACCAGGTCCATTATACTGTATATAGCAGTACGGTAGGCCACTGCTGTACCTACCTCTGTGTCGTCACTCGTCGTCATACATAAAGTATACTAGTAGTATATCCATCCATCTACATTGTATACCTGTGGTGTCATTTTTTTTTTTTATACTATAAGCGCAGTCTGCTGACAGTGTCCACCAGGTCCATTATACTGTATATAGCAGTACGGTAGGCCACTGCTGTACCTACCTCTGTGTCGTCACTCATCGTCATACATAAAGTATACTAGTAGTATATCCATCCATCTACATTGTATACCTGTGGTGTCTTTTTTTCTTTATACTATAAACGCAGTCTGCTGACAGTGTACACCAGGTCCATAATACTGTATATAGCAGTACGGTAGGCCACTGCTGTACCTACCTCTGTGTCGTCACTCGTCGTCATACATAAAGTATACTAGTAGTATATCCATCCATCTACATTGTATACCTGTGGTGTCCTTTTTTCTTTATACTATAAACGCAGTCTGCTGACAGTGTCCACCAGGTCCATTATACTGTATATAGCAGTACGGTAGGCCACTGCTGTACCTACCTCTGTGTCATCACTCGTCGTCATACATAAAGTATACTAGTAGTATATCCATCTATCTACATTGTATACCTGTGGTGTCTTTTTTTCTTTATACTATAAACGCAGTCTGCTGACAGTGTCCACCAGGTCCATTATACTGTATATAGCAGTACGGTAGGCCACTGCTGTACCTACCTCTGTGTCGTCACTCGTCGTCATACATAAAGTATACTAGTAGTATATCCATCCATCTACATTGTATACCTGTGGTGTCTTTTTTTCTTTATACTATAAACGCAGTCTGCTGACAGTGTCCACCAGGTCCATTATACTGTATATAGCAGTACGGTAGGCCACTGCTGTACCTACCTCTGTGTCGTCACTCGTCGTCATACATAAAGTATACTAGTAGTATATCCATCCATCTACATTGTATACCTGTGGTGTCTTTTTTTCTTTATACTATAAACGCAGTCTGCTGACAGTGTCCACCAGGTCCATTATACTGTATATAGCAGTACGGTAGGCCACTGCTGTACCAACCTCTGTGTCGTCACTCGTTGTCATACATAAAGTATACTAGTAGTATATCCATCCATCTACATTGTATACCTGTGGTGTCTTTTTTTCTTTATACTATAAACGCAGTCTGCTGACAGTGTCCACCAGGTCCATTATACTGTATATAGCAGTACGGTAGGCCACTGCTGTACCTACCTCTGTATCGTCACTCGTCGTCATACATAAAGTATACTAGTAGTATATCCATCCATCTACATTGTATACCTGTGGTGTCTTTTTTTCTTTATACTATAAACGCAGTCTGCTGACAGTGTCCACCAGGTCCATAATACTGTATATAGCAGTACGGTAGGCCACTGCTGTACCTACCTCTGTGTCGTCACTTGTCGTCATACATAAAGTATACTAGTAGTATATCCATCCATCTACATTGTATACCTGTGGTGTCTTTTTTTTCTTTATACTATAAATGCAGTCTGCTGACAGTGTCCACCAGGTCCATTATACTGTATGTAGCAGTACGGTAGGCCACTGCTGTACCTACCTTTGTGTCGTCACTCGTCGTCATACATAAAGTATACTAGTAGTATATACATCCATCTACATTGTATACCTGTGGTGTCTTTTTTTCTTTATACTATAAACGCAGTCTGCTGACAGTGTCCACCAGGTCCATTATACTGTATATAGCAGTACGGTAGGCCGCTGCTGTACCTACCTCTGTGTCATCACTCGTCGTCATACATAAAGTATACTAGTAGTATATCCATCCATCTACATTGTATACCTGTGGTGTCTTTTTTTCTTTATACTATAAACGCAGTCTGCTGACAGTGTCCACCAGGTCCATTATACTGTATATAAGTACGGTAGGCCACTGCTGTACCTACCGCTGTGTCATCACTCGTCGTCATACATAAAGTATACTAGTAGTATATCCATCCATCTACATTGTATACCTGTGGTGTCTTTTTTTCTTTATACTATAAACGCAGTCTGCTGACAGTGTCCACCAGGTCCATTATACTGTATATAGCAGTATGGTAGGCCACTGCTGTACCTACCTCTGTGTCGTCACTCGTCGTCATACATAAAGTATACTAGTAGTATATCCATCCATCTACATTGTATACCTGTGGTGTCTTTTTTTTCTTTATACTATAAACGCAGTCTGCTGACAGTGTCCACCAGGTCCATTATACTATATATAGCAGTACGGTAGGCCACTGCTGTACCTACCTCTGTGTCGTCACTCGTCGTCATACATAAAGTATACTAGTAGTATATCCATCCATCTACATTGTATACCTGTGGTGTCTTTTAGTTGTGCGCATTAAAATATGGAGAACAAAAATGTGGAGGTTAAAAAAATAGGGAAAGATCAAGATCCACTTCCACCTCGTGCTGAAGCTGCTGCCACTAGTCATGGCCGAGACGATGAAATGCCATCAACGTCGTCTGCCAAGGCCGATGCCCAATGTCATAGTACAGAGCATGTAAAATCCAAAACACAAAAGATCAGTAAAAAAATTACCCAAAAATCAAAATTAAAAGCGTCTGAGGAGAAGCGTAAACTTGCCAATATGCCATTTACGACACGGAGTGGCAAGGAACGGCTGAGGCCCTGGCCTATGTTCATGGCTAGTGGTTCAGCTTCACATGAGGATGGAAGCACTCAGCCTCTCGCTAGAAAAATGAAAAGACTTAAGCTGGCAAAAGCACAGCAAAGAACTGTGCGTTCTTCGAAATCACAAATCCCCAAGGAGAGTCCAATTGTGTCGGTTGCGATGCCTGACCTTCCCAACACTGGACGGGAAGAGCTTGCGCCTTCCACCATTTGCACGCCCCCTGCAAGTGCTGAAGGAGCACCCGCAGTCCAGTTCCTGATAGTCAAATTGAAGATGTCAGTGTTGAAGTACACCAGGATGAGGATATGGGTGTTGCTGGCGCTGGGGAGGAAATTGACAAGGAGGATTCTGATGGTGAGGTGGTTTGTTTAAGTCAGGCACCCGGGGAGACACCTGTTGTCCGTGGGAGGAATATGGCCATTGACATGCCTGGTCAAAATACAAAAAAAAATCAGCTCTTCGGTGTGGAATTATTTCAACACAAATGCGGACAACAGGTGTCAAGCCGTGTGTTGCCTTTGTCAAGATGTAATAAGTAGGGGTAAGGACGTTAACCACCTCGGAACATCCTCCCTTATACGTCACCTGCAGCGCATTCATCATAAGTCAGTGACAAGTTCAAAAACTTTGGGCGACAGCGGAAGCAGTCCACTGACCAGTAAATCCCTTCCTCTTGTAACCAAGCTCACGCAAACCACACCACCAACTCCCTCAGTGTCAATTTCCTCCTTACACAGGAAAGCCAATAGTCCTGCAGGCCATGTCACTGGCAAGTCTGACGAGTCCTCTCCTGCCTGGGATTCCTCCGATGCATCCTTGAGTGTAACGCCTACTGCTGCTGGCGCTGCTGTTGTTGCTGCTGGGAGTCGATGGTCATCCCAGAGGGGAAGTCGGAAGACCACTTGTACTACTTCCAGTAAGCAATTGACTGTCCAACAGTCCTTTGCGAGGAAGATGAAATATCACAGCAGTCATCCTGCTGCAAAGCGGATAACTGAGGCCTTCGCAGCCTGGGCGGTGAGAAACGTGGTTCCGGTATCCATCGTTACTTCAGAGTCAACTATAGACTTGATTGAGGTACTGTGTCCCCGGTACCAAATACCATCTAGGTTCGATTTCTCTAGGCAAGCGATACCGAGAATGTACACAGATGTCAGAAAAAGAGTCACCAGTGTCCTAAAAAATGCAGTTGTACCCAATGTCCACTTATCCACGGACATGTGGACAAGTGGAGCAGGGCAGACTCAGGACTACATGACTGTGACAGCCCACTGGGTAGATGTATTGCCTCCCGCAGCAAGAACAGCAGCGGCGGCACCAGTAGCAGCATCTCGCAAACGCCAACTCGTTCCTAGGCAGGCTACGCTTTGTATCACCGCTTTCCAGAAGAGGCACACAGCTGAAAACCTCTTACGGCAACTGAGGAAGATCATCGCAGAATGGCTTACCCCAATTGGACTCTCCTGGGGATTTGTGGCATCGGACAACGCCAGCAATATTGTGCGTGCATTACATCTGGGCAAATTCCAGCACGTCCCATGTTTTGCACATACCTTGAATTTAGTGGTGCTGAATTATTTAAAAAACGACAGGGGCGTGCAAGAGATGCTGTCGGTGGCCAGAAGAATTGCGGGCCACTTTCGGCGTACAGGCACCGCATACAGAAGACTGGAGCACCACCAAAAACACCTGAACCTGCCCTGCCATCATCTGAAGCAAGAGGTGGTAACGAGGTGGAATTCAACCCTCTATATGCTTCAGAGGATGGAGGAGCAGCAAAAGGCCATTCAAGCCTATACATCTGCCCACGATATAGGCAAAGGAGGTGGAATGCACCTGTCTCAAGCGCAGTGGAGAATGATTTCAACGTTCTGCAACCTTTTGAACTTGCCACACGTGAAGTCAGTTCAGACACTGCCAGCCTGAGTCAGGTCATTCCCCTCATCAGGCTTTTGCAGAAGAAGCTGGAGACATTGAAGGAGGAGCTAAAACAGAGCGATTCCGCTAGGCATGTGGGACTTGTGGATGGAGCCCTTCATTCGCTTAACCAGGATTCACGGGTGGTCAATCTGTTGAAATCAGAGCACTACATTTTGGCCACCGTGCTCGATCCTAGATTTAAAACCTACATTGTATCTCTCTTTCCGGCAGACACAAGTCTGCAGAGTTTCAAAGACCTGCTGGTGAGAAAATTGTCAAGTCAAGCGGAACGTGACCCGTCACCATCTCCTCCTTCACATTCTCCCGCAACTGGGGGTGTGAGGAAAAGGCTAAGAATTCCGAGCCCACCCGCTGGCGGTGATGCAGGGCAGTCTGGAGCGAGTGCTGACATCTGGTCCGGACTGAAGGACCTGCCAACGATTACTGACATGTCGTCTACTGTCACTGCATATGATTCTGTCACCATTGAAAGAATGGTGGAGGATTATATGAGTGACCGCATCCAAGTAGGCACGTCACACAGTCCGTACGTATACTGGCAGGAAAAAGAGGCAATTTGGAGGCCCTTGCAGAAACTGGCTTTATTCTACCTAAGTTGCCCTCCCTCCAGTGTGTACTCCGAAAGAGTGTTTAGTGCCGCCGCTCACCTTGTCAGCAATCGGCGTACGAGGTTACTTCCAGAAAATGTGGAGAAGATGATGTTCATTAAAATTAATTATAATCAATTCCTCCGTGGAGACATTCACCAGCAGCAATTGCCTCCAGAAAGTACACGGGGACCTGAGATGGTGGATTCCAGTGGGGACGAATTAATAATCTGTGAGGAGGGGGATGTACACAGTGAAAGGGGTGATGAATCGGACGATGATGATGAGGTGGACATCTTGCCTCCGTAGAGCCAGTTTGTGCAAGGAGAGATTGATTGCTTCTTTTTTGGTGGGGGCCCAAACCAACCAATCATTTCAGTCACAGTCGTGTGGCAGACCCTGTCGCTGAAATGATGGGTTCGTTAAAGTGTGCATGTCCTGTTTATACAACATAAGGGTGGGTGGGAGGGCCCAAGGACAATTCCATCTTGCACCTCTTTTTTCTTTCATTTTTCTTTGCGTAATGTGCTGTTTGGGGAGTCATTTTTTGAAGGGCCATCCTGCGTGACACTGCAGTGCCACTCCTAGATGGGCCAGGTGTTTGTGTCGGCCACTAGGGTCGCTTAGCTTAGTCACACAGCTACCTCATTGCGCCTCTTTTTTTCTTTGCGTCATGTGCTGTTTAGGGAGTATTTTTTTGAAGGGCCATCCTGCGTGACACTGCAGTGCCACTCCTAGATGGGCCAGGTGTTTGTGTCGGCCACTAGGGTCGCTTAACTTAGTCACACAGCTACCTCATTGCGCCTCTTTTTTTCTTTGCGTCATGTGCTGTTTGGGGAGTATTTTTTTGAAGGGCCATCCTGCGTGACACTGCAGTGCCCCTCCTAGATGGGCCAGGTGTTTGTGTCGGCCACTTGGGTCGCTTATCTTAGTCACACAGCTACCTCATTGCGCCTTTTTTTCTTTGCGTAATGTGCTGTTTGGGGAGTATTTTTTTGAAGGGCCAAACTGCCTGACACTGCAGTGCCACTCCTAGATGGGCCAGGTGTTTGTGTCGACCACTAGGTTTGCTTAGCTTAGTCACACAGCTACCTCATTGCGCCTCTTTTTTTCTTTGCGTCATGTGCTGTTTGGGGAGTATTTTTTTGAAGGGCCATCCTGCGTGACACTGCAGTGCCACTCCTAGATGGGCCAGGTGTTTGTGTCGGCCACTAGGGTCGCTTAGCTTAGTCACACAGCTACCCCATTGCGCCTCTTTTTTTCTTTGCGTCATGTGCTGTTTGGGGAGTATTTTTTTGAAGGGCCATCCTGCGTGACACTGCAGTGCCACTCCTAGATGGGCCAGGTGTTTGTGTCGGCCACTAGGGTCGCTTAGCTTAGACACACAGCTACCTCATTGCGCCTCTTTTTTTCTTTGCGTCATGTGCTGTTTGGGGAGTATTTTTTTGAAGGGCCATCCTGCGTGACACTGCAGTGCCACTCCTAGAAGGGCCAGGTGTTTGTGTCGGCCACTTGGGTCGCTTATCTTAGTCACACAGCTACCTCATTGCACCTCTTTTTTTCTTTGCGTCATGTGCTGTTTGGGGAGTATTTTTTTGAAGGGCCATCCTGCGTGACACTGCAGTGCCACTCCTAGATGGGCCAGGTGTTTGTGTCGGCCACTTGGGTCGCTTAGCTTAGTCATCCAGCGACCTCGGTGCAAATTTTAGGACTAAAAATAATATTGTGAGGTGTGAGGTGTTCAGAATAGACTGAAAATGAGTGGAAATTATGGTTATTGAGGTTAATAATACTATGGGATCAAAATGACCCCCAAATTCTATGATTTAAGCTGTTTTTTAGGGTTTTTTGAAAAAAACACCCGAATCCAAAACACACCCGAATCCGACAAAAAAATTTCGGTGAGGTTTTGCCAAAACGCGTTCGAACCCAAAACACGGCCGCGGCACCGAACCCAAAACCAAAACACAAAACCCGAAAAATTGCCGGTGCACATCACTAGTAATTTCATTAGTACTCAATGTAATATTGTTTAAGTCATGGCCACTATTTGCTGGTTCATTTTGAGTCTGTATTTGTACACTGACACAACAACTGCAGACTTAGTTAACTTACTGTTTTTTTTGTTTTTGTTTTTTTAATTTTTGTTGGCCTCATATTGTGTTAACTAGGTGCTTCATCGCGCCCTACGGGCGCTCTTTACACCGTCGCAAGGGGCTACGCCCCCTTAACCCTTGCATGCCTTTCTGGGGTTTAATATTTGTATTATATGGAGTATTACCTGCATTCCTTTGTTAGTGGTTAAATATTGCACAATGAAAGGGCGTGCGATGGTGAAGGATGCGCAGCCCCTTGCGACGGCGTGAACAGCACCTGCAGGGCACGATGTACAGAATGTAGTGGGTGCGGGGGGGACTGCGGATGGGGAAGGGTGTCTGTAGATGCTGCGGATGGAGGGGGGCGGAAGCGGGGGGGGGGGGCCCGGATGGGGAAGGGTCGGGAGATGCTGCGGGTGGGGGAGGGGCAGAGGTGTGGGGGCTGCAGATGGAGGAGGGGTCCGGAGGCACTGTAGGTGGGGGAGTGGCAGGGGTGCCACGGGTGGGAGAGGGGCAGGTGCGGGGATGTTGCGGATGGGTGAAGGGTTCCGTAGGTTCTGTGGGATGGGAATGGGCGGGGGTGCCGGGGGTGGGGTAGGGGGTCCGGATGCGCCGTGGGTAGGGGAGGGGTAGGTACGGGTGGTGCGGCGGATGGGGAAGGGGGTCCGGAGGTGCTGCAGGTGGTAGAGGGGCAGGTGCGGGGGTGCCATGGCTGGGGGAGGGGTGGGTGAGGGGGGGACCGCAGATGGAGGAGGGTGTCTGCAGATGCTGTGGGTGGAGGGGGGCAGGTGTGGGGGGAGACATATATGGGGGGTGGATGGTGGAGGGGGTCTGGAGGTGCTGTGGGTGGTGGAGGGGCGGAGGAGTGGGAGCCACGGGTGGTGTAGGGGGTCTGGAGGCACAGCGTGTGGGGGAGGGGTGGAGTGCCGCATGTGGTGGAGGGGAAGGTGCGGAGGTGTGGTGCATTGAGTAGGGGTCTGGAGGCACTGCGGGTACTGTACCTGCCAAAAAGGTAGTTGGAGGGCATGCAGTAACAGGGCCAGGACAGGAGTGACAGGGTCAGAATAGGGGTGACGGGGCCAGTACAGGGGTGACGGGGCCAGGACAGGGGCGACAGGGCCAGGACAGGGGCGACGGGGCTAGGACAGAAATGACAGGGACAGGATAGGGGTGACAGGGCCAGGGTAGGGGCGGCAGGACCAGGACAGGGGTGACAGGGCCAGTGTAGGGTTGACAGGGCAAGCACAGGGGTGACAGGGCCAGGATAGGGGTAACAGGGCCAGGATAGGGGTAACAGGGCCAGCATAAGGGTGAAAGGGCCATGATAAGGGTGACAGGGCAAGGCCAGGGGTGACAGGGACATGACAGAACACAGGGTGCGGTAGAGATTGGTATTAGGGACAAAACAGTGGTGACAGACAGATGTGTTTTACCGTAGTCACTGCTGCTGGCTGCTGCTGTTCCACTCCAACCTGTTGGGATCTGCTGCTGGTGGGGACTTGGCATGGCTGACTCTCCCAGGCTGGAGTCCTGCTTCCTCTGCCCGTCAGCTTCCCTCCCCCCCTCCTCAGTCACACACCGCAGACCTCGCGCAGCTGCCGGGCACTGTGGTAAGGGAAGACTGGGAGTGACTGGTTAGCCCCCAGGAGACGCTGAGACTGGAGGAAGGAGGGGGTCATAGCATGCACACAGCGCGGACCTCGCGGCTGCTAGGCACTGTGGTAAGGGGAGACTGGGAGTGACTGGTTAGCTCCCAGGAGACGCTGCGGCTGGAGGGAGGAGGGGGTCGGAGCCTGCAAGCAGCGCAGACTTCTGCAGCGCTACCCGCTGGCTAAAGTGTGGGAAGGACCTGGGCGCACCTCACTGTGGGCGGCAGTGCTGCAGCTAGCGGTGGGGTTGCCGGGGCTGGAGATAACAGAGGCAGTACGGAACCTGCACAGCGGCAGGTACCCCACAAAACTGCAGCTAAGAAGCGTGGAGTGTGCTAGAAAGTGACGCTCCTCCGCGCCAGAGAGACCCTGCCGAGTATGCTGATGTGCGGGGTCAAGCACACAGTGAGCCGGTGCCCGTCTGTCTGTACGGCATACCCCCTCACACACCCCTATACCTCCCAACTATCCCGGGGTTCCGGCAGCAGAGCCGGATTTAGGGGGGGGCAGGGGGTACGTACCGTGGGCCCCACAGTTTTAGGGGGCCCCCTGGCTGGAGAAGCTCTGTCCCAGCTCAGAAGCTCCCCCGTCCTGCCAACAACAGCGGCAGCATTGTGCTACAGTCAGCACACGCTGCTGCGTGTTGGCAGGCATAGGCGTGCGCAGAGACTGACTGGCGGGTGCCGCTCCGGACTTCCCCCCCTCCACGGCATTATAGTGTTCTCTCACCTCCCCTGTCCTGGATATAGACTGCTCACCTGGGCCGCCCAGGTGTGCAGTCTATGGGCCGCCCAGGTGAGCAGTCTATATCCAGGATAGGGGAGGTGAGAGAACACTATAATGTCTTGGAGGGGGGAAAGTCCGGAGCGGCACCCGCCAGTCAGTCTCTGCGTACGCCTATGTTGGCAGGTCTGTGGTGTTGGAGGGAGGCAGCAGTCTCCCTGCTTTCTTCTGCCTGTGCGGGTGTGTAGGGGGGAGCGACCACCTCCTCTGGATTTAGCCCTAGCTGAGGGGCCAAAATGCCATATAAAAAAAAAAATTCCCGGAATTTGCATAAGGGGGCCACACCCCCAGCCCCACAGCAGGCACAGCAATGAGATAGGGCTCCCCTGTCTCAAGTGCCCTGGCCCCCCCGGACTCATAATCCGCCCCTGGAGGCATGCCAGCAGCTCACAGAGCGCTGGGCATGCCCCCTCACTGACGAAAACGGGGGCCCTCCCGTGAAGCCACGCCCCATTTTCGTTGGTCACGCCCCATTTTCGCCGCGCGTGTGTCCCTCCTTCTGCCTGAAGAAAGCTTGGAGGTATGCACCCCTTCTGCCCGAAGAAAGCTGGGAGGTATGCACCCCTGCCTGTGCCATGCCCATACTATCTGCTTCTGCTCCTAGTCTCCTATAGATTTGCCTAGATCTGTGACTCATTTGACTAACTCCGCCCAGGGTTGTGACTCCGCCCAGCGTTAGCAAATGAGTCACAAAGTCACAGATCTGGGCTATTATATAGGAGATGTGTGTTTGGAGTGCCACATCACTGACCTATTTCTATATCGCATCTGTATTTTTTTTCATTTTATTTGAAAATGAAGCTGTGTGTGTTTTGGCTTGTTAGTGTATGTTTTTGGAATTGTGTCCTATGTCTGTGTCCTGTATATGATTCCCTGTGTTGCACTTTCCATAGTGCATATGGCTATTGGACAATGTTTTGGGTTTGCTGTTGTGCTTTTTGTGTTTAATGTCCTTATTTTTAGATTCATAATAAAACATCCATTTTTTAAAGATGTAATGTTTATAAGCATAATGGGTGGATGTATTAACAATAGCATGAATAATTTTGTTTTTTTGGATTCACAGTGTTGAAAAAAAGCAGTACTGGTCGTCCTACAGTCACTCCCATCACATCTGATGATGATGACGCTGCGGAAGCAGGTAAAGTGTCCATTGTAGTATAGGTTAGGTTTGTAAATGAATGGCCATAACAAAATGTCACTTTCAATACTAGGTCCATCCAAAGAAGTCTTAAGCAGCAGAAGGCGCACTTCTGGAACACACCACAAAAAACATCTGCCAGCAAAGAAAGCAAGGTCTGATGTCCAGGGCCAACCACAGCAGGCTACCCCGCCACGAAGATTATCTACTGTTTGTTCGGTGCCCCCACTCCAAATTTTGGACACACCTCCAAGACGACAACCACACTCCCCTCATCTTGATTGTGAGTAACAAACTGTGATAACAATTAAAAATGTCAGATCTTTAAAAAACCATTTACTTAAACTCATTAAGTCAATACCCATCAAACTCTGCTATACTTACCCAAGTCAGTAAAACATGAAATGGAAACCAAACAAAATGGCCAACACAACATCCAGTAAAGATATGTATGTCCACTTCAGCCATACAGTAGCACATTGTGTGGAAGATGCTGCAACAGAAACTCATGTGTAAGCTTTGCAAATAGTAAGGTTGTTAGAATCATTTACACATGTGTGCTTGTCCTAACATTGCCAACTGCATACAAAAACATTACTATGTTTTGGTTGGAGACACTATAAGGCAACACATTATGGATTACAATGTGTTTTTAGGCAGGAGTATGTCTGATGTACCATACAACTCATGTGTTTGCTTTCAGAATGAAGTAACCAGACACATTTGCCACAAACAGGCATATGTATGTATTTAAGTAATGAGTGATGATGTTGCTAGGCCAGATATCTGAAAGCACCAGTCCATTACATGTGTTCCATGTTTAGTGCTTTGTAGCAATGTATTAAACATATGGATAAGTAACGGATACATGTTTATAATTTCAGCTTCTAGTCCTGGTACCAGCATCCCTCTGTAACAACAGCAACACAGTGACATGGATGACACAATCATGTTAGAAATGCATCCAGTAAGCGAAGGAATCAGCCCTCCAGCACCTGTGAGTACTCCCCCACAGCAAAGCACACCACCAACCCAACACAGCCCAACAACACCAGTAACACAAGGCCCAGATCAAGTGTTCTGGACCATTTGGGCTAGACAGCAGGCCACTAATGAAGATTGCCTGCGTAGGCAGACCCAAATGTTTGCAAGCCTACCATCTCACCTCAGACGAATCAGCAGAAATCTGAGTAGACAAAATGAAACAAACACAAGAATTGCAAATACCATGGAAATCATACGTGCAGACATTACACGTCATGGGCAACTTACAGCGCATAATGGAAGAACAGCACAGGCAACAGCAAAGCTATATAAACATTTTAGAAAGCAGTCAAATGATCAATGAATCCATGTTCAGAATTGTAGACAATCAAAATGCTGCAACACGTGAACTCAATGCCACCCTCAGTAACCTCAATGAAACACTCAGATCCCTGCAGCAACAGCAAACAAGCAGCAGTTCTGGTATGACTACTCCAAATGTAACGCCAGTGTCATCACCACCAAGGCGCTCCACCAGAGCACGCCAACACGACAGTGGTAAAGGCAAAGGCCAGGACAAGCAACCACCCAAATAAACATTAAAAAAATCCACACCCATTTCTTTAAAGAGAAGAGAAAAAAAAAACACTTACCAAGTGTATGATTAACAGAATATATATAACACTTAGCTCCTTGACAATTTGTACAACATCATTAATTATAACTGGTACAAAAAACAAAAGGAATTTTGAACACACATTTCTTCTTTACCATCTTTGTATTTTTTGTTAGCAGGAAACTGTTGTTTGAGCTGCACATAGATGTTAGCATGCAGAAAGCAGACCACTTGATTTTTTTCTAATCATTACTCTTTCTAGATTCTAATCATTCTTTGAGCCAGCAGACAGACTAATTGTCAGCCAGGCAGATTGTCTTAAGCAGGCAGAAAGCAGACCACTTGATTTTTTCTAATTATTACTCTTTCTAGATTCTAATCATTCTTTGAGCCAGGAGACTGACTAATTGGCAGCCAGGCAGATTGTCTTAAGCAGGCAGAAAGCAGACCACTTGATTTTTTTCTAATCATTACTCTTTCTAGATTCTAATCATTCTTTGAGCCAGCAGACAGACTAATTGGCAGCCAGGCAGATTCATCCATGACCAATACAATTTACAATGTGAATTGTAACTGTTTTACATTTCTTCTCTAGACGAATTGACAAGAAAAACACAATTGAGTTGGCTAAAAGTGTCCTAATATGTTGGGAGTAATATTTAGATAATTCAGTCCGAAAATGACTGACATTATTGTTGTGCCATGTTTGTGTGTGTTAAAAATAAGTAATCAGATTTAAAAACATGATGCAGAAACAACAACATTTGAAATATTTGAAAGTTGAACACAAATGTGTGTAATAATGGATATATGTTGTTAAATGTGTATTGCCTTACAAATCTACAATTTTTGGCCAGAAAACATAAGGAAATAAATTATTTTGCATGAGAGAAGTTTGTGTCCCTTTTATAGGCATCCTAATTCAGGTTAGAATGATTTGTAAGTGTCAACACATGTAAACACGGCTGAAAAAAGAAGGTCTATTTTTTTGCCGCTTTTTTTACCGAATCGCAAAAAAATACGACCGCAATTGAGCACTCAGAGACTAACACCCAAATACGAATGAATAGTGAATTCCCGTATTGTATGAAATAACAGCAGCGTTTGACCGATGGTCTATTCATTCGTATTTCGGAACATTGCCAATCAAACCATTACGAATAGTCCAAACACTGCCGAGATTGGTGCTTAGTGAATTCCCGGATTGGGACTTAGAAAAAAAAACCACAAATCGGACAAACTCGAATTCTTAGTAAATATTGGCCAAGGTGTCAAAGGTATCAGGTAATAGGTTATATGGGCTTTATGCCAATAAATATGGTACAGATGTAGCCATGCTCATCTGACTGCGATGTTGTATGCTGCATGGCATCCTATTCAGCTGCAAATAGTCGCAACCTGGCAAGCCATGCAGCAAGCCGTGTTGCAGCAGGCTGCATCGCAGCAAAGATGAAAATGGCTTCATCTGTATGTGGCTTTTCCCCTTTACTTTACAAGGCCGCCCTGCAGGCCGGGTCCCCCTTCCCCACGCTGAAATGCGAGCGCATCGCTATTTAGCATCTTGGGGTTGCCCCCTGCCTTCATAGCCTAGCTGCAAAGGCAGTCTCCGGGTCGCCATATTTTGGGTCGCAGCTGCTGCATGGGATGTCACACAGCCGCTGTGGCCTGCCCTGCAAACGGTCTGGACGCACCTCCATTGTTCAGACCACACACCCCCAACGCCACCACAATGCCCCCAAAATGGCGCGAGGATGCCCTGTCCTCACCCTCAGCGGGACTTAGACTGCGATCATATGTGATTGCAGTTTAAGTCCCGTGCAGGTGCGCCACATCATGTGCGCATGCACAGAAGTGAGTAAAGCGCCAAATAGCGATTTCCGCACTTCGCCATTCATGCTAAATCTGCCCCTACTGTACACGTCTAATTAGAAGATCTTTTCAATATAACTTTAAACGGAATACATACTATATCCTGGCAGTCGGGATGCTGGTGGTCACACGGCGGCATCCCAACATTGAGGATCCCGACATCAGAGGAGGTAAGTGTTTCTACACTTCCCCCATCAGCGGTGTATCTAGAGAGGAGGGACCCATGTGCAGTCTCCCTGTGTGGGCCCCCTCTGGACCCATGGGCCTGTGTGCATCGTACACACTGCGCCCATTATAGATACGCCACTGCTCCCCATGTCCCCTACCCTAACACTAACCATAGCAGGGGCACACTCAGGATTTATTCAGGGGGGTTTTCACGGGTATGTGTGTATGTATATGCAGGATATATATATACAGGCGCCGGAATCCCGACAGCCGGTGAAATCCTGACTAACGGAATCCCGACATCCGCCTGAAGCATGGCAAGTGCAGGGAGCCCGCGAGGGGACTCGCTTCCGACAGACGGGATGGCGCTGTTGATATACTGACAGCCTGCATCCTGTGTGCCGGTAAAACATACCTTTTCCAAGAGGAAAGCTGGATGGCACTCATGGATCTTCAATTAGCATATGCTAGTAAATATAGTCTGCATGACTTAGTAGCAACAAGTCTATATACATACACACACATATACATACATACATACATAGTTACATACACACACACACACACACACACACACACACACACACACACATACATAGATACATACATACAAATAAATAGATAAATACATACATACATACATACATACATACATAAGCACACATACATACCTACAACAAATACATACAGTACATATAAAATACATATATGGTGGTATACATACCACCAGGGTAGCGTTTAGTTACCCTTCCACCAGGCTGGGAAACAGGAGCGGCAGACTGGCGGCCTGTGAGGAGCGAGGGATCTGCTGCGGCTGAGCATGCACAGCCAGCAGCTTCTCCCGGTCTTTCTCTGCGCAGAGAGCTACGTAGCTCGCAGCAGCAGCTCCGCGGTCGCGGTCACGATCACGGCTTTTGCTGAGACGGAGACACTGCTGTCTCCGTCTCAAAGATTAAACACTTGGCTCATCAGGGAGGGGTTTCTAGTTACTCAGAAACCCCCCCTGCGTGCGCTACTGCCTAGGGGCTGGTGGGTAGGGCTAACCAACCGGTGGTGTCGGCTATGGCTAACCCTTGGGGGGTGGCAGCTAGGGCTGACCCCCCTTCAGTGCCTAATCTTAACTAGAGATGAGCGCCTGAAATTTTTCGGGTTTTGTGTTTTGGTTTTGGGTTCGGTTCCGCGGCCGTGTTTTGGGTTCGAACGCGTTTTGTCAAAACCTCACCGAATTTTTTTTGTCGGATTCGGGTGTGTTTTGGATTCGGGTGTTTTTTTCAAAAAACACTAAAAAACAGCTTAAATCATAGAATTTGGGGGTCATTTTGATCCCAAAGTATTATTAACCTCAAAAACCATAATTTACACTCATTTTCAGTCTATTCTGAATACCTCACACCTCACAATATTATTTTTAGTCCTAAAATTTGCACCGAGGTCGCTGTGTGAGTAAGATAAGCGACCCTAGTGGCCGACACAAACACCGGGCCCATCTAGGAGTGGCACTGCAGTGTCACGCAGGATGTCCCTTCCAAAAAACCCTCCCCAAACAGCACATGACGCAAAGAAAAAAAGAGGCGCAATGAGGTAGCTGTGTGAGTAAGATTAGCGACCCTAGTGGCCGACACAAACACCGGGCCCATCTAGGAGTGGCACTGCAGTGTCACGCAGGATGTCCCTTCCAAAAAACCCTCCCCAAACAGCACATGACGCAAAGAAAAAAAGAGGCGCAATGAGGTAGCTGACTGTGTGAGTAAGATTAGCGACCCTAGTGGCCGACACAAACACCGGGCCCATCTAGGAGTGGCACTGCAGTGTCACGCAGGATGTCCCTTCCAAAAAACCCTCCCCAATCAGCACATGATGCAAAGAAAAAGAAAAGAAAAAAGAGGTGCAAGATGGAATTGTCCTTGGGCCCTCCCACCCACCCTTATGTTGTATAAACAAAACAGGACATGCACACTTTAACCAACCTATCATTTCAGTGACAGGGTCTGCCACACGACTGTGACTGATATGACGGGTTGGTTTGGACCCCCCCCCCAAAAAAGAAGCAATTAATCTCTCCTTGCACAAACTGGCTCTACAGAGGCAAGATGTCCACCTCATCTTCACCCTCCGATATATCACCGTGTACATCCCCCTCCTCACAGATTATCAATTCGTCCCCACTGGAATCCACCATCTCAGCTCCCTGTGTACTTTGTGGAGGCAATTGCTGCTGGTCAATGTCTCCGCGGAGGAATTGATTATAATTCATTTTAATGAACATCATCTTCTCCACATTTTCTGGATGTAACCTCGTACGCCGATTGCTGACAAGGTGAGCGGCGGCACTAAACACTCTTTCGGAGTACACACTTGTGGGAGGGCAACTTAGGTAGAATAAAGCCAGTTTGTGCAAGGGCCTCCAAATTGCCTCTTTTTCCTGCCAGTATAAGTACGGACTGTGTGACGTGCCTACTTGGATGCGGTCACTCATATAATCCTCCACCATTCTATCAATGTTGAGAGAATCATATGCAGTGACAGTAGACGACATGTCCGTAATCGTTGTCAGGTCCTTCAGTCCGGACCAGATGTCAGCATCAGCAGTCGCTCCAGACTGCCCTGCATCACCGCCAGCGGGTGGGCTCGGAATTCTGAGCCTTTTCCTCGCACCCCCAGTTGCGGGAGAATGTGAAGGAGGAGATGTTGACAGGTCGCGTTCCGCTTGACTTGACAATTTTGTCACCAGCAGGTCTTTCAACCCCAGCAGACCTGTGTCTGCCGGAAAGAGAGATCCAAGGTAGGCTTTAAATCTAGGATCGAGCACGGTGGCCAAAATGTAGTGCTCTGATTTCAACAGATTGACCACCCGTGAATCCTTGTTAAGCGAATTAAGGGCTGCATCCACAAGTCCCACATGCCTAGCGGAATCGCTCCCTTTTAGCTCCTTCTTCAATGCCTCCAGCTTCTTCTGCAAAAGCCTGATGAGGGGAATGACCTGACTCAGGCTGGCAGTGTCTGAACTGACTTCACGTGTGGCAAGTTCAAAGGGCATCAGAACCTTGCACAACGTTGAAATCATTCTCCACTGCACTTGAGACAGGTGCATTCCACCTACTATATCATGCTCAATTGTATAGGCTTGAATGGCCTTTTGCTGCTCCTCCAACCTCTGAAGCATATAGAGGGTTGAATTCCACCTCGTTACCACTTCTTGCTTCAGATGATGGCAGGGCAGGTTCAGTAGTTTTTGGTGGTGCTCCAGTCTTCTGTACGTGGTGCCTGTACGCCGAAAGTGTCCCGCAATTTTTCTGGCCACCGACAGCATCTCTTGCACGCCGTTTTTTAAAAAATTCTGCACCACCAAATTCAAGGTATGTGCAAAACATGGGACGTGCTGGAATTTGCCCATATTTAATGCACACACAATATTGCTGGCGTTGTCCGATGCCACAAATCCACAGGAGAGTCCAATTGGGGTAAGCCATTCCGCGATGATCTTCCTCAGTTGCCGTAAGAGGTTTTCAGCTGTGTGCGTATTCTGGAAAGCGGTGATACAAAGCGTAGCCTGCCTAGGAAAGAGTTGGCGTTTGCGAGATGCTGCTACTGGTGCCGCCGCTGCTGTTCTTGCGGCGGGAGTCCATACATCTACCCAGTGGGCTGTCACAGTCATATAGTCCTGACCCTGCCCTGCTCCACTTGTCCACATGTCCGTGGTTAAGTGGACATTGGGTACAACTGCATTTTTTAGGACACTGGTGAGTCTTTTTCTGACGTCCGTGTACATTCTCGGTATCGCCTGCCTAGAGAAGTGGAACCTAGATGGTATTTGGTAACGGGGGCACACTGCCTCAATAAATTGTCTAGTTCCCTGTGAACTAACGGCGGATACCGGACGCACGTCTAACACCAACATAGTTGTCAAGGACTCAGTTATCCGCTTTGCAGTAGGATGACTGCTGTGATATTTCATCTTCCTCGCAAAGGACTGTTGAACAGTCAATTGCTTACTGGAAGTAGTACAAGTGGGCTTACGACTTCCCCTCTGGGATGACCATCGACTCCCAGCGGCAACAACAGCAGCGCCAGCAGCAGTAGGCGTTACACGCAAGGATGCATCGGAGGAATCCCAGGCAGGAGAGGACTCGTCAGAATTGCCAGTGACATGGCCTGCAGGACTATTGGCATTCCTGGGGAAGGAGGAAATTGACACTGAGGGAGTTGGTGGGGTGGTTTGCGTGAGCTTGGTTACAAGAGGAAGGGATTTACTGGTCAGTGGACTGCTTCCGCTGTCACCCAAAGTTTTTGAACTTGTCACTGACTTATTATGAATGCGCTGCAGGTGACGTATAAGGGAGGATGTTCCGAGGTGGTTAACGTCCTTACCCCTACTTATTACAGCTTGACAAAGGGAACACACGGCTTGACACCTGTTGTCCGCATTTCTGGTGAAATACCTCCACACCGAAGAGCTGATTTTTTTGGTATTTTCACCTGGCATGTCAACGGCCATATTCCTCCCACGGACAACAGGTGTCTCCCCGGGTGCCTGACTTAAACAAACCACCTCACCATCAGAATCCTCCTGGTCAATTTCCTCCCCAGCGCCAGCAACACCCATATCCTCCTCATCCTGGTGTACTTCAACACTGACATCTTCAATCTGACTATCAGGAACTGGACTGCGGGTGCTCCTTCCAGCACTTGCAGGGGGCGTGCAAATGGTGGAAGGCGCATGCTCTTCACGTCCAGTGTTGGGAAGGTCAGGCATCGCAACCGACACAATTGGACTCTCCTTGTGGATTTGGGATTTCGAAGAATGCACAGTTCTTTGCTGTGCTGCTTTTGCCAGCTTGAGTCTTTTCATTTTTCTAGCGAGAGGCTGAGTGCTTCCATCCTCATGTGAAGCTGAACCACTAGCCATGAACATAGGCCAGGGCCTCAGCCGTTCCTTGCCACTCCGTGTGGTAAATGGCATATTGGCAAGTTTACGCTTCTCCTCCGACAATTTTATTTTAGGTTTTGGAGTCCTTTTTTTACTGATATTTGGTGTTTTGGATTTGACATGCTCTGTACTATGACATTGGGCATCGGCCTTGGCAGACGACGTTGCTGGCATTTCATCGTCTCGGCCATGACTAGTGGCAGCAGCTTCAGCACGAGGTGGAAGTGGATCTTGATCTTTCCCTAATTTTGGAACCTCAACATTTTTGTTCTCCATATTTTAATAGGCACAACTAAAAGGCACCTCAGGTAAACAATGGAGATGGATGGATTGGATACTAGTATACAATTATGGACGGGCTGCCGAGTGCCGACACAGAGGTAGCCACAGCCGTGAACTACCGCACTGTACTGTGTCTGCTGCTAATATATAGACTGGTTGATAAAGAGATAGTATACTCGTAACTAGTATGTATGTATAAAGAAAGAAAAAAAAACCACGGTTAGGTGGTATATACAATTATGGACGGGCTGCCGAGTGCCGACACAGAGGTAGCCACAGCCGTGAACTACCGCACTGTACTGTGTCTGCTGCTAATATATAGACTGGTTGATAAAGAGATAGTATACTCGTAACTAGTATGTATGTATAAAGAAAGAAAAAAAAACCACGGTTAGGTGGTATATACAATTATGGACGGGCTGCCGAGTGCCGACACAGAGGTAGCCACAGCCGTGAACTACCGCACTGTACTGTGTCTGCTGCTAATATAGACTGGTTGATAAAGAGATAGTATACTCGTAACTAGTATGTATGTATAAAGAAAGAAAAAAAAACCACGGTTAGGTGGTATATACAATTATGGACGGGCTGCCGAGTGCCGACACAGAGGTAGCCACAGCCGTGAACTACCGCACTGTACTGTGTCTGCTGCTAATATATAGACTGGTTGATAAAGAGATAGTATACTCGTAACTAGTATGTATGTATAAAGAAAGAAAAAAAAACCACGGTTAGGTGGTATATACAATTATGGACGGGCTGCCGAGTGCCGACACAGAGGTAGCCACAGCCGTGAACTACCGCACTGTACTGTGTCTGCTGCTAATATATAGACTGGTTGATAAAGAGATAGTATACTCGTAACTAGTATGTATGTATAAAGAAAGAAAAAAAAACCACGGTTAGGTGGTATATACAATTATGGACGGGCTGCCGAGTGCCGACACAGAGGTAGCCACAGCCGTGAACTACCGCACTGTACTGTGTCTGCTGCTAATATATAGACTGGTTGATAAAGAGATAGTATACTCGTAACTAGTATGTATGTATAAAGAAAGAAAAAAAAACCACGGTTAGGTGGTATATACAATTATGGACGGGCTGCCGAGTGCCGACACAGAGGTAGCCACAGCCGTGAACTACCGCACTGTACTGTGTCTGCTGCTAATATATAGACTGGTTGATAAAGAGATAGTATACTCGTAACTAGTATGTATGTATAAAGAAAGAAAAAAAAACCACGGTTAGGTGGTATATACAATTATGGACGGGCTGCCGAGTGCCGACACAGAGGTAGCCACAGCCGTGAACTACCGCACTGTACTGTGTCTGCTGCTAATATATAGACTGGTTGATAAAGAGATAGTATACTCGTAACTAGTATGTATGTATAAAGAAAGAAAAAAAAACCACGGTTAGGTGGTATATACAATTATGGACGGGCTGCCGAGTGCCGACACAGAGGTAGCCACAGCCGTGAACTACCGCACTGTACTGTGTCTGCTGCTAATATAGACTGGTTGATAAAGAGATAGTATACTACTAATATTATATATACTGGTGGTCAGGTCACTGGTCACTAGTCACACTGGCAGTGGCACTCCTGCAGCAAAAGTGTGCACTGTTTAATTTTAATATAATATTATGTACTCCTGGCTCCTGCTATAACCTATAACTGGCACTGCAGTAGTGCTCCCCAGTCTCCCCCACAATTATAAGCTGTGTGAGCTGAGCAGTCAGACAGATATATAATATATATAGATGATGCAGCACACTGGCCTGAGCCTGAGCAGTGCACACAGATATGGTATGTGACTGACTGAGTCACTGTGTGTATCGCTTTTTTCAGGCAGAGAACGGATATATTAAATAAACTGCACTGTGTGTCTGGTGGTCACTCACTATATAATATATTATGTACTCCTGGCTCCTGCTATAACCTATAACTGGCACTGCAGTAGTGCTCCCCAGTCTCCCCCACAATTATAAGCTGTGTGAGCTGAGCAGTCAGACAGATATATATAATATTATATATAGATAATAGATGATGCAGCACACTGGCCTGAGCCTGAGCAGTGCACACAGATATGGTATGTGACTGAGTCACTGTGTGCTGTGTATCGCTTTTTTCAGGCTGAGAACGGATTATAAATAAAACTGGTGGTCACTATCAGCAAAACTCTGCACTGTACTGAGTACTCCTAATGCTCCCCAAAATTAGTAAATCAAGTGTCTCTCTAATCTATTCTAAACGGAGAGGACGCCAGCCACGTCCTCTCCCTATCAATCTCAATGCACGTGTGAAAATGGCGGCGACGCGCGGCTCCTTATATAGAATCCGAGTCTCGCGATAGAATCCG
Source organism: Pseudophryne corroboree (assembly GCF_028390025.1). Lineage (NCBI taxonomy): Eukaryota > Metazoa > Chordata > Amphibia > Anura > Myobatrachidae > Pseudophryne > Pseudophryne corroboree. The sequence goes on from NC_086448.1 coordinate 691,950,510, forward strand.
AGCCTCGCGAGAATCCGACAGCGTCATGATGACGTTCGGGCGCGCTCGGGTTAACCGAGCAAGGCGGGAAGATCCGAGTTGCTCGGACCCGTGAAAAAAACCATGAAGTTCTGGCGGGTTCGGATTCAGAGAAACCGAACCCGCTCATCTCTAATCTTAACTCCCCCTAGTGCTTAACATTACCCCCCCACCCCCAAGCACTAACCCTAACCTGTACCCCAATACTCTATTTCGGGATCTCGGCTGCTGGTGATCCGGCGCCGTTCTCCTGAGTGTTGGATTCTGGCGTCAGTCACATAACCGCCGGCATCCCCTTTAAATACAGAGCAGTAAATTATTAATACTCTGGTAACTGATTTCGTTATTCAGCTTTTGATTTTTATATATATATTTCTTTTTACTTCCATTGAAATCTGTAGGGGATTATCTCATGTTAGCCCTGCTTTACAAAGACCTTTCAGACGTCACATTTCTTCTTTGAAGCTGCAAATAATTCTGACCTCTAATCAGAAACTCACAAAGGGCAGCCAGTCTCCATGTGGCAGCAGGCTGCATTCTGTACATCTCATAGGTTTGGACTAACTGTAACACCTACTGAAATATTTAACTAATAGAGGCGCAACATGTAGGAATGTTATCTTTTCCTCATATAATGGAGAAGTAACCAAAGGAAACATTTCTTTACTATTTTACAGTTATTTAATATTTTTTACATTCTCAAAACAATAGATGAGAATTTTCTGTACAAGCCAAATATTTTGTTTTTAAAAAAGCATGATGTCATTTATATTTAGTAGCTTATGTTATAGACACATGACATAACATTATATTTTATTTTCATTTTATAGATTTTTTTTCACTTACATTCTCTTATGGAGAGTCTTGTAGGCCTGGTGACAGGAGGGGGTGGGGGGTGAGGTTCAAGGGGCACAGTTCTAATGGACCCCAATGTTCCATGGGACTCCAGAGGTACCCACAGATAAATCCATCTCTAACCACTGCACCTCTGCAGTGATCAGCAGGACACAGACATGTAGGCCAGCACTCAAACTTCCTGTACTGGTGGCTGGTATTTATTGCAGCACAGTGCGTGTGATGTTATGATATCACACCAAACTGCACTGCTGAAATGAAGAGACACCATCGCATGAAGAGGAGCTACCAGAAGACAAAGGCGTAACTGTGGGAGGCAACGGAGTCAGCTGGCACTGGGCTCCAACTCCGTAGGGGGGCACCTCTCCTCCCGTTCAGCAACACCATTCAATTAAGTTAATTGATAGCCGCCGCTATCTCTTCCTCCTTGCATCTTACAAGTCACACCCTTTTTATTATAGATACACATTTTACAAGTGTCATACCCAGGTTTAGAACCCATGACCTATTACACTGGAAACAAACACCTTACTGAAGAAGCTATTTGCCCATATTCCAACTATATGAAGTAGAGATGAGCGGGTTTGGTTCTCAGAGAACCGAACCCCCCCCGAACTTCACCACCCGAGCCCGGATCCGAGTCAGGCTCGGGTTTTCCTGCCTGACTTGGAAACCAGAACGAGGCAAAACATCATCATCCCGCTGTCGGATTCTCGCTGGGTTTGGATTCCAGATAAGGAGCCGCGGATCGCTGCCATTTTCACTCCGGCATTGGAGAGTGTAGAGAGAGGACGTGTCTCCGTCCTCAGTGTCCGTGCCTTGTGCTGCATCTGTCCAGTCACAGTGGTTGTGTCCTCTGCTGCCATATGTCCAGTGCTGCTGTATAAGTCCAGTCCAGTGGTGCTGTGTTGTGCTCCATCAGTCCAGTGTAGTGTCTTGTGCTGCAGCAGTCCAGTCACAGTGGTGGTGTCCTCTTCTGCCATATGTCCAGTGCTGCTGTATAAGTCCAGTCCAGTGGTGCTGTGTTGTGCGGCATCAGTTCAGTGGTGGTGTCTTCTGCTGCATCAGTCCAGTCACAGTGGTGGTTTCCTCTGCTGCCATATGTCCAGTGCTGCTGTATAAGTCCAGTCCAGTGGTGCTGTGTTGTGCTGCATCAGTCCAGTGGTGGTATTTTGTGCTGCATCAGTCCAGTCACAGTGGTGGTGTCCTCTGTTGCCATATGTCCAGTGCTGCTGTATAAGTCCAGTCCATTGGAGTGGTGCTGTGTTGTCCTGCATCAGTCCAGTGGTGGTGTCCCCGTGCTGCTGTATATGTCCAGTGATACTGCCGTATATGTCCAGCGGTACTGTCGTATAAATCCAGTGATCCTGCCGTATAATTCCAATGATCCTGCCGTATAATTCCAGTGATCCAGGCGTATAATTCCAGTCGTGCTGGTGTATAAATCCAGTCATCCTGTCATATAATTCCAGTGGTACTGGAGTATAAGTCCAGCCCAGTGATAATGCTGTATATGTCCAGTGATACTGCCGTATACTGTATGTCCATTGAGACTGCCGTATATGTCCAGCTGTACTGCTGTATAAATCCAGTGATCCTGCCGTATAATTCCAGTGATCCTGCCGTATAATTTCAGTGGTACTGGCGTATAAGTCCAGTCCAGTGATACTGCCGTATATGTCCACTGATACTTCCATACATGTCCAGCGGTACTGCCGTATAAATCCAGTGATCCTGCCGTATAATTCCAGTGATCCTGCCGTATAATTCCAGTGATCCTGCCATATAATTCCAGTGGTACTGGCGTATAAGTCCAGTGATCCTGCCGTATAATTCCAGTGGTACTGGCTTATAAGTCCAGTTCAGTGATACTGCCATATATGTCCAGTGATACTGCCGTATATGTCCATTGATACCTCTGTATATGTCCAGTGATACTGCCATATATGTCCATTGATATTGCCATATATGTCCAGCGGTACTGCTGTATAAATCCAGTGTTCCTGCCGTATAAATCCAGTGATCCTGCCATATAATTCCAATGGTACTGGCGTATAAGTCCAGTACAGTGATACTGCCGTATATGGCCAGTGATACTGCTGTATATGTCCATTGATACTGCCGTATATGTCCAGTGATACTGCTGTATTGTATATGTCCATTGATACTGCCGTATATGTCCAGCGATACTGCCGTATTATTCCAGTGATCCTGCCGTATAATTGCAGTGATCCTGCCGTATATGTCCAGTAGTACTGCCATATAACTCTAGTGATACTGCCGTATATATATATATATATATATATATATATATATATATATATATATACCCTGTTGCAAAGCGGATTACTGAGGCCATAACAACTATGCTGATGTTAGACACGTGTCCTGTATCCGCCATTAGTGCAGTGGGACTGCAGTGCCACCCTAGAAGGGCCTTAAATCAAGACCACCCCCTCCAGGCACCCAAGGACCAGGGGTGAAGCCCGAGGCTGTCCCCCATCCCTGGGCGGTGGATGGGGGCTGATAGCCTTTGTTTGTGTAAAAAAAGAATATTGTCTTTTGTTGTAGAACTACAAGTCCCAGCAAGCCTTCCCCGCTTGCTGGTACTTGGAGAACCACAAGTACCAGCATGCAGGGAATTAATGGGCCCACTGGTACCTGTAGGTCTACAACAAAAGAAATACCCAAATAAAAACAATACACACACACCTGACAGTATGACTTTAATTAACATACATGCACACTTACACACTCACACATACTTAGCTAGTGTCCCACGGAGCCCCTCGGTCCCATTTTCAAGTAGAATCCAGTAGGAAAGCTGGAAAAAATAAGATTTTACTTACCGGTAAATCTATTTCTCATAGTCCGTAGTGGATGCTGGGAACTCCATAAGGACCATGGGGAATAGCGGGCTCCGCAGGAGACTGGGCACTCTAAAGAAAGATTTAGTACTATCTGGTGTGCACTGGCTCCTCCCTCTATGCCCCTCCTCCAGACCTCAGTTAAGGAAACTGTGCCCGGAAGAGCAGACATTATAAGGAAAGAATTTTGGAATCCCGGGTAAGACTCATACCAGCCACACCAATCACACCGTATAACTTGTGATACACTTATCCAGTCAACAGTATGAACAACAACAGGGCATCAACAATGGATGCCAACATAACATAACCCATTATTAAGCAATAACTATGTACACGTATTGCAGAAAGTCCGCACTAGGGACGGGCGCCCAGCATCCACTACGGACTATGAGAAATAGATTTACCGGTAAGTAAAATCTTATTTTCTCTAACGTCCTAGTGGATGCTGGGAACTCCGTAAGGACAATGGGGATTATACCAAAGCTCCCAAACGGGCGGGAGAGTGCGGATGACTCTGCAGCACCGAATGGGCAAACTCAAGGTCCTCCTCTGCCAGGGTATCAAACTTGTAGAATTTTGCAAATGTGTTTGAACCCGACCAAGTAGCAGCTCGGCAAAGCTGTAAAGCCGAGACCCCTCGGGCAGCCGCCCAAGAAGAGCCCACCTTCCTTGTGGAATGGGCTTTCACTGATTTTGGATGCGGCAATCCAGTCGCAGAATGAGCCTGCTGAATCGTGTTACAGATCCAGCGGGCAACCGTTTGCTTTGAAGCAGGAGCCCCCAACAAGTTGGGGGCATATAGGATAAACAGCGAGTCAGTTTTCCTGACTCCAGCCGTTCTGGCTACATAAATCTTCAAAGCCCTGACTACATCTAGTAACCTGGAATCCTCCAAGTCACGAGAAGCCGCAGGCACCACAATAGGTTGGTTCAAATGAAAAGATGACACCACCTTTGGCAGAAATTGGGGACGAGTCCGCAATTCTGCCCTGTCCATATGAAAAACCAGATAGGGGCTTTTACATGACAAAGCCGCCAATTCTGACACACGCCTAGCCGAAGCTAAGGCCAATAGCATGACCACCTTCCACGTGAGATACTTTAGCTCCACGGTCTTAAGTGGTTCAAACCAGTGGGATTTTAGGAAACCCAACACCACGTTGAGATCCCAAGGTGCCACTGGTGGCACAAAAGGGGGCTGAATATGCAGCACTCCCTTAACAAACATCTGAACTTCAGGAAGAGACGCCAGTTCCTTTTGAAAGAAAATGGATAGGGCCGAAATCTGGACCTTTATGGATCCCAACTTCAAGCCCATAGTCACTCCAGACTGTAGAAAGTGCAGAAATCTGCCCAGTTGGAATTCCTCTGTAGGGGCCTTCCTGGCCTCACACCAAGCAACATATTTTCGCCATATGCGGTGATAATGCTTTGCTGTCACGTCCTTCCTAGCCTTTATCAGCGTAGGAATAACTTCCTCCGGAATGCCTTTTTCCGCTAGGATCCGGCGTTCAACCGCCATGCCGTCAAACGCAGCCGCGGTAAGTCTTGGAACAGGCAGGGCCCCTGTTGCAACAGGTCCTGTCTGAGAGGCAGAGGCCATGGGTCCTCTGTGAGCATTTCTTGCAGTTCCGGGTACCAAGGCCTTCTTGGCCAATCCGGAACAATGGGTATTGTTCTCACTCCTCTTCTTATTACGATTCTCAGCACCTTGGGTATGAGAGGAAGAGGAGGAAACACATAGACCGACTGGAACACCCACGGTTTTACCAGGGCGTCCACAGCTATCGCCTGACGGTCTCTTGACCTGGCGCAATACCGTTGTAGCTTTTTGTTGAGACGGGACGCCATCATGTCTACCTGTGGCAGTTCCCATCGATTTGTAATCTGAATTAAGACTTCGTGATGAAGTCCCCACTCTCCCGGGTGAAGGTCGTGCCTGCTGAGGAAGTCTGCTTCCCAGTTGTCCACGCCCGGAATGAACACTGCTGACAGTGCTTGCACGTGATTCTCCGCCCACCGAAGAATCCTGGTGGCTTCCGCCATCGCGACTCTGCTTCTTGTGCCGCCCTGGCGGTTTACATGAGCCACCACGGTGATGTTGTCTGACTGAATCAGCACCGGTCGGTTGCGAAGCAGGGGCTCCGCTTGACTCAGGGCGTTGAATATGGCCCTTAGTTCCAGGATATTTATGTGCAGACAAGCCTCCTGACTTGACCACAACCCTTGGAAGTTTCTTCCCTGTGTGACTGCCCCCCACCCTCGGAGGCTCGCATCTGTGGTCACCAGGACCCAGTCCTGTATGCCGAACCTGCGGCCCTCGAGAAGGTGAGCACTCTGTAGCCACCACAGAAGAGACACCCTGGGCCTGGGGGACAGGGTGATCAGCCGCTGCATCTGAAGATGCGATCCGGACCATTTGTCCAAGAGATCCCATTGAAAGATCCTCGCATGGAACCTGCCGAAGGGAATGGCTTCGTACGATGCCACCATCTTTCCCAGGACTCGCGTGCAGTGATGCACCGACACCTGTTTCGCTTTTAAGAGGTCTCTGACTAGAGTCACAAGCTCTTGAGCCTTCTCTGTCGGGAGAAACACCTTCTTCTGGTCTGTGTCCAGAATCATGCCCAGAAAGGGAAGACGTGTCGTAGGAATCAGCTGCGACTTTGGGATATTCAGAATCCAGCCATGCTGTTGCAACACTTCCTGAGAGTGCGCTACGCTGATCTGCAACTGCTCCCTTGACCTCGCCTTTATGAGGAGATCGTCCAAGTATGGGATAACTGTGACTCCTTGCTTTCTCAGGATCACCATCATTTCTGCCATTACCTTGGTAAATATTCTCGGTGCCGTGGAGAGCCCAAACGGCAACGTCTGGAATTGGTAATGACAGTCCTGTACCACAAATCTGAGGTACTCCTGATGAGGCGGATAAATGGGGACATGCAAGTAAGCATCCTTGATGTCCAGAGACACCATAAAATCCCCCTCTTCCAGGCTTGCAATGACCGCTCTGAGCGATTCCATTTTGAACTTGAATCTTTTCAGATAAATGTTCAGGGACTTTAAATTTAATATAGGTCTGACCGAACCGTCCGGTTTCGGTACCACAAACATTGTGGAATAGTATCCCTTTCCCTGTTGAAGAAGGGGAACCTTTACCACCACTTGCTGGAGAAACAGCTTGTGAATCGCCGCTACCACTACTTCCCTTTCTATGGGGGAAGCTGGCAGGGCCGATTTTAGGTAACGTTGAGGGGGCATCACCTCGAATTCCAGCTTGTATCCCTGAGACACAATCTGTATAGCCCAGGGATCCACCTGTGAGCGAACCCACTGGTGGCTGAAATGTCGGAGACGCGCCCCCACCGCTCCTGGCTCCACCCGTGGAGCCCCAGCGTCATGCGGTGGATTTAGCGGAAGCCAGGGAGGACTTCTGTTCCTGGGAACTAGCTGTAAGGTGCAGCTTTTTTCCTCTACCCCTGCCTCTAGCAAGAAAGGAAGCACCTCTGACCTTCTTGCTTCTTTGTGCGCGAAAGGACTGCATTTGGTAATACGGTGCTTTCTTAGGTTGTGAGGGAATATATGGCAAAAAGTTTGACTTACCAGCAGTAGCTGTGGAAACCACGTCCGAGAGACCGTCCCTAAACAATTCCTCACCCTTGTAAGGTAACACCTCCATGTGTTTTTTGGAGTCGGCATCACCTGTCCACTGCCGAGTCCACAGGACCCTCCTGGCAGAAATTGACATTGCATTAATTCTAGAGCCCAGTAGGCAAATGTCCCTCTGGGCATCCCTCATATATAGGACAGTGTCTTTTATATGCCCCAGGGTCAGCATAATGGTATCCCTGTCCAAGGTATCCATTTCCTCAGACAGATTATCTGTCCATGCTGCTACAGCACTACACATCCACGCCGACGCAATTGCCGGCCTCAGTAGAGTCCCTGAATGTGTATAAACAGATTTCAGGATACTTTCCTGCTTTCTATCTGCAGGATCCTTTAGGGTGGCCGTATCCTGCGACGGCAGGACCACCTTCTTAGATAAGCGTGTGAGAGCTTTATCTACCCTAGGGGAGGATTCCCAGCGCACCCTGTCCTCTGGCGGGAAAGGGTACGCCATAAGTAACCTTTTGGAAATCAGGACTTTCTTATCGGGGGAATCCCACGCTCTTTCACATAACTCATTTAACTCATATGAAGGGGGAAAAGTCACCTCTTGCTTTTTCTCCCCATACATATAAACCCTCTTGTCAGGGACAGGGTTTACCTCTGATATGTGTAAAACATCCTTCATTGCTATAATCATGTAGCGTATAGCTTTTGTCATTTTCGGTTGCAATTTTGCATCATCGTCGTCGACACTGGAGTCAGAATCCGTGTCGACATCTGTGTCAACCATTTTGGATAGTGGACGCTTTTGAGACCCTGAGGGCCTCTGCGCTGTAGGATCAGGCATGGGTTGAGACCCTGACTGGCCCGAGTTATCAGCATTATCCAACCTTTTATGTAAGGAGTTTACAATATCATTTAACACCTTCCACATATCCATCCAATCAGGTGTCGGCACCGTCGGCGGCGACACGTCAGTCAACTGCACTTGCTCTGCCTCCACATAGCCCTCTTCGTCAAACATGTCGACACACGCGTACCGACACACCACACACACAGGGGAAGCTCTAAATGAGGACAGGACCCCCAGAAGGCCTTTTGGAGAGACAGAGAGAGAGTATGCCAGCACACACACCAGCGCTATATAACCCAGGGATTACACAGTACTTTAGTGTTTACCCAGTAGCTGCTGTATTATGATTAATGCGCCTAAATTTATGTGCCCCCCCTCTCTTTTTCACCCTTCTACCGTGACTCTGCAGGGGAGAGCCTGGGGAGCTTCCTCTCAGCGGAGCGGTGGCAGGAAAATGGCGCTGGTGAGTGCTGAGGACGAAGGCCCCGCCCCCTCAGCGGCGGGCTTCTGTCCCGCGATTTTCTGTAAAATAAATGGCGGGGGCTCATACATATAACAGTGTCCCACTGTTTATATGCAGTTTTCGCCAGGAGGTATCAATTGCTGCCCAGGGCGCCCCCCCCCTGCGCCCTGCACCCTACAGTGACCGGAGTGTGTGGGTTAGTGTGGGCGCAATGGCGCACAGCTGCAGTGCTGTGCGCTACCTCATGTGAAGACAGGAGTCTTCTGCCGCCGATTTCGATGTCTTCTCCGCTTCTGCCGGCTTCTGTCTTCTGGCTCTGCGAGGGGGCCGGCGGCGCGGCTCCAGGAACGGACGACAAGGTTAGGTCCTGTGTTCGATCCCTCTGGAGCTAATGGTGTCCAGTAGCCTAAGAAGCGCAACCTAGCCGCAGTTAGTAGGTTTGCTTCTCGCCCCTCAGTCCCACGTAGCAGAGAGTCTGTTGCCAGCAGAAGCTCTCTGAAAATAAAAAAACCTAACTAAAATACTTTCTTATTAGCAAGCTCAGGAGAGCTCACTAAAAGCACCCAGCTCTGTCCGGGCACAGATTCTAACTGAGGTCTGGAGGAGGGGCATAGAGGGAGGAGCCAGTGCACACCAGATAGTACTAAATCTTTCTTTAGAGTGCCCAGTCTCCTGCGGAGCCCGCTATTCCCCATGGTCCTTACGGAGTTCCCAGCATCCACTAGGACGTTAGAGAAAAAGCCCAAAATACTCATCTATTTTCCAGTGATGATTGGTCCTCTTCGTTCCATGTAGAATTCACAGGGTTAAAAAAAAACCCTGAAAAAAACCCGGTCCAACGCACTAAAGGGGTTCCATGTTTACACATGAAACCCCTTTTCCCGAATGCCGGTATCCCCCGTGACTGCTGTCACTGGAGATCCCGCCTGCCAATCAGGGAGCGCCACGTCATAGCGCTCTCCTGATTGGCTGTGCGCTCCTGAGGGTAAATTTACTAAGATGGGAGTTCTATTTAAGATGGGATGTTGCCCATAGCAACCAATCACATTCCAGGTATTATCTTCTAGAAGGTGCTAGATAAATGAGAAGTAGAATCTGATTGGTTGCTATGGGCAACATACCATCTTAAATAGAACGCCCATCTTAGTAAATTTACCCTCTGGCCTGTCAATCAGGCAGTGCGCAGCGGCTAGAATTGAGCTTAGCGCAGCTCCATTCTGGCCTATGATGAGAACTTTGCTGTCTGCGGTTAAATTCAAAGTTAATTGGGTCACCCACAAGAGTGCGCGCGATGTGCTCTCCTCCCCTCACATAGCAGCAACAACAGGCAGCGGTGAGCAGCAGGGGGGCACTGTGGGACAATGTGTATCTGGCACTGTGGGGTAATGTGTATCTGGCACTGTAGGACAATATGTATCTGGCACTGTGGGGCAATGTGTATCTGGCACTGTGGAGCATATCTGGCACTGGGGACATATGTGTATCTGGCACAGTGGGGGCGTATATGGCACTGTGGGGGCATACGTGTATCTGGCACTGTGGGAGCATATATGGCACTGTGGAGCCATATATGGCACTGCTGGGGGCATTTGTGTATCTGGTACTGTGAGGCATTCGTGTATCTGGCACTGTGGGGCATTTGTGTATCTGGCACTGTGGGGCATTTGTGTATCTGGCACTGTGGGGCATTTGTGTATCTGGCACTGTAGGGGAATATCAGGCACTGTAGGAGCATATCTGGCACGGTAGGGAGTATCTGGTACTGCGGGGGCATATGTATATCTAGCTCTGTGGGAGCATATCTAGCACTGTAGGGCATATGTGTATCTGGCACTATTGGGGTCATATGTGTATCTGGCACTGTGGGGCATTTGTGTATCTGGCACTGTGGGGCATTTGTGTATCTGGCACTGTGGGGCATGTGTGTATCTGGCACTGTAGGGGAATATCAGGCACTGTAGGAGCATATCTGGACGGTAGGGAGTATCTGGTACTGCGGGGGCATATGTATATCTAGCTCTGTGGGAGCATATCTAGCACTGTAGGGCATATGTGTATCTGGCACTATTAGGGTCATATGTGTATCTGGCCCACATATGTGTATCACGCCCCATGTGGCATATGGCCACACCCATTTGTTGGATACAACTGAGATGTAGCTTAGCTCCTTTAGATGTTTGTGAAAGGCGACTGCTATTCTGACAAATAAAGCACACTATGGGGGTATCCAATTGCTGTCACTAATTTACTGCATGGCCAAAACTTGCTTTTTAGCCAAATAGTATTATTGGGCTATACAATTATAGCCCATTTTTACCATGCGGTAAATGACCCGTTTTGGGTCAATTCAGTCCGGGACAATTTTAGGCCAAGATCCTGATCCCAGGATTGGCCACCCTAATTAAAGATTTGGGAGGAGCCGAGTGATAATGAACTCTGCCATTTCCTTAGAAGTAAGGAATATTACTGCTTATGTCAAAGGGTGTGATCCTATAGAATCACTATTCACTAATACCCCTTTTACACAGCACAAATAACCTGATATCGACCCGGTATATTGCCAAGTCGACACTGGTCGCTGTGCAGTGTGAAAGGGGTCACTGACGAATTCCCAGGTATATTGCCGGGTTGACGCGGGTTGCTGTGAGGCATGAAAGGGGTCACTGACAAATTCCAAGGTATATTGCCGGGTCGAAGCGGGTCGCTGTGCAGTGTGAAAGAGGTCACTGACGAATTCCCAGGTCACCTGACCTGGTAATTCAACCCGGGAATAAAGCAGGGTTATTCCTGTATTATTACCAGGTCAGGTGCAGTGTGAATGGGTTGCCGGGTCGATACGACCCGGGACCTATTCACAGCATAGGCAGAGGCGGTGTGGAGATGATCTCATCTCTCAGCGCCACACCATGGCCGCAACTAGGGGGGGGGCTAGGGGGGCAGTCGACCTCGGCGTCGGATTGGAGAGGGCGCCGAGACCCCTAACCAGAGCCGGTGCTACCCACTAAGCGTGGTCCGCGATGCAGGGAGGCGGCAGCCCCACATAGCACTGCCGCTGTCTGTCTCTGAAGGAGGGAAGACCTGGCCAGGGAGATCGCTCTGAAACTGCTCCCTCCTGCACTGCCTAAGCTTGCCGCTGCCTGTCAGCTGTAAGCTTAGGCAGTGTTATATATATATTGTACATGAATATTCGGCATTCGCTCATGTAGAACTGTGTAGATGTTTCTTTGCCTTCCTCCAAAGCATATAGAAATCCAATATCTCAGCAGAGACAAGGCAGCACTCGAAGTCTTGGGGGTCATTCCGAGTTGATCGCTCGCTAGCAGTTTTTAGCAGCTGTGCAAACGCATTGCCGCCGCCCACTGGGGAGTGTATTTTCGCTTTGCAGAAGTGCGAACGCTTGTGCAGCACAGCGCCTGCAAAATCTTTTTGACAGAGGGACAGCTTTTGACGTCACACACCCGCCAAGCGAACGCCCAGCCAGTCTGCGTTTTTTCTGCCACGCCTGCGTTTTTCTAAGCACTCCCTGAAAATGGTCAGTTCACACCCAGAAACGCCCCCTTCATGTCAATCTTCCTGCGTTCGGCCGGCCGTGCGACAAGAATGTTCGTTAGACTCTGTGCAAACCCACAGTGCTCATTGTACCTGCACGACGCGCCTGCTCATTGAGGTGCCGATTTTTAGCCTGATCGCTGCGCTGCGAACAACGGCAGCTAGCGATCAACTCAGAATGACCCCCCTTATTCAAACAAAGTTTATTGATCTCCACATTTCAGGGGACGAACCCCTTTCGTCAGGAGATGAAAGGGGTTTGTTCCCTGAAACGTAGAGAACAATAAGACTTCGAGTGCCGCCTTGTCTCTGCTGAGATATTGGATTTCTCTCTCTCTCTCTCTCTCTCTCTACACACACACATAGTTCCATGCGCGGGGGGGTGCCAACTTAATGCCTTGCACAGGGTGACGTAAATACTAGTTTCGGCCCTGGCCACACCCACCCCCAATGCCAGCTCCTCCTCCCGCCCGCGATGGCAACTCGATCTGGCGCATTGCATGGACGGGAAGCCAATGTGAAATGGTACAATGCCGGCGTCGCACCCACGAAGGATCCGTTTCCAATTCCCGAGTGCAACCCGGCATCTGAAAGCGGCATAATTGGTTTCTTCCCATGTAATATATTGTCAGTGCCTGAGCAGCAGATATAAGTTAGCAATTCACAGGAAATGTGCATATTAAGGTAACAAGATAAGTATTAAGTCACTATAAGTAAAGGACATAAAACAAACACATGTAAATGAAAAACAGTGTGTAAATATGCATTATATATTACCTCCTGGTACTTATGTTATATACAAAAAGGCCAGAAAGCTTAGAAATGATTAGTATGAAAATACAGATAATATCTAATAGATTACACCACATCACCATTGGTTTATATTGATAGGAAAGTAATGCATAATGAGTAATCATGGCATTAAAAGCCAGGCTTATATTATGTATTTCATTAATCAAAACTGAGAGACATTAGATATGCATAAAAGAGGGAAGCAATTTGTTAATAGAGATGACATCAATGCAAGACTAAAGGAATAAATGAGTAATCGGGCTTCAATAGTAGGTACCTCATACAACCTATTCATTGTTAAGGTATAATCTTATCTATAGAGACAAGTAGAGGATTATAGAGGATTAGGTATCATTTATTCAAAGTTAAAATCACAATTCAGTTCAAAAATATGTCAGAAAAATTACTTTGTAAAGAAAAAGAAGCAGAGGCAGCTCTCAGCGTATTGCAGCGATGCTCGGGAATTACTGGAGCTTATTGTGTAGTCTTGTTATAATTGGCGGAACCTATGGTGTGTTATGTCACATGGCAGATAGCTTAACCAGGTTTATTGGTTTTTTAAACTTCATATACATATCATGATGCAGGGCAACACAGGGTTAATGCAGGTATGCACATACAACAGTTAGAAACAGATACAGCCAGGAGCTTATGGGGTTAATGTAGGTGGTGTGCTTAGTTGGAATAGCGCACACCTGTATATACATTCAGTGGTGGCCCTTTAACAGTGAGCGGTGATGACACAGTGGTCAAGGACGTAGCTACCATGTCACTGACCTAGGTTGGGGGTGTTGTGAACTCGGGGGTTCTTCCGATGGTAAGGAAGAGGAACCACAGTTGGGTCGGAACAGGGATGGCCTAATATAGGTCTTCCTCATACAGGACTCTGACAGTAAGGCTTGATGAAATTATTGAAGAACTTTATTGCAGGAAAAGGACAACACAATGTCACATAACAGAGAAGGAACGTATGGAGAAATGTCCAGGAAGTACTTGTGATTGATGGTAAAAGATACTGGTGACTGAAGAACTTATGAGTGAGGGTTTTAGAGACACTGATAATTTGAAGAACTTGAGAGCGGTGGTTAAAGACACTGATAATTTGAAGAACTTGAGAGCGGTGGTTAAAGACACTGGTGATTTGAAGAACTTGAGAGCAGTGGTTAAAGACACTGGTGATTTGAAGAACTTGAGAGCGGTGGTTAAAGACACTGGTGATTTGAAGAACTTGAGAGCAGGGGTTAAAGACACTGATGATTTGTATAACTTGAGAGCGACGGTTAAAGACACTGAGGACTTGTATAACTTGAGAGCGAGGGTTAAAGGACACTGAGGATTTGTATAACTTGAGAGCGATGGTTAAAGACACTGAGGACTTGTATAACTTGAGAGCGAGGGTTAAAGGACGCTGAGGATTTGTATAACTTGAGAGCGGTGTTTAAAGGCACTGGTAACTTGCAAAACTTGAGAGCAGAGTTTAACCTGCAGCCCACGCTGACTCCAAGAAGCACTGGTGACTGGAGCGCAATGGAACCCAGCCGCGGCTGGGAACGCTGGAAGCTGTGCAACAACTGACACCTGGAAATGCCGGAGACACTGGGATATTACTGCAGAGAGATCCGCCGAGAACAGGAGCACTGGCATCCACTTCAGGGGAAAAGTGTTACATTCCTGGTGCTCAGAACAAGAGAGATGTTGCGTAGTGAGTCCAGAGCACCAGAACGTGACGCTGAAATAAGGTGTGGTATGGAAATAGCCCCAAGCAGCCTACCTCCATTGTTTCACCCGTGTGGTCAGTTCATGCCTACGTGACTATGGTTTCTTGGGCCCACGGCAGCCGCGTTTGAAGGGCGGATTAGGTCTGCCCAACTCCGATGCCCCCAGGTCTTAGAGTGAGACAAGGCGTGAACCGAGACAGGATAATAACAAGGGGACCTCTAACTAAAGCAAACAGAAGGCTAGGGGCTACTAATAACCCTAAAACTAAATACATGTGCGGCACTCCGCCAAAGGAAAAGAATAACAAAGGAAATGCTGTCCACACGCCGACACTATACTGTTGTGTACTGGCGGTGACAGCATATGCAGAACCCTCTGCAAAACACCAGTAACAGATATAACCAAGGAATACAGCGGCCTAGGCCGACGGACGCGGCAAAGCCGCTACTCACGGAACTGGTACAAATACTGGCAAACGGACAGGAACCCCCAATGTAGCCGACACAGGCTCTCAGAACCGGAGGACAGGCAGAATCCCAAACGACAGACCGGTGGACACCAAGAAACCAGATACTCGACCAGGCACAGACAAAGCCAAAGGACTTCTGGACAGGAACGCTACACGGCAGGACACGGGATCAGACACTCAGGAACTAGCTCAGAACTCAAGAACTATCACCAGCGTCTGTGTATTGCACTGAGCCAGAATATAACAGAGAGTCCTAATTAATTATGTCGTGCAGCTGCCCTGCTGCACAACTGAGAGGTGCAATTAACAGACAGGTGAGGATGAACACATGGGAACAAGCTGCAATTACACAGACTCACCACAGGCAGCAAACAAGAGTCTTCTTAAACCAGAGCAACGGGAAATCCTGGCCTGCAAGACAACTATAAACATAAAATAGGAATGAACCACTACCTGTGGTTCATAACAAAAAGACGATACTCAGGCACCGAGGCTCTGCCCGGCATCTGACTTTGAATCTTCCGCCTCCGCAGGATTGGCGGAACAGTCTGATGATGTCACCAGTTCCCCGCCCACGTGATGCCGGGTGTCATGGCGGCGCCCCTGCCACGGGGAACCGCCGGGAGCCGCGCCAGCCAGACGCCGGAGCCCGTGGACCACCGAAGGCGGAGGCCGCAACACCGACCAGCAGACACGCAGGGGTAAGCGCGGTGAATGCCGCCTCTGGCGTGTGACAGTACCCCCTCCTCCAGGAGTAGCCTCCGAACACTTCCCAGGTTTTGTTGGATGTCTGGAATTGAAAATCCGCACCAGTCGGGGAGCCATAACTTCAGTAGCCTTAACCCAGCTCCTCTCCTTGGGGCCAAAACCTTTCCACTCCACCAAATATTGTAGATTCTTGTGGAGGTAACGAGAGTCAAGAATAGCTTTAATTTCAAAGTCCGTTCCAGCTTCAGTCTCTGCAGAGGTTGGCCTCGGGGATTTTGAATGGAACCGGTTTAAAATAAGGGGGCGAAGGAGAGAGACATGGAAGGAATTTGGTATCCGGAGGTAGGAAGGCAATCCCAATTTGCAGACAACCGAGTTCAGGACTTGTAACACGGGGTAAGGACCAATAAACCTCGGAGCAAACTTCATAGTGGGCACCCTTAACCGAAGATTGTGGGTAGAGAGCCATACCCTGTCACCAACCTTGTACTGGGGAGCTGCTTGTCGCTTCCTATCCGCAAAGAACTTATAGAGGCTGGAGACTCTCTTGAGGTTAGCATGAACTTGACTCCAAATTTGATTGAAGTGCCGGAGAGTAGAGGCTGCAACAGGAACATCCTCCGGAGGACAAATGGGCAATTCTGGAACTTGAGGATGGAATCCGTAATTAATGAAAAATGGGGATTCACCAGTTGAAGAGTGGTACAGATGATTATGGGCAAACTCGGCCCATGGCAACAGTTCCACCCAGTCGTCTTGCGAGGGAGAGAGATAAACACGGAGAAAAGTCTCCAAATCTTGATTGACGCGTTCAGTCTGCCCATTTGTGGATGGTAAGCGGATGAAAACTTGAGTTTTATTTGTAAGGCCGTACAGAGAGCTCTCCAGAATCTTGCAGTGAATTGTACCCCCCGGTCAGAGACAATCTCCTGAGGTAACCCGTGCAGGCGGAAATGTTCTTGGATAAATAACAAGGCGAACTTGGGAGTTGATGGTAACCCGGTCAGAGGTACAAAATGCGCCATTTTAGAGAAACGGTCAATAATTACCCAGACAGTATTATGACCCTTGGAGAGAGGCAATTTGGTGACAAAGTCCATAGAGATATGAGTCCATGGCCTCCTAGGAATGGACAGTGGATGCAACAACCCTGCAGGCGGCAGACGAAGAATTTTGTGCTGAGCACACTGAGGACATGAGCTGACATAATCTTGAATATCCTTCTTCATAGTGTCCCACCAGTAAGATCTTCGTAGAAACTCCCACATCTTTTGAACTCCAGGGTGACCGGAAAACTTGGAAATATGTGCCCAATGCAACAACCTCGGTCGAAATTTAGCTGACACAGACATTCTCCCAGGAGGAGGGTCCAGAGCGGTGGGAGCCGCTGGCATAGAAACTGGATTGAGAATCAAAGCCCTCTCAACGGAATTCTCCTCATCCGAAGCCGTTAAGGAACGGGATAAAGCATCAGCCTTGGTGTTAAAAGTCCCAGCCCGGTACTTAATAACAAACGAGAACCGAGTAAAAAAGAGCGCCCATCTAGCTTGACGGGGATTCAAGCACTGGGCCGTCTTGAGATACAGCAAATTCTTGTGATCAGTGAAAATTGTAATTAGGTGTTTAGCACCTTCCAAAAGATATCTCCATTCCTCTAAGGCAGATTTTATTGCCAAAAGCGTCTTATCTCCAATGGTGTAATTCCGTTCAGCAGGAGAGAACTTGCGAGAATGGAAACCACAGGGATGTAACTTCCCGTCTGGAGCGTACTGTGAAAGCACGGCACCGTGGAAGCATCAACCTCCAAAAAGAATGGTTTAGAAAAATTTGGTTGTTGAAGTACTGGAGCGGACATAAAGGCTGCCTTCAACTGAACGAACGCTGCTACAGCTTCAGAGGACCAATGACTTGGGTCAGAACCCTTCTTGGTTAGGGCAGTGATAGGTGCCACAATGGTAGAGAATCCCTTTATGAACTTCCGGTAATAGTTTGCGAAACCCAGAAATCGTTGTACCGCTTTCAAGGAAAGAGGCTGAGTCCAGTCCCGAATGGCAGTGAGTTTCTCTGGATCCATACGAAGCTCCGTGCCCAAAATGATGTAACCCAGAAATGGAATGGACCTCAAAGGTGCATTTGGAAATCTTACCATAAAGATGGTTCTCTCGCAATCGAAGAAGTACCTCCTTGACCTGCATTCTGTGCTCTGTGAGATTCTTAGAAAATATCAGAATTAGAGATGAGCGCCTGAAATTTTTCGGGTTTTGTGTTTTGGTTTTGGGTTCGGTTCCGCGGCCGTGTTTTGGGTTCGAACGCGTTTTGGCAAAACCTCACCGAATTTTTTTTGTCGGATTCGGGTGTGTTTTGGATTCGGGTGTTTTTTTCCAAAAACACTAAAAAACAGCTTAAATCATAGAATTTGGGGGTCATTTTGATCCCAAAGTATTATTAACCTCAAAAACCATAATTTACACTCATTTTCAGTCTATTCTGAATACCTCACACCTCACAATATTATTTTTAGTCCTAAAATTTGCACCGAGGTCGCTGTGTGAGTAAGATAAGCGACCCTAGTGGCCGACACAAACACCGGGCCCATCTAGGAGTGGCACTGCAGTGTCATGCAGGATGTCCCTTCCAAAAAACCCTCCCCAAACAGCACATGACGCAAAGAAAAAAAGAGGCGCAATGAGGTAGCTGTGTGAGTAAGATTAGCGACCCTAGTGGCCGACACAAACACCGGGCCCATCTAGGAGTGGCACTGCAGTGTCACGCAGGATGGCCCTTCCAAAAAACCCTCCCCAAACAGCACATGACGCAAAGAAAAAAAGAGGCGCAATGAGGTAGCTGTGTGAGTAAGATTAGCGACCCTAGTGGCCGACACAAACACCGGGCCCATCTAGGAGTGGCACTGCAGTGTCACGCAGGATGTCCCTTCCAAAAAACCCTCCCCAAACAGCACATGACGCAAAGAAAAAAAGAGGCGCAATGAGGTAGCTGACTGTGTGAGTAAGATTAGCGACCCTAAACCCTCCCCAATCAGCACATGATGCAAAGAAAAAGAAAAGAAAAAAGAGGTGCAAGATGGAATTGTCCTTGGGCCCTCCCACCCACCCTTATGTTGTATAAACAAAACAGGACATGCACACTTTAACCAACCCATCATTTCAGTGACAGGGTCTGCCACACGACTGTGACTGATATGACGGGTTGGTTTGGACCCCCCCCAAAAAAGAAGCAATTAATCTCTCCTTGCACAAACTGGCTCTACAGAGGCAAGATGTCCACCTCATCTTCACCCTCCGATATATCACCGTGTACATCCCCCTCCTCACAGATTATCAATTCGTCCCCACTGGAATCCACCATCTCAGCTCCCTGTGTACTTTGTGGAGGCAATTGCTGCTGGTCAATGTCTCCGCGGAGGAATTGATTATAATTCATTTTAATGAACATCATCTTCTCCACATTTTCTGGATGTAACCTCGTACGCCGATTGCTGACAAGGTGAGCGGCGGCACTAAACACTCTTTCGGAGTACACACTTGTGGGAGGGCAACTTAGGTAGAATAAAGCCAGTTTGTGCAAGGGCCTCCAAATTGCCTCTTTTTCCTGCCAGTATAAGTACGGACTGTGTGACGTGCCTACTTGGATGCGGTCACTCATATAATCCTCCACCATTCTATCAATGTTGAGAGAATCATATGCAGTGACAGTAGACGACATGTCCGTAATCGTTGTCAGGTCCTTCAGTCCGGACCAGATGTCAGCATCAGCAGTCGCTCCAGACTGCCCTGCATCACCGCCAGCGGGTGGGCTCGGAATTCTGAGCCTTTTCCTCGCACCCCCAGTTGCGGGAGAATGTGAAGGAGGAGATGTTGACAGGTCGCGTTCCGCTTGACTTGACAATTTTGTCACCAGCAGGTCTTTCAACCCCAGCAGACCTGTGTCTGCCGGAAAGAGAGATCCAAGGTAGGCTTTAAATCTAGGATCGAGCACGGTGGCCAAAATGTAGTGCTCTGATTTCAACAGATTGACCACCCGTGAATCCTTGTTAAGCGAATTAAGGGCTGCATCCACAAGTCCCACATGCCTAGCGGAATCGCTCCCTTTTAGCTCCTCCTTCAATGCCTCCAGCTTCTTCTGCAAAAGCCTGATGAGGGGAATGACCTGACTCAGGCTGGCAGTGTCTGAACTGACTTCACGTGTGGCAAGTTCAAAGGGCATCAGAACCTTGCACAACGTTGAAATCATTCTCCACTGCACTTGAGACAGGTGCATTCCACCTACTATATCGTGCTCAATTGTATAGGCTTGAATGGCCTTTTGCTGCTCCTCCAACCTCTGAAGCATATAGAGGGTTGAATTCCACCTCGTTACCACTTCTTGCTTCAGATGATGGCAGGGCAGGTTCAGTAGTTTTTGGTGGTGCTCCAGTCTTCTGTACGTGGTGCCTGTACGCCGAAAGTGTCCCGCAATTTTTCTGGCCACCGACAGCATCTCTTGCACGCCCCTGTCGTTTTTTAAAAAATTCTGCACCACCAAATTCAAGGTATGTGCAAAACATGGGACGTGCTGGAATTTGCCCATATTTAATGCACACACAATATTGCTGGCGTTGTCCGATGCCACAAATCCACAGGAGAGTCCAATTGGGGTAAGCCATTCCGCGATGATCTTCCTCAGTTGCCGTAAGAGGTTTTCAGCTGTGTGCGTATTCTGGAAAGCGGTGATACAAAGCGTAGCCTGCCTAGGAAAGAGTTGGCGTTTGCGAGATGCTGCTACTGGTGCCGCCGCTGCTGTTCTTGCGGCGGGAGTCCATACATCTACCCAGTGGGCTGTCACAGTCATATAGTCCTGACCCTGCCCTGCTCCACTTGTCCACATGTCCGTGGTTAAGTGGACATTGGGTACAACTGCATTTTTTAGGACACTGGTGAGTCTTTTTCTGACGTCCGTGTACATTCTCGGTATCGCCTGCCTAGAGAAGTGGAACCTAGATGGTATTTGGTAACGGGGGCACACTGCCTCAATAAATTGTCTAGTTCCCTGTGAACTAACGGCGGATACCGGACGCACGTCTAACACCAACATAGTTGTCAAGGACTCAGTTATCCGCTTTGCAGTAGGATGACTGCTGTGATATTTCATCTTCCTCGCAAAGGACTGTTGAACAGTCAATTGCTTACTGGAAGTAGTACAAGTGGGCTTACGACTTCCCCTCTGGGATGACCATCGACTCCCAGCGGCAACAACAGCAGCGCCAGCAGCAGTAGGCGTTACACGCAAGGATGCATCGGAGGAATCCCAGGCAGGAGAGGACTCGTCAGAATTGCCAGTGACATGGCCTGCAGGACTATTGGCATTCCTGGGGAAGGAGGAAATTGACACTGAGGGAGTTGGTGGGGTGGTTTGCGTGAGCTTGGTTACAAGAGGAAGGGATTTACTGGTCAGTGGACTGCTTCCGCTGTCACCCAAAGTTTTTGAACTTGTCACTGACTTATTATGAATGCGCTGCAGGTGACGTATAAGGGAGGATGTTCCGAGGTGGTTAACGTCCTTACCCCTACTTATTACAGCTTGACAAAGGGAACACACGGCTTGACACCTGTTGTCCGCATTTCTGGTGAAATACCTCCACACCGAAGAGCTGATTTTTTTGGTATTTTCACCTGGCATGTCAACGGCCATATTCCTCCCACGGACAACAGGTGTCTCCCCGGGTGCCTGACTTAAACAAACCACCTCACCATCAGAATCCTCCTGGTCAATTTCCTCCCCAGCGCCAGCAACACCCATATCCTCCTCATCCTGGTGTACTTCAACACTGACATCTTCAATCTGACTATCAGGAACTGGACTGCGGGTGCTCCTTCCAGCACTTGCAGGGGGCGTGCAAATGGTGGAAGGCGCATGCTCTTCACGTCCAGTGTTGGGAAGGTCAGGCATCGCAACCGACACAATTGGACTCTCCTTGTGGATTTGGGATTTCAAAGAACGCACAGTTCTTTGCGGTGCTTTTGCCAGCTTGAGTCTTTTCAGTTTTCTAGCGAGAGGCTGAGTGCTTCCATCCTCATGTGAAGCTGAACCACTAGCCATGAACATAGGCCAGGGCCTCAGCCGTTCCTTGCCACTCCGTGTGGTAAATGGCATATTGGCAAGTTTACGCTTCTCCTCCGACAATTTTATTTTAGGTTTTGGAGTCCTTTTTTTACTGATATTTGGTGTTTTGGTTTTGACATGCTCTGTACTATGCCATTGGGCATCGGCCTTGGCAGACGACGTTGCTGGCATTTCATCGTCTCGGCCATGACTAGTGGCAGCAGCTTCAGCACGAGGTGGAAGTGGATCTTGATCTTTCCCTAATTTTGGAACCTCAACATTTTTGTTCTCCATATTTTAATAGGCACAACTAAAAGGCACCTCAGGTAAACAATGGAGATGGATGGATTGGATACTAGTATACAATTATGGACGGGCTGCAAAGTGCCGACACAGAGGTAGCCACAGCCGTGAACTACCGCACTGTACTGTGTCTGCTGCTAATATAGACTGGTTGATAAAGAGATAGTATACTCGTAACTAGTATGTATGTATAAAGAAAGAAAAAAAAACCACGGTTAGGTGGTATATACAATTATGGACGGGCTGCCGAGTGCCGACACAGAGGTAGCCACAGCCGTGAACTACCGCACTGTACTGTGTCTGCTGCTAATATATAGACTGGTTGATAAAGAGATAGTATACTCGTAACTAGTATGTATGTATAAAGAAAGAAAAAAAAACCACGGTTAGGTGGTATATACAATTATGGACGGGCTGCCGAGTGCCGACACAGAGGTAGCCACAGCCGTGAACTACCGCACTGTACTGTGTCTGCTGCTAATATATAGACTGGTTGATAAAGAGATAGTATACTCGTAACTAGTATGTATGTATAAAGAAAGAAAAAAAAACCACGGTTAGGTGGTATATACAATTATGGACGGGCTGCCGAGTGCCGACACAGAGGTAGCCACAGCCGTGAACTACCGCACTGTACTGTGTCTGCTGCTAATATATAGACTGGTTGATAAAGAGATAGTATACTCGTAACTAGTATGTATGTATAAAGAAAGAAAAAAAAACCACGGTTAGGTGGTATATACAATTATGGACGGGCTGCCGAGTGCCGACACAGAGGTTGCCACAGCCGTGAACTACCGCACTGTACTGTGTCTGCTGCTAATATAGACTGGTTGATAAAGAGATAGTATACTCGTAACTAGTATGTATGTATAAAGAATGAAAAAAAAACCACGGTTAGGTGGTATATACAATTATGGACGGGCTGCCGAGTGCCGACACAGAGGTAGCCACAGCCGTGAACTACCGCACTGTACTGTGTCTGCTGCTAATATATAGACTGGTTGATAAAGAGATAGTATACTCGTAACTAGTATGTATGTATAAAGAAAGAAAAAAAAACCACGGTTAGGTGGTATATACAATTATGGACGGGCTGCCGAGTGCCGACACAGAGGTAGCCACAGCCGTGAACTACCGCACTGTACTGTGTCTGCTGCTAATATATAGACTGGTTGATAAAGAGATAGTATACTCGTAACTAGTATGTATGTATAAAGAAAGAAAAAAAAACCACGGTTAGGTGGTATATACAATTATGGACGGGCTGCCGAGTGCCGACACAGAGGTAGCCACAGCCGTGAACTACCGCACTGTACTGTGTCTGCTGCTAATATAGACTGGTTGATAAAGAGATAGTATACTACTAATATTATATACTGGTGGTCAGGTCACTGGTCACTAGTCACACTGGCAGTGGCACTCCTGCAGCAAAAGTGTGCACTGTTTAATTTTAATATAATATTATGTACTCCTGGCTCCTGCTATAACCTATAACTGGCACTGCAGTAGTGCTCCCCAGTCTCCCCCACAATTATAAGCTGTGTGAGCTGAGCAGTCAGACAGATATATAATATATATAGATGATGCAGCACACTGGCCTGAGCCTGAGCAGTGCACACAGATATGGTATGTGACTGAGTCACTGTGTGCTGTGTATCGCTTTTTTCAGGCAGAGAACGGATTATATTATGTACTCCTGGCTCCTGCTATAACCTATAACTGGCACTGCAGTAGTGCTCCCCAGTCTCCCCCACAATTATAAGCTGTGTGAGCTGAGCAGTCAGACAGATATATATAATATTATATATAGATAATAGATGATGCAGCACACTGGCCTGAGCCTGAGCAGTGCACACAGATATGGTATGTGACTGAGTCACTGTGTGCTGTGTATCGCTTTTTTCAGGCAGAGAACGGATTATAAATAAAAGTGGTGGTCACTGGTCACTATCAGCAAAACTCTGCACTGTACACTACTGAGTACTCCTAATGCTCCCCAAAATTAGTAAATCAAGTGTCTCTCTAATCTATTCTAATTCTAAACGGAGAGGACGCCAGCCACGTCCTCTCCCTATCAATCTCAATGCACGTGTGAAAATGGCGGCGACGCGCGGCTCCTTATATAGAATCCGAGTCTCGCGATAGAATCCGAGCCTCGCGAGAATCCGACAGCGTCATGATGACGTTCGGGCGCGCTCGGGTTAACCGAGCAAGGCGGGAAGATCCGAGTCGCTCGGACCCGTGAAAAAAAACATGAAGTTCTGGCGGGTTCGGATTCAGAGAAACCGAACCCGCTCATCTCTAATCAGAATGTCATCCAAATATACCACTACACTTAGGTATAGCATATCCAAAAAGACTTCATTAATGAATCCCTGGAAGACGGCTGGGGCGTTGCTGAGGCCAAACGGCATTACCAGATACTCGTAATGCCCGTCCCTGGTATTGAAGGCCGTCTTCCATTCATCCCCCTGTCGGATACGTATCAAATTATAAGCTCCCCTTAGATCGGGCTTGGTGAAAACTCGGGCTCCTCAAACTCTATCAAAAAGCTCCGTGATGAGCGGCAAAGGATACTTATTCTTAATGGTGACATCATTTAGACCACGATAGTCAATACACGGTCTCAGCCCTTCGTCCTTCTTCTTCACAAAAAAGAAACACGCCACCGCCGGGGAGGTAGAGGGACGGATGAATCCTTTCTGCAGATTAGACTTGATATAGTCCGACATAGCTTGGGTCTCGGGTAATGATAGGGGATAAGTGCGACCCCGAGGTGGCATTTTCCCCGGAATGAGCTCAATGGGGCAGTCCCAGGGTCTATGCGGTGGTAACTGGTCAGCCGCCTGTTCCGAGAATACGTCTGAAAACTCCCGATAGGCCTCCGGAATGAGCCCTTCATCTGACTTGGAAGATACATGGAGCAGGTAGACAGGAGTGAGACAATTGGAATGACAAAATGGACTCCAAGATGTTATTTGCGTCGAACTCCAGTCGACATGAGGGTTGTGAAGTTTAAGCCAAGGAAGGCCAAGAACCAGATCGTGGGGCATCTCCCGAATCACTAAGAACTCCAGGTGTTCTTGATGCAGAGCTCCCACTTGCAGCTTGATTGGTACTGTACAACTTGAAATCAGACCGTTAGAAATTTGGGTACCATTAATAGCAGTCAACGTAATAGGTCGTTCGACCGACCGTAACTGAAATCCCAGATCCTGGGCACAGGAAAGGCAAATAAAATTCCCTGCAGCCCCTGAGTCCAATAGGGCCTTAACGGGCTTGACTATTGACCCAGAAAACAGAGACACGGAGAGTAAACAGTCCACTGACAGAGAAGATTTAGAAGAAACCCCTAGCTCGACTCCTCCGGAACAAGCTAGGACTGCCCGTTTCCCGGGCGAGACTTGCAACACTTAAGAAAATGATCCGCGGCTCCACAGTAGAGGCAGAGACCACACTCACGACGACGCTGACGTTCTTCTGGAGACAGCCGGGATCGATTAATCTGCGTGGGCTCGTCAGGACTCGGAATAACCGTTTGCTTGGACGGAAAAGATCGGACCCTTGATCGATCTGACCGTCTACGTTCGCCACCTCGTTCCTGCATGCGAAGATCCACCTTTACACAGAGCGAGATCAACTGTTCTAGGGAATCAGGCAAATCTCTAGTGATCAACTCGTCCTTTAGACGATCGGAGAGTCTGTTCCAAAAGGCAGCCCGGAGGGCATCATTATTCCAGCGCAGTTCTGATGCTATGGTCTGAAAGTTAATCACATACTGTCCCACTGAACGAGAGCCTTGTCGGACACGGAGCAAGTCTGCAGAGGCAGCGGTCGTCCTGCCAGGCTCATCAAAGATCCTCCAGAATGACGTAATAAAATTGGTTTAACTGGAAACCAGTGGATCAGATCGCTCCCATAACGGAGACACCCAATCCAACGCTGAACCCTCGAGCAAAGAAATAATGTATGCCACCTTGGACCGATCCGTAGGGAAGTTATATGAAAGGAGTTCAAAATGTACCTCGCACTGATTAAGAAAACCACGGCAACTCTTTGGATTCCCATTATAGCGAGAAGGAGTAGGGAGCTGAAGGCGTGATCTGGTTCCGGAGCGGGATGGAACATTACTAGCGCCAGCCACTGGAGCGGGTACTGGAACTGAGACCGGCACTACTGAAGCCAGAGAAGTCTGAATTTGATCCAGCCGGCCAGATAATTCCTGAAGATAATGCATCACCTGGCCCTGTGCTGCTTCCTGACTTTGAAGTCGGGAAACCAAGTCCTGGATGGTACTTGCCTCTGGGCTCCGATCCCCCGGGTCAATGAGGCCTGAGTATACTGTCACTGACCTAGGTTGGGGGTGTTGTGAACTCGGGGGTTCTTCCGATGGTAAGGAAGAGGAACCACAGTTGGGTCAGAACAGGGATGGCCTGATATAGGTCTTCCTCATACAGGACTCTGACAGTATGGCTTGATGAAATTATTGAAGAACTTTATTGCAGGAAAAGGACAACACAATGTCACATAACAGAGAAGGAACATATGGAGAAATGTCCAGGAAGTACTTGTGAGTGATGGTAAAAGATACTGGTGACTGAAGAACTTATGAGTGAGGGTTTTAGAGACACTGATAATTTGAAGTACTTGAGAGCGGTGGTTAAAGACACTGATGATTTGAAGAACTTGAGAGCGGTGGTTAAAGACACTGATGATTTGAAGAACTTGAGAGCGGTGGTTAAAGACACTGATGATTTGAAGAACTTGAGAGCGGTGGTTAAAGACACTGGTGATTTGAAGAACTTGAGAGCGGTGGTTAAAGACACTGATGATTTGAAGAACTTGAGAGCGGTGGTTAAAGACACTGGTGACTTGAAGAACTTGAGAGCGGTGGTTAAAGACACTGGTGATTTGAAGAACTTGAGAGCGGTGGTTAAAGACACTGGTGATTTGAAGAACTTGAGAGCGGTGGTTAAAGACACTGGTGATTTGAAGAACTTGAGAGCAGGGGTTAAAGACACTGATGATTTGTATAACTTGAGAGCGATGGTTAAAGACACTGAGGACTTGTATAACTTGAGAGCGATGGTTAAAAACACTGAGAACTTGTATATCTTGAGAGCGAGGGTTAAAGGACGCTGAGGATTTGTATAACTTGAGAGCGGTGTTTAAAGGCACTGGTAACTTGCAAAACTTGAGAGCGGAGTTTAACCTGCAGCCCACGCTGACCCCAAGAAGCACTGGTGACTGGAGCGCAGTGGAACCCAGCCGCGGCTGGGAACGCTGGAAGCTGTGCAACAACTGACACCTGGAAATGCCGGAGACACTGGGATATTACTGCAGAGAGATCCGCCGAGAACAGGAGCACTGGCATCCACTTCAGGGGAAAAGACGATACTCAGGCACCGAGGCTCTGCCCGGCGTCTGACATTGAATCTTCCGCCTCCGCAGGATTGGCGGAACAGTCTGATGACGTCACCAGTTCCCCGCCCACGTGATGCCGAGTGTCATGGCGGCGTCTCTGCCCCGGGGAACCGCCGGTAGCCGCGCCAGCCAGACGCCGGAGCCCGTGGACCACCGAAGGCGGAGGCCGCAACACCGACCAGCAGACACGCAGGGGTAAGCGCGGTGAACGCCGCCTCTGGCGTGTGACATACCATAGGTGCAGGGAGTGCAGCTGCTATCGGACCCAGAGCTGAGAGGGCCCACTTTGGGTGATATGTAGGGGCCCTTACAAATCTTTGTCCTGGGGCCTTCAATATATCTAGTAATGCCCCTTCTCTTGCTCATTGTAATGTGGTATAAAATAATTTGGAGGGCATTATAATGTTTCAAAATCTGAACTGGGAATCTGTAATGTGGCACAATATAAAAATGGAGGCACTATAGTGTGGCATAATATGAACTGGGGGGCTGTAATGTGACATAATATGAACTAGGCACACTGCATGTCATAATGTGAATTGGGTCATCGTGTTGGATAGAGATGAGCGGGTTCGGTTCTCAGAGAACCGAACCCCCCCAAACTTTGCCTTCCGAGTCCGGATCCGAGCCAGGCTCGGAATTTCCCTCTTGACTCGGAAACCCGAACTATGCAAAACGTCATCATCCCGCTGTCGGATTCTTGCGGGATTAGGATTCCATATAAGGAGCCGCGCGTTGCGGCCATTTTCACTCCAGTCTCGGAGAGTGAGAGGACGTGTATATAGTGTGCTCAGTGTCTGTTTATTGGGGCGGGAAAGTGGGGTGACAAGTGTTGTGCTGCTCAGTCCAGTCCATATATCCAGTGTAGCTGTAAAGTGGTGCTGTGTTGTGCAGATCAGTCCAGTGTAGTCAGTGTATTGTGCTGTATCAGTCCAGCCATTCACAGTGTTGGTGTTCTCTGCTTCCATATATCAGTAATTTCAGTATATATATATCAGTAATTCCAGTGACGATATATGCTACTGCTATATATATCCACTGCTGCAGTATAACAATTATAACAACCTGTTGGGCTGCATCAGAGCAGTGGTAGTGTCCTGTGTCATCAGTAATTCCAGTGACGATATACGATGCTGCTGCTATATATATCCACTGCTGCAGTATAACAATTATAACAACCTGTTGGGCTGCATCAGAGCAGTGGTAGTGTCCTGTGTCATCAGTAATTCCAGTGACGATATATGCTGCTGCTATATATATCCAATCCTGCAGTAAAACAATTATAACAACCTGTTGGGCTGCATAGAGCAGTGGTAGTGTCCTGTGTCATCAGTAATTCCAGTGGCGATATACGCTGCTGCTATATGTCCACTGCTGCAGTATAACAATTATAGCAACCTGTTGGGCTGCATCAGATCAGTGGTAGTGTCCTGTGTCATCAGTAATTCCAGTCATTCCTGTGACGCATATTGTCTCATATAACTCCCCAAAAATAATGGAGAACAAAAATTTTGAGGAGAAAATAGGGAAAGATCAAGAAGAACCACTTCCTCCTAGTGCTGAAGCTGCTGCCACTAGCCATGACATAGACGATGAAATGCCATTAACGTCGTCTGCCAAGGCCGATGCCCAATGTGATAGTAGAGGGTGTGTAAAATCCAAAAAGCCAAAGTTCAGTAAAAAGAACCAAAAAAAAAGAAATGTAAATTGTCTGAGGAGAAACGTAAACTTGCCAATATTCCGTTTACGACACGGAGTGGCAAGGAACGGCTGAGGCCCTGGCCTATGTTCCTGACTAGTGGTTCAGCTTCACATGACGATGGAAGCCCTCATAACTGAGGCCTTGACACTTATGTTGGTGTTAGACGTGCGTCCGGTATCCGCCATTAGTGCAGTGGGATTTAGACAATTGATGGAGGTATTGTGTCCCAAGTATCAAATCCCATCTAGATTCCACTTCACTAGGCAGGCGATAGCGAGATTTTGCCATTTAATTCCAGTGATTTGGACGTATAATTACAGTGATTTTGCCAACTAATTTCAGTGATTTATAATTATTAATTACAGTGATCTTGCCAATTAATTTCAGTGATTTATAATTATTAATTACAGTGATCTTGCCAATTAATTCCAGTGATTTGGACGTATAATTCCAGTTGGAATTGTTTGTGTCGCTTGGCTTAGTCATACAGCTACCTTATTGCATCTCTTCGACATCTTTGTATGAGGTGCTGTTTGGGGCCTAGTTTTTGAAAAGTGCCATCCTGTGTGACACTGCCGTATGAGTCCAGGGGTACTGCTGTATTAGTCCTGGGGTACTGCCATATAAGTCCACCAATTGCAGATTTTTTTTTAAAGTGACTGGAGCGTGCTGGAGATGCTGTCAGTGGACCGAACAATTGCGGCCCACTCTCGACATTCAGCCACTGTGTAACACTACTAGATGGGCCAGGTGGTTGTGTCGCTTAGCTTAGGCCTACAGCAACCTTGGTGCACCTTTTTTTCTTCTTTGCATCATGTGCTGTTAGGGGCCTTTTTTTTTTTTATATCTGCCCTCCTGTCTGCCACTGCAGTTCCACGCCTAGATGGGCCAATTGTTTGTGTCGCTTGGCTTAGTCATACAACTACCTCATTGCAATTCTTTTTATTCTTTGCATGATGTGCTGTTTGGGGCCTTTTTTTTAAATATCTGCCCTCCTGTCTGCCACTGCAGTGCCACGCCTAGATGGGCCAATTGTTTGTGTCGCTTGGCTTAGTCATACAACAACCTCATTGCAATTCTTTTTCTTATTTGCATGATGTGCTGTTTGGGGCCTTTTTTTAAATATCTGCCCTCCTGTCTGCCACTACAGTGCCACGCCTAGATGGGCCAATTGTTTGTGTCGCTTGGCTTAGTCATACAACTACCTCATTGCAATTCTTTTTCTTCTTTGCATCATGTGCTGTTTGGGTCCTTTTTTTTTCATATCTGCCCTTCTGTCTGCCACTACAGTGCCACGCCTAGATGGGCCAATTGTTTGTGTCGCTTGGCTTAGTCATACAACTACCTCATTGCAATTCTTTTTCTTCTTTGCATGATGTGCTGTTTGGGTCCTTTTTTTCATATCTGCCCTCCTGTCTACCACTACAGTGCCACGCCCAGATGGGCCAATTGTTTGTGTCACTTGGCTTAGTCATACAACTACCTCATTGCAATTCTTTTTCTTCTTTGCATCATGTGCTGTTTGGGGCCTTTTTTTAAATATCTGCCCTCCTGTCTGCCACTGCAGTGCCACGCCTAGATGGGCCAATTGTTTGTGTCGCTTGGCTTAGTTATACAACTACCTCATTGCAATTCTTTTTCTTCTTTGCATCATGTGCTGTTTGGGGCCTTTTTTATATCTGCCCTCCTGTCTGCCACTACAGTGCCACGCCTAGATGGGCCAATTGTTTTTGTCGCTTGGCTTAGTCATACAACTACCGCATTGCAATTCTTTTTCTTCTTTGCATCATGTGCTGTTTGGGTCCTTTTTTTTTCATATCTGCCCTCCTGTCTGCCACTACAGTGCCACGCCTAGATGGGCCAATTGTTTGTGTCGCTTGGCTTAGTCATACAACTACCTCATTGCAATTCTTTTTCTTCTTTGCATGATGTGCTGTTTGGGTCCTTTTTTTCATATCTGCCCTCCTGTCTACCACTACAGTGCCACGCCCAGATGGGCCAATTGTTTGTGTCACTTGGCTTAGTCATACAACTACCTCATTGCAATTCTTTTTCTTCTTTGCATCATGTGCTGTTTGGGGCCTTTTTTTAAATATCTGCCCTCCTGTCTGCCACTGCAGTGCCACGCCTAGATGGGCCAATTGTTTGTGTCGCTTGGCTTAGTTATACAACTACCTCATTGCAATTCTTTTTCTTCTTTGCATCATGTGCTGTTTGGGGCCTTTTTTTTAAATATCTGCCCTCCTGTCTGCCACTGCAGTGCCACGCCTAGATGGGCCAATTGTTTGTGTCGCTTGGCTTAGTCATACAACTACCTCATTGCAATTCTTTTTCTTATTTGCATGATGTGCTGTTTGGGGCCTTTTTTTAAATATCTGCCCCCCTGTCTGCCACTACAGTGCCACGCCTAGATGGGCCAATTGTTTGTGTCGCTTGGCTTAGTTATACAACTACCTCATTGCAATTCTTTTTCTTCTTTGCATCATGTGCTGTTTGGGGCCTTTTTTTATATCTGCCCTCCTGTCTGCCACTGCAGTGCCACGCCTAGATGGGCCAATTGTTTGTGTCGCTTGGCTTAGTCATACAACTACCTCATTGCAATTCTTTTTCTTCTTTGCATCATGTGCTGTTTGGGTCCTTTTTTTTCATATCTGCCCTTCTGTCTGCCACTACAGTGCCACGCCTAGATGGGCCAATTGTTTGTGTCGCTTGGCTTAGTCATACAACTACCTCATTGCAATTCTTTTTCTTCTTTGCATAATGTGCTGTTTGGGTCCTTTTTTTCATATCTGCCCTCCTGTCTACCACTGCAGTGCCACGCCCAGATGGGCCAATTGTTTGTGTCACTTAGCTTAGTCATACAACTACCTCATTGCAATTCTTTTTCTTCTTTGCATCATGTGCTGTTTGGGGCCTTTTTTTAAATATCTGCCCTCCTGTCTGCCACTGCAGTGCCACGCCTAGATGGGCCAATTGTTTGTGTCGCTTGGCTTAGTTATACAACTACCTCATTGCAATTCTTTTTCTTCTTTGCATCATGTGCTGTTTGGGGCCTTTTTTTATATCTGCCCTCCTGTCTGCCACTGCAGTGCCACGCCTAGATGGGCCAATTGTTTGTGTCGCTTGGCTTAGTCATACAACTACCTCATTGCAATTCTTTTTCTTCTTTGCATCATGTGCTGTTTGGGTCCTTTTTTTTTCATATCTGCCCTCCTGTCTGCCACTACAGTGCCACGCCTAGATGGGCCAATTGTTTGTGTCGCTTGGCTTAGTCATACAACTACCTCATTGCAATTATTTTTCTTATTTGCATGATGTGCTGTTTGGGGCCTTTTTTTTAAATATCTGCCCTCCTGTCTGCCACTGCAGTGCCACGCCTAGATGGGCCAATTGTTTGTGTCGCTTGGCTTAGTTATACAACTACCTCATTGCAATTATTTTCTTCTTTGCATCATGTGCTGTTTGGGGACTAGTTTTTGAATAGTGCCATCTTGTCTGCAACTGCAGTGCCACTCCTAGATGGGCCAGGTGTTTGTGCCGCACACTTTTGTCGCTTAGCTTAGTCATACAGCCACCTCGGTGCAACTTTTAGGCCTAAAAACAATATTGCGAGGTGTGAGGTGTTCAGAATAGATTGGAAATGAGTGGAAATTAATTTTATTGAGGTTAATAATACCGTAGGAGCAAAATTACCCCCAAATTCTGTGATTTTAGATGTTTTTATGTTTTTTCCCAAAAATCATCCAGATCCAAAACCAAAACCAAAACACGAAAGGGTGGTTTTGGCAAAACCAAGCCAAAACCAAAACACGAAAGAGGAAATAGAACCAAAACCAAATACAAAACACGAAAAGTGCCCACCGCACATCTCTAGTGTTGGATAACGTGTACTTGTGGCCCTGCAATAAACTAAGGGGGACATGTACTAAGCAGTGATAAAAGTGGAGAAGTGAGCCAGTGGAGAAGTTGCCTATGGCAACCAATCAGCTCCTCTGTATATGTTTATAGTATGCAAATTCTAAATGTTATGTCAATGCTGATTGGTTGCCATGGGCCACTTCTCCACTGGCTCACTTCTCCACTTTTATCACCGCTTAGTACATGTCCCTTTAAGGCACTACTATGGTTCATAAAATAAACTAAGGCAATACTATGGGGCATAACATTAACTAAGGCACTACTATGGTTCAGACAGTGAACTAGGGCACTTTTATGGGGCTTAAAATTAACAATTGCTGTAGATAGGTGTCTTTAGAAGCATTAGGACAGGGGCCCTTCAAAATGTCACTATGGGTCCCACAAAGTTCTGGCTACGCCCCTGACAGTGGTATTTGTAGTGCCTCTGCTCTATAATACAGTCTTCATATGACAGACACTCAGGGGCACACCCTCTTCTAATGGAGGACAGAGAGAGAGGATGCGAGGAGATGACACGCATTGACAGTAATGCATTTGGGTTGGAGGTCACACTGTGATGTCAGCGTGGAGCACACTCCCGTCCTAATAGTTCTTTCTACTTCTTAATTTGCTCAGACAGGTTCACAATAGTCATAGGAGGCAACTACTGTATCACAAGCACTGATAGTTGACTAACCTTTTGCAGCAACCAGTTGGCTCTGGCTCATGTTGGATGAGGAGCTTAAAGAATGTCCAATCTGTTTTGTTCATACGTTTGGAAATCCAGTCATCAGGACACAGAGACATGTGAGTTCACTGCTGTGCTGTTTATTCCCTCCAACTCCAGGCACACTGCCCACTGGACCACCCACTTCCCAGCATCCCCCTGGTCCCAGGGACCATCACTGAAGATTCAGGCTTACACAGATTAGTAAGGGAGTGTCTACAAATATTAAGCATTCTAATACACTAACATCACATCCTCTTTTCTTTAAAGATAAGCCCTGTATGCTTCAATGCAACAATTAACAACGTCATCTAACACGTTTCAATGAGTCTCTCAGGTCTGCGTATTTCCCTTTTGGATCTTTCATACACAGTCTGTGTTTCATCGACCATGTTGGACCTTTCTAGAATTGTGGTTTGTTCACCATTATCAGGATCATCATACATGTCAGATGAAGGGTATTCTTCAGTCATGTTGTCTTCATAATGGTTAGGTTGAGATCTTAAATCCACCCGATTTCTTCTTACTTCCGTTCCATGCTCTGTACGTATAGTATAAGATCTTGGTGCTACTTGTGCTTGCACAATACCTTTCTGCACCCAAATACCTTTCTTGTGATCTCTGAGACGGACTTGGTCACCTGATTTTAGATCAGATGAGCTTTTAGCTCGCCTGTCATGGAACAGTTTCTGTTTCGCCTGTTGACGTTCCTTACTCAGTCTGACCAACGCTGAGTTATGTGTATTAAGCAGTTCATCATGTATCGGGAGATTTGCTCTAATCCTCCTTCCCATCAGCATTTGTGCAGGAGAAAGTCCATTCTGTAAAGGTGTACTGCGGTAGATTAAAAGTCTTTTGTAGAAATCTTCTTTACCTTCTTGAGCTTTTTTCATGAGACTCTTTACAGTTTTTACTGAACTTTCCACCAACCCATTTGAGCGTGGATAGTGGAGACTTGACGTAGTATGGACAAATTCCCACTCATCAGCAAATTGTCTAAATTCAGCACTGGAAAACTGAGGACCATTGTCAGTAAACACTTCCATAGGAACACCATGCCTTGCAAAGATTGACTTCATGCAACTGATTACGGCTTTACTAGTAGTTGTATGTAGTGTCTTCACCTCAGGGTAGTTAGAGTAATAATCAGTCACGACAATGTACGTTTTCCCATTACAATCAAACAAATCTGCGCCAACTTTCTGGTACGGTCTCTCTGGCACTGCGTGAGGACTCAGTGGCTCGACTTGTTGTTTCGGTCTATATGTAAGACAAAATTCACACGTAGCTGTAGTCTGTGCTATGTCTTGGTTCATTCTTGGCCAATACATAACTTCACGCGCTCTCTGCTTACATTTTTCTTCTCCTTAGTGGCCTTCATGTATCTTGCACAGCATAGTATTTCTTAGTCGTGCAGGTATGACAAACCTATTGCCTTTGTAAATAATACCATCGACAACTGTAAGGTCACTGCGGTACATCCAATAATCATGGATAGACAGCGGGCACGCATGTTCTTCTGCTGACCAACCTTTCAGAATGATATCTTTCAACACTTTCATTGTGTCATCTTCTACTTGTGATGTCACCATAAAAACTTTCTTTAGCAAGCTTAGTTTCTCACAGGAACCTAATCCTAGAATCGGTTGCACATGTTTATCCACAATCAGTAGAGATGTTTTAAACTGTTGTCCCTTATATTTCAGTGTCACTAAGCATGTACCTTTCACAGGAATTTCCTCCCCAGTGTACCCTGTAACTTTCACTTTGGCTGGGTGAATTTTAGGTTTTACTCTAAAAGTCTTATAGTCTTGAAATGATATTAAATTCACCTGCGCACCAGTATCAAGCTTAAAGGGAATGACAATCTCGTTCACAGTTAAAGGGACAATCCATTCTTTCTTATCTGCACTGCAAAGTTCAATGCAATCCACAAATAATTCATCTGTTTGCTTAACAGCATGCACTTTGGTTGTTTTACTTTTAATTTTACAGCATTTGGCAAAGTGATAAAGTCTACCACAGTTCATGCAGGTTTTACCATAAGCAGGGCACATTTTAGGATTGTGAGCATTTCCACATCTACTACACATTTCCTTATTAGACTGTAACTTAGACTGCTTCATTCTTGAGAATGGAGGTTTGCATGGCTCTGTTTTCTGCACTACATGCACATCAGCTTCCTTGTGTAACTTTTTGGCTTGAAATCTAGTTATTTCTGCAGATCTACACATAGTCACTGCCTTTTCTAGTGTTAGGTCTTGCTCTCTCAGCAATCTCTCTCTGAGTCCATTATCAGGTATTCCACAGACAATACGATCTCTAATCAGTGAATCCTTTAAATCACCAAAATCACAGGTTTTACTGAGTGATTGCAGCTCTGTAACATACTGATCAAATCCATCTACAGACTTCTGATCACATGTGAAAAACTTATATCTTTCATATGTCATTTTTCCTGGGCACAAAGTGATCTTCAAACTTTTGCATTATAGAAGATAGCACCATATTCTGCCCCTCAGCAAACTGAAAACTATTATAAATGTCCAGCACATCCTCTTCTATGACATGGAGGAAAATGGATGCCTTCGTTTTGTCAGTCTCTAAATCAGCTCGACATGCAGCAAGATATATATTAAACTTTTGCTTAAATCTTTTCCAGTTTTCAGACAAGTTACCAGACATCAGCATGCCGGTTGGAGGAGCTAGTTTATCTATGGTTACTCACTGTTTGAAGAAAGGAGCACACGGCAGGTTGCAGCCACAGAGTATCACAGCCACAGACTTCTGCAAGATTCTTTCACACTCTGAGAGCACTAGCTGTCCAAGTTAAACTTCATCTGACACCATGTTTTGTTCATACGTTTGTAAATCCAGTCATCAGGACACAGAGACATGTGAGTTCACTGCTGTGCTGTTTATTCCCTCCAACTCCAGGCACACTGCCCAACTGACCACCCACTTCCCAGCATCCCCCTGGTCCCAGGGACCATCACTGAAGATTCAGGCTTACACAGATTAGTAAGGGAGTGTCTACAAATATTAAGCATTCTAATACACTAACATCACACAATCTTTACTAG
This sequence comes from Pseudophryne corroboree, assembly GCF_028390025.1. Classification (NCBI taxonomy): domain Eukaryota; kingdom Metazoa; phylum Chordata; class Amphibia; order Anura; family Myobatrachidae; genus Pseudophryne; species Pseudophryne corroboree. The sequence continues at coordinate 691,987,659 of NC_086448.1, forward strand.
TGAAGGATATGGTGGACTTCATTAGTAGACATACAGACACTAGGTAACAGGTGATAGCAAATGGACAAGGTGACAAAGCCACACAGACATGGACTAGGCCACACCACGTGTCAGAAGAAATGGCACATACAAGTCTAGGTCATTGTCCCTAGCAAGAAGTGATGGTCAGAAAACAAGCCAAGTAAGTAACAGGTGGATACTGCAGCGCAACAATAACACAAAAGTGCAATTAATTGCCTAATTCAGAGATGCATTTAAATTTGTGTTTTCAGGGGGCAGAATGTAATGAGGCCTGAGATCGCCAGAGGTGCGAGATGCCGGCCTATCTCTAATGGTTTCTTAAAGGGGCAATCACTTACAAGGCATGGGCGAACACAGGTGTAATTACATCTGATTCCAGATCTGCATTTGTGCAGGAGCCACAGTGTGCATGTCCAGATTCAGGGGCGTGAGTTCATACCAGGCACCAGGAGGTGCACCACCAATAAGGGGGGTGGGGAGGTTGGAATTCAATTGTTTTGGGAGCTGCTATAATTAATGGGTGCCCAATGAAGCAATTTAATTGTTAAGGGCGCCTATTTATTACCACTCTTGTTGAGCCCAAACAGACAGGGTTTAGCCACATATACTGTAGCCGCTAAACCCGTGTAAAGTCCTGATTAGGGCACCCAAACCATAGACTTTTCACATTTCTTCTCTCCAATTCAGTAGGCTGTGAGAAGAAATGTTGTGTGTGTGTGTGTGTGTGTGTGTGTGTCGGCACTCATGCCCAAATGGAACAACTATTGATTTGATCCATTGGGCGCATCTAGTGGTAGCTGCAATGAAAACAATTGAATTGCCCCTAATACTCTTATGAATAAAAATACAGGAAAATATAATAACAGTATATAGAGCGGTCGCTCTCACCTCCCAGGCTGGCCAGCTGGTTCATGTTGAAGGCCAGACTGATGACCAAGACTCTTTGTAGGCAGCTGGCTCCTGGCCCCACTTCGGCCACAAGGCATCAGGAGCCTGGCTGAGGCTGAAATCATTCAGCAGCATCACCATCTCCATAATCCAGGGGTGCAGAAAGCCAGCGGTGCGGAAAGGAGAACTTGCAGTGATTTGCAATGATAAGGCAGAAGACAGGGGGCAGAAGTAGCAGCAAGTGCCCCACAGTCACTTCCAGCTGGCCTCTCCCCACAGCTCCCAGCTGCCTGCACTTGCACTCTCTTCCCAGCAGTGCTTTGCAGGAGGCGGGCACACACATATGGAAAAGAGGGCAAAGCCATGGAAGGGAGCGAACAAGGAGGGAGGGAGAGGCTGGCTGTAACTGGCTGGGAAAGCTATCTCCTCCCTTTGCACAACTGCTGCTGTCTGATCCCATCTCTCACCCCTGGTGTTGTCTCACACTGCTTGGGGAGTGCTTAATGCAGAGCTACTGCCTGCAGGGAGCTGTGTTATGGCCACCCCCTGGATCCATCCCTGGCTCTGCCAGGGTCCTTCCTTTATCCTTGCTGCACCCCTGACAGCTGGGCACACAATGCTTCAATTGCCTCCGGGAGTTTCACCACTTTGCTGTTCTGTTTCTGTGACGTCAGTCACAGTGCCCCAAAGTCACAGGATGATTGACATGGTGTGGAGACAGAGCAGTGATATAGTGCCTCCCGAACAACAGTGGGGGGTGTCGACCCCGTTTTCTCTGCGTGCTGAAGCTGGTGACTGCGTACTTGGATGCAGCTTCACTGGCTCTGGCAACGCGATTTCACTAAGTTGTCCGATGGTCACTCAGTTGGTCTGATGGATCATCGGGTCAGAGTAGCCCTGCAGTGGGTGTGTTTTTTCTTAAGACGCCTCCTGAGGCTTTTGAACACTCTAGCACAACCGCTGCATCTTTCTGTCTCTAGTGACCAACTCTGAATCAGGCCTTAAATCCATCGCTCATGTCTGCAGTAGAAACCTTACATACCACAGCATGTTTTACCAAGCTTGACAGGGGAAGGAAGTGCAGCCATGTACCCAGGGTGATGGGTGAATTGTGTGCAGTGAACAAGGTGCCCTGGGTCAAAGGGCCCACAGCATACTGTACCCATAATTAGGTCCATTAGGGCCAGCACCATATTTCTGAAGAAATCACTGGAAATATGGCGTATGCCCAGAAGACAGCAAGGTCTCTGGCCCTGTGTCGGTCATTGTTAGCTTCACTTGCAATGACAATATTTTTCTGGGGTTGGGGCCCCACGCGAAAACTTGCACACGTACCCCTCATAAAAGAGCAGGACAGAAAGCCACTGCAAGGACACAGCACATTACAGTAACTCTAAGACCATATGCATTTTGTAACGTAAATGTTCCGGTTTAGAACTCAGCTGAAGACTAACACATCATAGCAGATGGGGGAAACACTTTAGTAATGGTGTAGAAGCTCAGAGGATAATAACAAATCATTTTTATAATACTATTTTGATTGACATTTGAGTCATTTATTTTACATCACTTTTGTTGCCTTCAGCAGATTTTTCAAAAATCTTTCTTGCAGTTAAGCGCTATGTTATCATTATTAGTTTTGTGGAGCAGTGCAGAATACTATATGACTTCCGTCGGCAGAATGAAAACACGTGAAGAGGTTTTTGCACTATTAGGAACACTCATTGTTGTGTGGAGGGGGCACACAGCCATCTACACTCTGTAAAAGTACTTGATTTTTTAACTTGTTCTGAGCCGGTGGAGATTAAGGCCCTCATTCCGAGTTGTTCGCTCGCAAGCTGCTTTTAGCAGCATTGCACACGCTAAGCCGCCGCCTACTGGGAGTGAATCTTAGCTTATCAAAATTGCGAACGAAAGGTTCTCAAAATTGCGAGTAGAAATTACTTAGCAGTTTCTGAGTAGCTCGAGACTTACTCTTCCAGTGCGATCAGTTCAGTGCTTGTCGTTCCTGGTTTGACGTCACAAACACACCCAGCGTTCGCCCAGACACTCCCCCGTTTCTCCAGCCACTCCCACGTTTTTCCCAGAAACGGTAGCGTTTTTTCACACACTCCCATAAAACGGCCAGTTTCCGCCCAGAAACACCCACTTCCTGTCAATCACATTACGATCACCAGAACGAAGAAAAAAACTCGTAATGCCGTGAGTAAAATACCTAACTGCATAGCAAATTTACTTGGCGCAGTCGCACTGCGGACATTGCGCATGCGCATTAGCGGCTAATCGCTCCGTTGCGGAAAAAAAATAACGAGCGATCAACTCGGAATGACCCCCTAATTCTCTGCATATTTCTCACAGAAAAGCATTGTGTTTTGCCTAATGTGAAACATATTTTTGAATACACAGACAGTCTTAATTTAGCAATGTGTGCCGTCCCCAGTGTTTTGGTTTTGGATCTGTATTAACTATGTGTTTTGCTTTTCCTTAAACAAAACTGTTCTCACGTGTTTTGGTTTCGTATCTGTATTTGCTTTTTTCTTCATAGATTGAGAAAACAGCTAAAATAACATAATTTGGGCCTTTTTTGTTCCTACGGTATTAGTACCCTCAATATCATTAATTTCTAGTCCTTTTCACTCAATTTTGACCACCTCACAGTTCACAATATTGTACACCAGCATAAGCCAAAGGCTGGCTGGCTAAACTAAGCAACAGAGCAGCGGCACAAACACACGGCAGTCATTTCTGTTTATAAATGTTTTGCAAATTAGTAATGTATTAGCAATAAGTAACCAATTGCACCAACTCACAAGTACTTTCAATAGAAAACAATCCAACACAGAAATATACTAAAAATAGTGTGTGGACTATCATTGCTCAAAAGTAATAGTAGTATAGTAGTTAACAAACAGCAAAGAAAAATCCCCTAAGCCATGTGTAAAATAGCAACAGCAGATGTGGATGCTTCGTACACGAGTGCACATGCTCCCAGTTCATGCCTATTCTCAGTGCCCAATCCCTCCTGTGTGCCCTCTGCCACTGATGACTGGCACTCTGTGCTGTATTACATATAATAAAAAAAACAAGTATTTAAAAATAAAATATTGAGTATTTATTCTTTAAATTGAGATCATAAAGTTTTTATTATTAGAAAGGGAGCACAGTAATAATTTCTTGTTTTAACAGAAGCACATTTATTATTATTATAAGGAAGAGGCACATATCTACATTAGTATAAGAGAGGAGGCATTTATACATATATTAATATAGTAATGGGGCAGTCCATCCCTGCATCAGTCCATCCCTGCATGCCAGTCATGCCCCCATCCCCCCAGCACGCATGCGAAGCCATCGCCCGGTGGCGATACTTTTGCATGTTCAGGGTAGCCCTCTGCCTACCCAGCCTAGCTGCGAAGGCAGACGGCTACCCGTCATGTTTCTGGTCGCAGCGCCTGCGTTGTCCAGACCACACCCCCCCAACACTTCTGCGATGCTATCACATCTCACAGTGCGACTCCTGCATGTGCGCACACTTCAAAAGGCCCCAGCATGCGAACACAATCGTACCTGTGTTCCATGCTGAATCAGGCCATAAAGCCTTTGATAGAGAGATAAAGTGGACAGAGATAACGTACCAGCTAATCAGCTCCTAATAGACATGTTACAGGCTGTGTTTTAAAAATGACAGTTACGAGATGTTTGGTTGGTACTTTTTCTATGTCCACTTTATCTCTCTCCAAAGCTAAATACATAGACCCCTATGTTACTTAGCGTTGGACCCAGACATACCTGAGTTTGCAGGGATGAATGTATGCGCCCCCGGCCCACCACCTCCTTCCACCCATAGGAACAGAACCATTGATCATTGAGAAAGGATGTGCATGGCGGGGTTCTATTTCTTTATTTTCATTTTTACCGGATGACAAGCAACATTGCACCAATTTAAGTTATCACAACCGCCTCTATTTTGGGGGATTTGAGGCGGGTGCTCCTTATGTTTGTTTGAGGAGTTATGATTGAAAATGGTGATTTTACTGGAATAAATGCAGAGACTTCAACCATTGGGCAACATACTAGCTCAGTTATACGGTGCTGTATAGAGTGCATGAGTCTTTGCCCTCCTGGATGATAGCTGAGGATCCTGTGACCGCTTGCACACTCCTAGCTAAGCATCGAGACAGTTGCCAGCGAGACAGTGACCTCTTGGAAAGTGCATACTTTTGAATTTCTGAGACCTGAGATCGCTTTGTAACTGTAAGTACCACATTCTGGTGCTACTTATCTTTATTCTGATTGGCTGCGATCTCACCATATCTTTATATCATGACAATTGTAATAGCCTCTGCCCTGAACAAAGAGACAAATGTTTCATGATTCAGCTTTGAAATTTAAAGTAGTAATTATTTTAAAGACAAAACCATATATTCATTCTTAAGGGCCCTGCACACTGGCAGATAAAATGCACGATATGAACGTTCTCGTTCATTAATGAACGAGAACTCATTCATATCCTGCAGTGTGTAGGCACTGACAATTAATGATGCACGGCCCCGCGCTCGTTAATCGTTGGTGCCCCGTCGCTTATGCATGCAGGCCAATATGGACGAGATTGTCCATATTAGCATGCAGTGCTATGGAGCCGGGTGACGGGGGACTCCCCCCGTAACCTCCCCCCCCGCTGCCGGGTCGCCCGTATCCACCGTCGGGCAGCTCAGCTGTGGATCGGTAAGTGTGCAGGGCCCATTAAATACAGTGAAATGTCAATTTAAGATTCTCCAACTTTGCACTCTCTTGAAATCTCTTTTTGTGGCCCCTCATTTAAATTAATCTGTGATCCCCAGGAAGCAGATTTGTCTGTGTCCTTACAGCGAATGAAGGCTCCGCCCACCGTGCTCTCTCCCATACAGATAAATAGATGCTACATGCAGAGCAGTTGAAATAGAGGGGGGTCCAAAATTGGACTTTACCTTAAACCCTAGCACCAGAACTGGGTTATATGAGGTCTTTATTTCAGCCATATAATACATCAGAATATAGTCACTGACATGAATGCTGCCACATATTTATATGATAATGGGGCAGATGTGATACTGGCGGGGATTCAAGTGAAAAAATCCAGGTCTCCACAAAATTGCATAAAGAAAAAGCATTGGTCTGTTTGTGTGTCTGTCTGTTCGCTGTGCCTGTGAGGTCATGCTGTGATGTCATAATGGTAACAACTGCCTATACCAGGACTTTGCTGCTGTTCCTCTCAGAGGTGGTCATTCCGAGTTGTTCGGTCGCTAGCTGCTTTTAGCAGCATTGCAAACGGTAGGCCGCCGCCCTCTGGGAGTGTATCTTAGCTTAGCAGAATAGCGAACGAAAGATTAGTAGAACTGCTACTTAATAATTCTCTGCAGTTTCTGAGTAGCTCTAGACCTACTCCTACATTGCGATCAGCTCAGTCCGTTTTGTTCCTGGTTTGACGTCACAAACACGCCCTGCGTTCGGCCAGCCACTCCCCCGTTTCTCCAGACACTCCCGCGTTTTTCCCTGACATGCCTGCGTTTTTTAGCACACTCCCGGAAAACGCTCAGTTACCACCCAGAAACGCCCCTTTCCTGTCAATCATTCACCGATCAGCAGTGCGCCTGAATAGCGCCACAAGAACACCAGCAAATCTACTAAGTTTTGTGTTAAATAACTTAGCGCATGCGCTCTGCGTACCATACGCATGCGCATTTAGCAACAAATCGCAGCATAGCGAAAATCGGCAACGAGCGAACAAGTCGGAATGACCACCGTAGTCCTGCAGAGCCCTGGCAACACACAGCTCACCAGCAGTAGGTGATATCACCGGAAAAGCTATTCACATAAGGTTAGTGACTGGACAAATATAAGGCTGCTCACTGGGCAGGTCATGCTAGGCGCATTAGCCTCATCATTTTTTCAATTGACTTTGCCTGAGGCCGAGAAACTCTGGGCTTCTAGAAAGTGGAAGGGAAGGACAATGTTTTCTTCATTATTTAAATTCAGAGAGGCAGAAGACAATGGTCAACGCTTGTCCTTACCCCTGCAGGTCTGCGTGACTATAGCAAGGTGACCGCATGGGGCAAAACTTTATATTTTGGTCAAAATATTTAAGGTTGCAACCTGATGTCCAGGCTCCGCAATTCATGTGGTGTGAACTATTTGGCCTGTTAGAGGCACATCTTTCTTTACACTAGTTCGTACCTGGTTGCCGTGTAGGTTAGCAAATCATTGCCCAATACAGGGAACGGTTTCTATACCTCCCATGTATGCAAATTGGGATGGAGGGTTAACCCTAGTGGTTTAAATTCACAGATTTCCTTTGAAGTTTGTCCTTTATGAAACCGCTCACTTTACACACCACACATTGGGCTTAATTTCAGATGCAGTCCCAAAATGCTATTGGGCCTTATTTAGAGGTGGGGGCTAGGCCGATTTTGGCCATCGGCGCATGCACTGCCTTTCCGGAAGGATGCAAATGCAATTTGATTGACAGGCGACAGGCGTTCAGGAGCAGTGATGCAGCATTGTGGGAAGTGGAGCAGGAAATGCAGGCATGTCATGCCCATTTTCGGAGTAGACTGAGTACGTAGCTGGTATTTCCTGCGATCAGAAACATGGCGCTGCTGCCCCTGCATATGCACTCTGCTGTGTATGCAGAGCGTTGTCCTCTATTTGAGCTTCTGTGATGCGATTGCAATGTAAATGCGATCATAATGCTGGGCAGCGCTGTGTACAACTCTTAATCAGACCCATGGACAGCGGCTCTCTTGAGTTCTTAAAGCCTCTACCTACTTGGTTTATTATCCCACTTGAAGAAGCAATTGCGACACAAGTAAGTTTTATCAGACATATGTTTGTCCTGAGCTGTGCTTAACTACTTGTATTCCTGCAACTGAGTTCTTGAATAGGGAGATCTATGGCTGGTATCTAAACAGGATGTGATTAACTTACCAGCTATCGAGATCCCAGCAAGCAAGATATCGACGCCGGAATCCCAACAGCCGGGTTAATGCCTGTGAATGGAATCCCGACACAAGCCCAGAATTCCCACTTGGGTGGTGGTCCATGTCACCACCCAAAGGGGAATAAAAGAGTGTGCCAAGCTAAGCTCGCCACCAGGTTTGAAGCGCGGCGAGCGTAACCGCAGTACTCGCTACCGGGATTATGGTGGTGGTCTCCTGATCGCTGGGATCCCATACAAATCCATCTAAACGTTTTAATCTTTGCAGGCATTAAACATGATCTTTTGGGATTGTGTGTGACCCCTTTAGTGGTGCCACATATAAATACATTTAATACAGTTTATTAACAAATATTACTATGACTTATAATGCTAATTGTGTTATATACTGTAAATACATAAATATAAGCAGCCTCCTATATTTATTTTGCATTAGTGGCAGTGGACCCTGCAGGAGGCTGTAGCAGGCAGTGCGTGGGTAATACAGATAGACAGGATCTTGTGTTACAGCCGGGAGACATCCGGCCACCGGAAGAAAAGGGATACACTGTCCGTTGGAAAGAAGTCACCAGAAAGAGAGCCAAAGACAGAATGACATCCACTGCACACACGGTGCTTCTCTAGGAATGGAGTTAGTGGAGTCCGGGTGGGTGCCTAGGTGACCTTGCAGTAAATCTGACCTTGGGTGGTGCGGACCGGTGGGGTGCTTGGGCAGGAAATGAGGCGATGGGAACAAGTGGGGTGGCTGAGCAGGGTTTGAGTTGGTGGGGACAGAAGGGGTGGCTGGGCAGGGTAAGAGGTGGCGGGGACTGGTGGGGTGGAGGTGCAGGGTTTGAGTTGGTGGGGACAGGTGGGGTTACTGGGCAGGGTGATAGGCGGCGGGGACAGGTGGGGTGGCTGTGCAGGGTGAGGCTGCATGGATATGTGAGGTGGCTCGGAAGGGTAAAAGGAGGGAAAAAGGGGGTGGCTAGGCAGGGTTTGAGGTGGCAAGGACAGGTGGGGTTGCTGGGCAGGGTGAGAGGCTTTAGCAGGCAGTGCGTGGGTTATACAGATAGACAGGATCTCGTGTTGCAGCCGGGAGACATCTGGCCACCGGAAGAAAAGGAATACACTGACCATTGGAAAGAAGTCACCAGAGAGAGAGCCGAAGACAGAATGACATCCACTGCACACACAGTGCTTCTCTAGGAATGGATTTTGTGGAGTACGGGTGGGAGCCTAGGTGACCTTGCAATAAATCTGGCCCTGGGTGTTGCGGACCGGTTGGGTGTTTGGGCAGGAATTGAGGCGACGGGGACAGGTGGGGTGGCTTAGCAAGGTTTGAGGCAGTGGGGACAGGTGGGGTGGATGGGCAGGGTGAGAGGAAGCGGGGACACATGAGGGTGGCTGGGAAGGGTGAGAGGCAGTGGGGACAGGTGGGGTGGCTGGGCAGGGTTTGAGGCGGTGGGGACAGGTAGGATGGCTGGGAAGTTTGAGAGGTGGCAGAATCAGGTGGGGTGGCTGGGCAGGGTGAGAGGGGACAGGTATGGTGGCTGGGAAGAGTTAGAGGCCGCAGTGACAGGTGGTGTGGCTGGGAAGGGTTTGAGGCGGCGGGGACAGGTGGGGTGACTGTGCAGGATGAAAGGCGGCGGGGAAAGGTGGGGTGGCTTGGCTAGGGTAAGAGGTGGTGGTGACAGGTGGGGTGGATGGGCAGGGTTTGGGATGGCAGTGGGGACATGGGAGGCTGGGCAGGGTTTGAGGCATCGTGGACAGGGTGGCTGGGCAGGGTTTGAGGCGGTGAGGACAGTTGGGGTTACTGGGCAGGGTGAGAGGAGGCGGGGACAGGTGGGTTGCTGTGCCAGGGTGAGGCGACAGGAACAAGTGGGGTGGCTGGGCAGGGTGAAAGGCGATGGGAACAGGTGGGTTGGCTCGGCTAGGGTAAGAGGCGGCGGGGAAAAATGGAGTAGCTGAGCAGGGTTTGAGGCGGTGAGGCCAGGTGGGGTTGCTTGGCAGGGTTTGCTGGGCAGGTTTTGGGGTGGCAGTGGGGACATGGGTGGCTGGGCAGGGTTTGAGGCATCATGGACAGGGGAGGCTGGGCAGGGTTTGAGGCGGTGATAAGAGGTGGGGTGGCTGGGAAGGGTGAGAGCTGGCAGAATCAGGTGGGGTGGCTGGGCAGTGTGAGAGGTGACGGGGACAGGTGGGGTGGCTTGGAAGGGGTAGAGGCAGCAGTGACAGGTGGTGAGGCTGGACAGGGTTTTAGGCGGCGGGGACAGGTGGGGTGGCTTGTCTAAGGTAAGAGGTGGCGGGGACAGGTGGGGTGGATGGGCAGGGTTTGGAGCAGCAGAGACAGGTAGAGTTACTGGCAGGGTGGGAGGTGGCGGCGACAGGTGGGGTGGCTGGGCAGGGTGAGGCGGCAGGGAAAGGTGGGGTGGCTGGGCAGGTTAAGAGGCAGCGTGGACAAGTGGGGTGGCTGGGCAGGGTTTGAGGCGGCGGGGACAGGTAGGATGGCTGGGAAGTGTGAGAGGTGGCAGAACCAGGTGGGGTGGCTGGGCAGGGTGAGAGGGGACAGGTATCGTGGCTGGGAAGGGTTAGAGGCAGCAATGACAGGTGGTGTGGCTGGGCAGGGTTTGAGGTGACAGGGAAAGGTGGGGTAGCTGGGCAGGTTAAGAGGCAGCGTGGACCAGTGGGGTGGGTTGGCAGGGTTTGAGGCGGCGAGAACAGGTGGCTTTTGGGGCAGGGTTTGAGGTGGCAGTGGTGACATGGATGGCTGGGCAGGGTTTGAGGCGTTATGGACAGGGGTGACTGGGCAGGGTTTGAGACGGTGAGGACAGTTGGGGTTACTGGGCAGGGTGAGAGGCGGCGGGCACAGGTGGGGTGGCTGTGCCAGGGTGAGGCGGCAGGGAAAGGTGGGGTGCCTGGGCAGGGTTTGAGGTGGTGAGGTGGCTGGGCAGGGTGAGAGGCGATGAGGACATGGGTGGATGGGCAGGGTTTGAAGCAGTGGGTACAGGTGAGGTGGCTGGGCAGGGTTTGAATTGGCGGGGGAAAGGTGGGGTGGCTGGGCAGGGTAAGAGGTGGTGGGTACTGGTGGGGTGGCTGTGCAGGATTTGAGGCGCTGGGGACAGGTGGGGTTACTTGGCAGGGTGATTGGCGGCGGAGACAGGTGGGGTAGCTGTGAACGGTGAGGCTGCGGGGACATGTGAGGTGGCTAGGAAGGGTAAAAGGTGGCAGAGAAAAATGGGGTGGCTGAGCAGGGTTTGAGGTGTCGAGGACAGGTGAGGTTGCTGGGCAGGGTGAGAGGCTTTAGCAGGCAGTGCGTGGGTAATACAGATAGGCAGGGTCTCGTGTTGCAGCCGGGAGACATCCGGCCACCGGAAGAAAAGGGATACACTGACCGTTGGAAAGAAGTCACCAGAGAGAGAGCCGAAGACAGAATGACATCCACTGCACACACAGTGCTTATCTAGGAATGGATTTTTTGGAGTATGGGTGGGAGCCTAGGTGACCTTGCGGTAATTCTGGCCCTGTGTTGTGCGGACTGGTTGGGTGTTTGGGCAGGAATTGAGGCGACGGGGACAGGTGGGGTGGCTGTGCAAGGTTTGAGGCAGTGGGTACAGGTGGGGGGGATGGGCAGGGTGAGAGGAAGCGGGGACACGTGAGAGTGGCTGGGAAGGGTGAGAGGCAGTGGGGACAGGTGGGGTGGCTGGGCAGGGTTTGAGGCGGCAGGGACAGGTGGGATGGCTGGGAAGTGTGAGAGGTGGCAGAATCAGGTGGGATGGCTGGGCAGGGCAAGAGGCGACGGGAACAGGTAGGGAGGCTGGGTAGGGTTAAAGGCAGCAGTGACAGGTGGTGTGGCTGGGCAGGGTTTGAGGCGGTGAGGAAAGGTGGGGTGGCTGGGCAGGTTGAAAGGTGGCGGGGACAGGTGGGGTGGCTTGGCTAGCGTAAGAGGTGGTGGTGACAGGTGGGGTGGATGGGCAGGGTTTGAGGTGGCGAGGCCAGGTGGGGTTGCTGGGCAGGGTTTGGGTTGGCAGTGGGGACATGGGTGGCTGGGCAGGGTTTGAGGCGCCGTGGACAGGGGTGGCTGGGCAGGGTTTGAGGTGGTGAGGACCGTTGGGGTTACTGGGCATGGTGAGAGGCAGCGGGGACAGGTGGAGTGGCTGTGCCAGGGTGAGGCGGCAGGGACAGGTGGGGTGGCTGGGCAGGGTGAGAGGTGATGGGGACATGGGTGTCTGGGCAGGGTTTGAGGTGGCGGAAACAGGTGGGGTGGCTGTGCAGGGTTTGAGTTGGTGGGATCAGATGGGGTGACTGGGCAGGGTAAGAGGTGGCTGAGACTGATGGGGTGGCTGTGCAGGGTTTGAGGCTGTGGGGACAGGTGGGGCTACTGGGAAGGGTGTTAGGCGGCGGGGACAGGTGGGGTGGCTGTGCAGGGTGAGGCTGTATGGACATGTGAGGTGGCTGGGAAGGGTAAAAGGTAGCGGGAAAAAAGGGGTGGCTAGGCAGGGTTTGAGGTGGCAAGGACAGGTGGGGTGGCTGGGCAGGGTGAAAGGCGGCGGGGACAGGTGGGGTGGCTTGGCTAGGGTAGGAGGCGGTGGAGAAAATGGGGTGGCTAGGCAGGGTTTGAGGTGGCGAGGCCAGGTGGGGTTGCTGGGCAGGGTTCGGGGTGGCAGTGGGGACATGGGTGGCTGGGCAGAGTTTGAGGCGGTGAGGACATTTGGGGTTACTGGGCAGGGTGAGAAGCGGCAGGGACAGGTGGAGTGGCTGTGCCAGGGTGAGGCAGCAGGGACAGGTGGGGTGGCTGGGTAGGGTGAGAGGCAATGGGGACATGGGTGTCTGGGCAGGGTCTGAGGTGGCGGAAACAGGTGGGGTGGCTGGGCAGGGTTTGAGTTGGTGGGAACAGATGGGGTGACTGGGCAGGGTAAGAGGTGGCAGGGACTGATGGGGTGGCTGTGCAGGGTTTGAGGAGGTGGTTGGTTCAGGTGGGGTTACTGGGCAGGGTGATAGGCGGCGGGGACAGGTGGGGTGGCTGTGCAGGGTGAGGCTGCATGGACATGTGAGGTGGCTGGGAAGGGTAAAAGGTGGCGGGAAAATAAGAATTTACTTACCGATAATTCTAGTTCTCGGAGTCCGTAGTGGATGCTGGGGTTCCTGAAAGGACCATGGGGAATAGCGGCTCCGCAGGAGACAGGGCACAAAAGTAAAGCTTTTACAGGTCAGGTGGTGTGTACTGGCTCCTCCCCCTATGACCCTCCTCCAGACTCCAGTTAGGTACTGTGCCCGGACGAGCGTACACAATAAGGGAGGATTTTGAATCCCGGGTAAGACTCATACCAGCCACACCAATCACACCGTACAACTTGTGATCTAAACCCAGTTAACAGTATGATAACAGAGGAGCCTCTGAAAGATGGCTTCCTAAACAATAACCCGAATTAGTTAACAATAACTATGTACAAGTATTCCAGATAATCCGCACTTGGGATGGGCGCCCAGCATCCACTACGGACTCCGAGAAATAGAATTATCGGTAAGTAAATTCTTATTTTCTCTATCGTCCTAAGTGGATGCTGGGGTTCCTGAAAGGACCATGGGGATTATACCAAAGCTCCCAAACGGGCGGGAGAGTGCGGATGACTCTGCAGCACCGAATGAGAGAACTCCAGGTCCTCCTTTGCCAGGGTATCAAATTTGTAAAAATTTACAAACGTGTTCTCCCCTGACCACGTAGCTGCTCGGCAGAGTTGTAATGCCGAGACCCCTCGGGCAGCCGCCCAAGATGAGCCCACCTTCCTTGCGGAATGGGCCTTAACAGATTTAGGCTGTGGCAGGCCTGCCACAGAATGTACAAGTTGAATTTTGTTACAAATCCAACGAGCAATCGACTGCTTAGAAGCAGGTGCACCCAACTTGTTGGGTGCATACAGTATAAACAGCGAGTCAGATTTTCTGACTCCAGCCGTCCTTTAAATGTATATTTTTAAGGCTCTGACAACGTCCAACAACTTGGAGTCCTTCAAGTCGTCTGTAGCCGCAGGCACTACAATAGGCTGGTTCAGGTGAAACGCTGATACCACCTTAGGGAGAAAATGCGGACGCGTCCGCAGCTCTGCCCTATGTCGAATGGAAAATTAAATAAGGGCTTTTATAAAACAAAGCCGCCAGTTCAGATACTCTCCCGGCCGAAGCCAGGGCCAGTAACATAGTCACTTTCCATGTGAGATATTTCAAATCCACATTCTTTAGTGGTTCAAACCAATTGGATTTGAGGAAATCTAAAACTACATTTAGATCCCACGGTGCCACCTTAGGCACCACAGGAGGCTGTATATGCAGTACTCCTTTGATAAAAATCTGGACCTCAGGGACTGAGGCCAATTCTTTTTGGAAGAATATTGATAGGGCCGAAATTTGAACCTTAATAGATCCCAATTTGAGACCCATAGACAATCCTGATTGCAGGAAATGTAGGAAAACGACCCAGTTGAAATTCCTCCATCGGAGCACTCCGCTGCTCGCACCACGCAACATATTTTCGCCAAATACGGCGATAATGCTTCGCGGTGACTTCCTTCCTTGCCTTTATCAAGGTAGGAATGACTTCTTCTGGAATGCCTTTTCCTTTTAGGATCTGGCATTCAAACGCCATGCCGTCAAACGCAGCCGCGGTAAGTCTTGAAAAAGACAAGGACCCTGCTGAAGCAGGTCCCTTCTCAGAAGTAGAGGCCACGGATCGTCCGTGACCATCTCTTGAAGTTCCGGGTACCAAGTCCTTCTTGGCCAATCCGGAGCCACTAGTCTTACTCCTCTTTGCCGTATAATCCTCAATACCTTTGGTATGAGAGGCAGAGGAGGAAACACATATACCGACTGGTACACCCAAGGTGTTACCAGCGCGTCCACAGCTATTGCCTGCGGATCTCTTGACCTGGCGCAATACCTGTCCAGTGTTTTGTTGAGGCGAGACGCCATCATGTCCACCATTGGTTTTACCCAACGGTTTAATAGCATGTGGAAAACTTCTGGATGAAGTCCCCACTCTCCCGGGTGAAGGTCGTGTCTGCTGAGGAAGTCTGCTTCCCAGTTGTCCACGCCCGGGATGAATACTGCTGACAGTGCTATCACGTGATTCTCCGCCCAGCGAAGGATCCTGGCAGCTTCTGCCATTGCCCTCCTGCTTCTTGTGCCGCCCTGTCTGTTTACATGGGCGACTGCCGTGATGTTGTCCGACTGGATCAACACCGGTCTTCCTTGAAGCAGAGGTTCCGCCTGGCTTAGAGCATTGTAGATTGCTCTTAGTTCCAGAATGCTTATGTGAAGAGACTTTTTCAGGCTCGACCACACTCCCTGGAAATTTCTTCCCTGTGTGACTGCTCCCCAGCCTCTCAGGCTGGCATCCGTGGTCACCAGGATCCAATCCTGCATGCCGAATCTGCGGCCCTCCAATAGATGAGCCTCCTGCAACCACCACAGAAGGGATACCCTTGTCCTCGGCGACAGGGTTATCCGCAGGTGCATCTGAAGATGCGACCCTGACCATTTGTCCAACAGATCCCTTTGCATGGAATCTGCCGAAAGGGATTGCTTCGTAAGAAGCTACCATTTTTTCCCAGGACTCTTGTGCATTGATGTACAGACACCTTTCCTGGTTTTAGGAGGTTCCTGACCAGGTCAGATAACTCCTTGGCTTTTTCTTCGGGAAGAAAAAACCTTTTTCTGAACTGTGTCCAGAATCATCCCCAGGAACAGCAGACGAGTTGTCGGCATTAATTGGGATTTTGGAATATTCAGAATCCATCCGTGCTGCTTTAGCACCTCTTGAGATAGTGCTAAACCCATCTCTAGCTGTTCTCTGGACCTTGCCCTTATTAGGAGATCGTCCAAGTATGGGATAATTAATACGCCTTTTCTTCGAAGAAGAAATATTATCTCGGCCATTACCTTTGTAAAGACCCGAGGTGCCGTGGACAAACCAAACGGCAGCGTCTGAAACTGATAGTGACAGTTTTGTACAACGAACCTGAGGTACCCCTGGTGTGAGGGGTAATTGGAACGTGGAGATACGCATCCTTGATGTCCAAGGATACCATAAAGTCCCCTTCTTCCAGGTTCGCTATCACTGCTCTGAGTGACTCCATCTTGAACTTGAACTTCTTTATGTACAGGTTCAAGGACTTCAGATTTAGAATAGGCCTTACCGAGCCATCCGGCTTCGGTACCACAAAAAGAGTGGAATAATACCCCTTCCCTTGTTGTAGAAGAGGTACCTTGACTATCACCTGCTGAGAATACAGCTTGTGAATGGCTTCCAAAACCGTCTCCCTTTCTGAGGGGGACGTTGGTAAAGCAGACTTCAGGAAACGGCGAGGTGGCTCTGTCTCTAATTTCAACCTGTACCCCTGAGATATTATCTGCAGGATCCAGGGATTTACCTGCGAGTGAGCCCACTGCGCGCTGTAATTCTTGAGACGACCGCCTACCGCCCCCGAGTCCGCTTGCGAAGCCCCAGCGTCATGCTGAGGCTTTTGTAGAAGCCGGGGAGGGCTTCTGTTCCTGGGAAGGAGCTGCCTGTTGCTGTCTCTTCCCTCGTCCTCTGCCTCGTGGCAGATATGAATAGCCTTTTGCTCTCTTATTTTTAAAGGAACGAAAGGGCTGCGGTTGAAAGGTCGGTGCCTTTTTCTGTTGGGGAGTGACTTGAGGTAGAAAGGTGGATTTCCCGGCCGTAGCCGTGGCCACCAAATCCGATAGACCGACCCCAAATAACTCCTCTACGCATCGCCTGTCCACTGTCGTGTCCATAAAGCTCTTCTGGCCGAAATGGACATAGCACTTACCCGTGATGCCAGTGTGCAGATATCTCTCTGTGCATCACGCATATAAAGAAATGCATCCTTTATTTGTTCTAACGACAGTAAAATATTGTCCCTGTCCAGGGTATCAATATTTTCGATCAGGGACTCTGACCAAACTACCCCAGCACTGCACATCCAGGCAGTCGCAATAGCTGGTCGTAGTATAACACCTGCATGTGTGTATATACCTTTTTGGATATTTTCCATCCTCCTATCTGATGGATCTTTAAGTGCGGCCGTCTCAGGAGAGGGTAACGCCACTTGTTTTGATAAGCGTGTTAGCGCTTTGTCCACCCTAGGAGGTGTTTCCCAGCGCTCCCTAACCTCTGGCGGGAAAGGGTATAAAGCCAATAACTTCTTTGAAATTAGCAGTTTTTTATCGGGGCACCCCACGCTTCATCACACACGTCATTTAATTCTTCTGATTCGGTAAAAACTACTGGTAGTTTTTTCACACCCCACATAATACCCTGTTTAGTGGTACCTGTAGTATCAGCTAAATGTAACATCTCCTTTATTGCCAAAATCATATAACGTGTGGCCCTACTGGAAAATACGGTTGATTCGTCACCTTCACCACCGGAATCAGTGCCTGTGTCTGGGTCTGTGTCGACCGACTGAGGCAAGGGGCGTTTTACAGCCCCTGACGGTGTTTGAGGCGCCTGGACAGGCACTAATTGAGTGTCCGGCCGCCTCATGTCGGCAAACGACTGCTTAAGCGAGTTGACGCTATCCCGTAATTCCACAAATAAAGGCATCCATTCTGGTGTCGACCCCCTAGGAGGTGACATCCTCATATTTGGCAATTGCTCCGCCTCCACACCAATAACGTCCTCATACATGTCGACACACACGTACCGACACACAGCAGACACACAGGGAATGCTCTATACGAAGACAGGACCCACTAGCCCTTTGGGGAGACAGAGGGAGAGTCTGCCAGCACACACCAAAAAGCGCTATATATGACAGGGATAGCCTTATGATTAAGTGCTCCCTTATAGCTGCTTTTATATTAATATATTGCCATTTATTTTGCCCCCCCTCTCTGTTATACCCTGTTTCTGTAGTGCAGTGCAGGGGAGAGACCTGGGAGCCTTCCTGACCAGCGGAGCTGTGACAGAAAATGGCGCCGTGTGCTGAGGAGATAGGCCCCGCCCCTTTTTCGGCGGGCTCGTCTCCCGCTATTTAGTACATTTAGGCAGGGGTAAATATCTCCATATAGCCTCTGGGGCTATATGTGAGGTATTTTTAGCCTTTTTAAAGGTTTTCATTTGCCTCCCAGGGCGCCCCCCCCCCCAGCGCCCTGCACCCTCAGTGACTGCCGTGTGAAGTGTGCTGAGAGGAAAATGGCGCACAGCTGCAGTGCTGTGCGCTACCTTAAGAAGACTGCAGGAGTCTTCAGCCGCCGATTCTGGACCTCTTCTTGCTTCAGCATCTGTGAGGGGGCCGGCGGCGTGGCTCCGGTGACCATCCAGGCTGTACCTGTGATCGTCCCTCTGGAGCTTCATGTCCAGTAGCCAAGAAGCCAATCCATCCTGCACGCAGGTGAGTTCACTTCTTCTCCCCTCTGTCCCTCGTTGCAGTGATCCTGTTGCCAGCAGGAATCACTGTAAAATAAAAAACCTAAGCTAAACTCTCTAAGCAGCTCTTTATGAGAGCCACCTAGAATTGCACCCTTCTCGGCCGGGCACAAAAATCTAACTGGAGTCTGGAGGAGGGTCATAGGGGGAGGAGCCAGTACACACCACCTGACCTGTAAAAGCTTTACTTTTGTGCCCTGTCTCCTGCGGAGCCGCTATTCCCCATGGTCCTTTCAGGAACCCCAGCATCCACTTAGGACGATAGAGAAAAAAGGGGTGGCTAGGCAGGATTTGAGGTGGCAAGGACAGGTGGGGTTGCTGGGCAGAGTGAGAGGCTTTAGCAGGCAGTGCGTGGGTTATACAGATAGACAGAATCTCGTGTTGCAGCCGGGAGACATCCGGCCACCGGAAGAAAAGGGATACACTGACAGTTAGAAAGAAGTCACCAGAGAGAGGGTGCCGAAGACAGAATGACATCCACTGCACACACAGTGCTTCTCTAGGAATGGATTTTGTGGAGTACGGGTGGGAGCCTAGGTGACCTTGCGGTAAATCTGGCCCTGGGTGTTGCGGACCGGTTGGGTGTTTGGGCAGGAATTGAGGCGACGGGGACAGGTGGGGTGGCTGGGCAAGGTTTGAGGCAGTGGGGACAGGTGGGGTGGATGGGCAGGGTGAGAGGAAGCTGGGACACATGATTGTGGCTGGGAAGGGTGAGAGGCAGTGGGGACAGGTGGGATGGCTGGGCAGGGTTTGAGGCGGCGGGGACAGGTAGGATGGCTGGGAAGTTTGAGAGGGGACAGTTATGGTGGCTGGGAAGGGTTAGAGGCAGCAGTGACAGGTGGTGTGGCTGGGCAGGGTTTGAGGCGGCAGGGAAAGGTGGGGTGGCTGGGCAGGATAAGAGGCAGTGTGGACAAGTGGGGTGGGTGGGCAGGGTTTGAGGCTGCGAGGCCAGGTAGCGTTTTGGGGCAGGGTTTGAGGTGGCAGTGGTGACATGGATGGCTGGGCAGGTCTGAGGCGTTATGGACAGGGGTGACTGGGCAGGGTTTGAGGCGGTGAGGAAAGTTGGGGTTACTGGGCAGGGTGAGAGGTGGAGGGCATAGGTGGGGTGGCAGTGCCAGGGTGAGGCGGCAAGGACAGGTGGCGTGCCTGGGCAGGGTTTTAGGTGGTGAGGTGGCTGGGCAGGGTGAGAGGCGATGAGGACATGGGTGGATGGGCAGGGTTTGAGGCAGTGGGTACAGGTGAGGTGGCTGGGCAGGGTTTAAATTGGCGGGGAAAGGTGGGGTGTCTGGGCAGGGTAAGAGGTGGTGGGGACTGGTGGGGTGGCTGTGCAGGCTTTGAGGCGCTGGGTACAGGTGGGGTTACTGGGCAGGGTGATTGGCGGAGGAGACAGGTGGGTAGCTGTGAACGGTGGGGCTGCGGGGACATGTGAGGTGGCTAGGAAGGGTAAAAGGTGGCAGAGAAAAATGGGGTGGCTGAGCAGGGTTTGAGGTGTCAAGGACAGGTGAGGTTGCTGGGCAGGGTGAGAGGCTTTAGCAGGCAGTGCGTGGGTAATACAGATAGACAGGATCTCGTGTTGCAGCCGGGAGACATTGGAAAGAAGTCACCAGAGAGAGAGCCGAACACAGAATGACATCCACTGCACACACAGTGCTTCTCTAGGAATGGATTTTGTGGAGTACGGGTGGGAGCCTAGGTGACCTTGCAATAAATCTGGCCCTGGGTGTTGCGGACTGGTTGGGTGTTTGGGCAGGAATTGAGGCGATGGGGACAGGTGGGGTGGCTGTGCAAGGTTTCAGGCAGTGGGGACAGGTGGGGTGGATGGGCAGGATTTGAGGCGCTGGAAACAGGTGGGGTTACTGGGCAGGGTGATTGGCGGCGGAGACAGGTGGGGTAGCTGTGAACGGTGAGGCTGCGGGGACATGTGAGGTGGCTAGGAAGGGTAAAAGGTGGCAGAGAAAAATGGGGTGGCTGAGCAGGGTTTGAGGTGTCGAGGACAGGTGAGGTTGCTGGGCAGGGTGAGAGGCTTTAGCAGGCAGTGCGTGGTAATACAGATAGACAGGATCTCGTGTTGCAGCCGGGAGACATCCGGCCACCGGAAGAAAAGGGATACACTGACCGTTGGAAAGAAGTCACCAGAGAGAGAGCCGAAGACAGAATGACATCCACTGCACGCACAGTGCTTCTCTAGGAATGGATTTTGTGGAGTACGGGTGGGAGCCTAGGTGACCTTGCAATAAATCTGGCCCTGGGTGTTGCGGACTGGTTGGGTGTTTGGGCAGGAATTGAGGCGATGGGGACAGGTGGGGTGGCTGTGCAAGGTTTCAGGCAGTGGGGACAGGTGGGGTGGATGGGCAGGGTGAGAGGAAGCGGGGACACATGAGGGTGGCTGGGAAGGGTGAGAGGCAGTGGGGACAGATGGGGTGGCTGGGCAGGGTTTGAGGCAGTGGGGACAGGTGGGGTGGATGGGCAGGGTGAGAGGAAGCGGGGACACATGAGGGTGGCTGGGAAGGGTGAGAGGCAGTGGGGACAGGTGGGGTGGCTGGGCAGGGTTTGAGGCGGTGGGGACAGGTAGGATGGCTGGGAAGTTTGAGAGGTGGCAGAATCAGGTGGGGTGGCTGGGCAGGGTGAGAGGGGACAGGTATGGTGGCTGGGAAGAGTTAGAGGCCGCAGTGACAGGTGGTGTGGCTGGGAAGGGTTTGAGGCAGCGGGGACAGGTGGGGTGGCTGTGCAGGGTGAAAGGCGGCGGGGACAGGTGGGGTGGCTTGGCTAGGGTTAGAGGTGGCAGTGACAGGTGGGGTGGATGGGCAGGGTTTGAGGCGGCGAGGCCAGGTGGGTGGCTGTGCAGGGTTTGGGATGGCAGTGGGGACATGGGTGGCTGGGCAGGGTTTGAGGCATCGTGGACAGGTTGGCTGGGCAGGGTTTGAGGCAGTGAGGACAGTTGGGGTTACTGGGCAGGGTGAGAGGCGGCAGGGACAGGTGGGGTGGCTGTGCCAGGGTGAGATGACAGAAACAGGTGGGGTGGCTGGGCAGGGTGAAAGGCGATGGGGACAGGTGGGGTGGCTTGGCTAGGGTAAGAGGCGGCGGGGACAAGTGGGGTGGCTGGGCAGGGTTTGAGGCGGTGAGGACAGTTGGGGTTACTGGGCAGGGTGAGAGGTGGCGGGCACAGGTGGGGTGGCTGTGCCAGGGTGAGGCGGCAGGGACAGGTGGGGTGCCTGGGCAGGGTTTGAGGTGGTGAGGTGGCTGGGCAGGGTGAGAGGCGATGAGGACATGGGTGGATGGGCAGGGTTTGAGGCAGTGGGTACAGGTGAGGTGGCTGGGCAGGGTTTGAATTGGCGGGGAAAGGTGGGGTGGCTGGGCAGGGTAAGAGGTGGTGGGGACTGGTGGGGTGACTGTGCAGGATTTGAGGCGCTGGAAACAGGTGGGGTTACTGGGCAGGGTGATTGGCGGCGGAGACAGGTGGGGTAGCTGTGAACGGTGAGGCTGCGGGGACATGTGAGGTGGCTAGGAAGGGTAAAAGGTGGCAGAGAAAAATGGGGTGGCTGAGCAGGGTTTGAGGTGTCGAGGACAGGTGAGGTTGCTGGGCAGGGTGAGAGGCTTTAGCAGGCAGTGCGTGGTAATACAGATAGACAGGATCTCGTGTTGCAGCCGGGAGACATCCGGCCACCGGAAGAAAAGGGATACACTGACCGTTGGAAAGAAGTCACCAGAGAGAGAGCCAAAGACAGAATGACATCCACTGCACACACAGTGCTTCTCTAGGAATGGATTTTGTGAAGTACGGGTGGGAGCCTAGGTGACCTTGCAATAAATCTGGCCCTGGGTGTTGTGGACCGGTTGGGTGTTTGGGCAGGAATTGAGGCGACGGGGACAGGTGGAGTGGCTGGGCAAGGCTTGAGGCAGTGGGGACAGGTGGGGTGGATGGGCAGGGTGAGAGGAAGCGGGGACACATGAGGGTGGATGGGAAGGGTGAGAGGCAGTGGGGACAGGTGGGGTGGCTGGGCAGGGTTTGAGGCGGTGGGGACAGGTAGGATGGCTGGGAAGTTTGAGAGGTGGCAGAATCAGGTGGGGTGGCTGGGCAGGGTGAGAGGGGACAGGTATGGTGGCTGGGAAGAGTTAGAGGCCGCAGTGACAGGTGGTGTGGCTGGGAAGGGTTTGAGGCGGCGGGGACAGGTGGGGTGGCTGTGCAGGGTGAAAGGCGGCGGGGAAAGGTGGGGTGGCATGGCTAGGGTAAGAGGTGGCGGTGACAGGTGGGATGGATGGGCAGGGTTTGAGGCGGTGAGGACAGTTGGGGTTACTGGGCAGCGTGAGAGGCGGCGGGGACAGGGTGAGGCGACAGGAACAGGTGGGGTGGCTGGGCAGGGTTTGAGGCAGTGAGGTGGCTGGGCAGGGTGAGAGACGGTGGGGACATGCGTGGATGGGCGGGGTTTGAGGCGGCGGGGAAAAACGGAGTAGCTGGGCAGGGTTTGAGGCGGTGCGGCCAGGTGGGGTTGCTTGGCAGGGTTTGCTGGGCAGGGTTTGGGGTGGCAGTGGGGACATGGGTGGCTGGGCAGGGTTTGAGGCATCATGGACAGGGGTGGCTGGGCAGGGTTTGAGGCAGTGATAACAGTTGGGGTTACTGGGCAGGATTAGAGGCGACGGGGACAGGTGGGGTGGCTGTGCCAGGGTGAGGCGGCAGGGACAGTTGGGGTGGCTGGGCAGGGTTTGAGGCAGTGAGGTGACTGGGCAGGGTGAGAGACGGTGGGGACATGGGTGGATGGGCGGGGTTTGAGGTGGCGGGGACAGGTGGGGTGGCTGGGAAGGGTGAGAGGTGGCAGAATCAGGTGGGGTGGCTGGGCAGTGTGAGAGGTGACGGGGACAGGTGGGGTGGCTTGGAAGGGTTAGAGGCAGCAGTGACAGGTGGTGAGGCTGGACAGGGTTTTAGGCGGCGGGGACAGGTGGGGTGGCTTGTCTAAGGTAAGAGGTGGTGGGGACAGCTGGGGTGGATGGGCAGTGTCTGGAGCAGCGGAGACAGGTGGAGATACTGGCAGGGTGAGAGGCGGCAGGGAAAGGTGGGGTGGCTGGGTAGGTTAAGAGGCAGCGTGGACAAGTGGGGTGGCTGGGCAGGGTTTGAGGCGGCGAGGCCAGGTGGGGTTGCTGGGCAGGGTTTGAGGTGGCAGTGGGAACATGGGTGGCTGGGCAGGGTTTGAGGCGTCATGGACAGGGGCGGCTTGGCAGGGTTTGAGGCAGTGAGGACAGTTGGGGTTAATGGGCAGGGTGAGAGGCAGCGGGGATAGGTGGGATGGCTGTGCCAGGGTTTGAGGCGTGAGGTGGTTGGGTAGGGTGAGAGCCAGTGGAGACATGGGTGGATGGGCAGGGTTTGAGGTGGCGGGGACAGGTGTGGTGGCTGGGCAGGGTTTGAGTTGGTGGGGACAGGTGAGGTTGCTGGGCAGGGTAAGAGGTGGCGGGGACTGGTGGGGTGGCTGTGCAGGGTTTGAGGTGATGGAGCCAGGTGGGGTTACTGGGCAGTGTGATAGGCGGTGGGGACAGGTGGGGTGGCTGTGCAGGGTGAGGCTTCAAGGACATGTAAAGTGGCTGGAAAGGGTAAAATACGGTGGGGAAAAATGGGGTGGCTGGGCAGGGTTTGCGGTGGCAAGGACAGGTGGGGTTGCTGGGCAGGGTAAGAGGCTTTAGCAGGCAATGCGTGGGTAATACAGATAGACAGGATCTCGTGTTGCAGCCGGGAGACATCCGGCCACCGGAAGAAAAGGGATACACTGACCGTTGGAAAGAAGTCACCAGAGAGAGAGCCGAAGACAGAATGACATCCACTGCACACACAGTGCTTCTCTAGGAATGGATTTTGTGGAGTATGGGTGGGAGCCTAGGTGACCTTGCGGTAATTCTGGCTCTGGGTTGTGCGGACTGGTTGGGTGTTTGGGCAGGAATTGAGGCGACGGGGACAGGTGGGGTGTCTGTGCAAGGTTTGAGGCAGTGGGTACAGGTGGGGGGATGGGCAGGGTGAGAGGAAGCGGGGACACGTGAGGGTGGATGGGAAGGGTGAGAGGCAGTGGGGACAGGTGGGGTGGCTGGGCAGGGCTTGAGGCGGCAGGGACAGGTGGGATGGCTGGGAAGTGTGAGAGGTGGCAGAATCAGGTGGGATGGCTGGGCAGGGCAAGAGGCGACGGGGACAGGTAGGGAGGCTGGGAAGGGTTAAAGGCAGCAGTGACAGGTGATGTGGCTGGGCAGGGTTTGAGGCAGTGGGGAAAGGTAGGGTGGCTGGGCAGGGTGAAAGGCAGTGGGGACAGGTGGGGTGGCTTGTCTAGCGTAAGAGGTGGTGGTGACAGGTGGGGTGGATGGGCAGGGTTTGAGGCGGTGAGGCCAGGTGGGGTATCTGGCAGGGTTTGGGGTGGTAGTGGGGACATGGGTGGCTGGGCAGGGTTTCAGGCGCCGTGGACAGGGGTGGCTGGGCAGGGTTTGAGGTGGTGAGGACAGTTGGGGTTACTGGGCAGGGTGAGAGGTGGCGGGGACAGGTGGAGTGGTTGTGCCAGGGTGAGGCGGCAGGAACAGGTGTGGTGGCTGGGCAGGGTGAAAGGCGACGGGGACAGGTGGGGTGGCTTGGCTAGGGTAGGAGGCGGTGGGGAAAAATGGGGTGGCTGGGCAGGGTATGAGGCGGCGAGGCCAGGTGGGGTTGCTGGGCAGGGTTTTTGGTGGCAGTGGGGACATGGGTGGCTGGGCAGGGTTTGAGGCATCAGGGACAGGGGTGGCTTGGCAGAGTTTGAGGCTGTGAGAACATTTGGGGTTACTGGGCAGGGTGAGAGGCGGCAGGGACAGGTGGAGTGGCTGTGCCAGGGTGAGGCGGCAGGGACCGGTGGGGTGGCTGGGCCGGGTGAGAGGCGATGGGGACATGGGTGTCTGGGCAGGGTTTGAGGTGGCGGAAACAGGTGGGGTGGCTGGGCAGGGTTTGAGTTCGTGGAAACAGATGGGGTGACTGGGCAGGGTAAGAGGTGGCAGGGACTGGTGGGGTGGCTGTGCAGGGTTTGAGGCAGTGGGGACAGGTGGGGTTACTGGGAAGGGTGATAGGCGGCGGGGACAGGTGGGGTGGCTGTGCAGGGTGAAAGGCGGCGGGGACAGGTGGGGTGGCTTGGCTAGGGTAAGAGGTGGCGGTGACAGGTGGGGTGGATGGGCAGGGTTTGAGGTGCCGAGGCCAGGTGGGTGGCTGGGCAGGGTTTGGGATGGCAGTGGGGACATGGGTGGCTGGGCAGGGTTTGAGGCATCGTGGACAGGGTGGCTGGGCAGGGTTTGAGGCGGTGAGGCCAGTTGGGGTTACTGGGCAGGGTGAGAGGCGGCGGGGACAGGTGGGGTGGCTGTGCCAGGGTGAGGCGACAGGAACAGGTGGGGTGGCTGGGTAGAGTGAAAGGCGATGGGGACAGGTGGGGTGGCTTGGCTAGGGTAAGAGGCGTCGGGGAAAAGTGGAGTAGCTGGGCAGGGTTTGAGGTGGTGAGGCCAGGTGGGGTTGCTTGGCAGGGTTTGCTGGCAGGGTTTGGGGTGGCAGTGGGTACATGGGTGGCTGGGCAGAGTTTGAGGCATCATGGACAGGGGTGGCTGGGCAGGGTTTGAGGCGGTGATAACTGTTGGGGTTACTGGGCAGGGTGAGAGGCGATGGGGACAGTTGGGGTGGCTGTGCCAGGGTGAGGCAGCAGGGACAGTTGGGGTGGCTGGGCAGGGTTTGAGTTGGCGGGGACAGATAGGGTGGCTGGGCAGGAATTGAGGCATCGGGGACAGGTGGGGTTACTGAGCAGGGTGAGAGGTGGCGGGGACAGGTGGGGTGGCTGGGCAGTGGGGACATGGGTGGCTGGGCAAGGTTTGAGGCATCGTGGACAGTGGTAGTTGTGACAGGGTGAGGTGGGGTGGCTGGTCAGGGTTTGAGTTGGCGGGGACAGGGTGGCTGGGCAGGGTTTGAGGCGGTGAGGCCAGTTGGGGTTACTGGGCAGGGTGAGAGGCGGCGGGGACAGGTGGGGTGGCTGTGCCAGGGTGAGGCGACAGGAACAGGTGGGGTGGCTGGGTAGAGTGAAAGGCGATGGGGACAGGTGGGGTGGCTTGGCTAGGGTAAGAGGCGTCGGGGAAAAGTGGAGTAGCTGGGCAGGGTTTGAGGTGGTGAGGCCAGGTGGGGTAGCTTGGCAGGGTTTGCTGGCAGGGTTTGGGGTGGCAGTGGGTACATGGGTGGCTGGGCAGAGTTTGAGGCATCATGGACAGGGGTGGTTGGGCAGGGTTTGAGGCGATGATAACTGTTGGGGTTACTGGGCAGGGTGAGAGGCGATGGGGACAGTTGGGGTGGCTGTGCCAGGGTGAGGCAGCAGGGACAGTTGGGGTGGCTGGGCAGGGTTTGAGTTGGCGGGGACAGATAGGGTGGCTGGGCAGGGATTGAGGCATCGGGGACAGGAGGGGTTACTGAGCAGGGTGAGAGGTGGCGGGGACAGGTGGGGTGGCTGAGCAGGGTAAGAGGCGTCGGGGACAAGTGGGGTGGCTGGGCAGGGTTAGAGGCGACAAGGCCAGATGGGGTTTCTGGGCAGGGTGAGAGGTGGTGGAGACAGGTGGGGTGGCTGTGCCAGGGTGAGGCGGCAGGAATAGGTGGGGTGGCTGGGCAGCATTTGAGGAGGCCGGGACAGGTGGGATTACTGGGCAGGGTGAGAGGTGGTGGTGCCAGGTGGGGTGGCTGGGCAGGGTTTGAGGCAGCAGAAACAGGTGAATCACATCATTTTGGCATAAATATGGAAAGTGCCAATGCCTACCATCCATCAATGACATCCTGCAGTAACTTCATCCACCAAGCCAGGCTTTAAAAGTAAGTGTTTATGTGTATTTGACCTGTGTGTGTGTTTGCCTGTTTATGTATGTATCTATGGTATGTGTTCTTTGTGTGAGTGTGTATATGTATGATTATGTGTTCTATGTGTGTGTATACAGTATCTATGTATTCTATGGCGGCTGATTTAGACCTGATAGCAAGGCTTCTAAAATTGTAGCCCTGCGATCAGATAGTAGCCGCCCAAGGGGAGTTTATATTCGCAGCGCAAGTGTGTGATCGCATGTGTACGCCGAGCTGCTAAAACCCCCCTCAGTCAGCGGACAGCTGCAAATCCATTCACACCTCACTCACCAGTGTCTGGTTTTTACATGTGTGTACAGTCCCTGCGCAGCCCAGGACTTACTCCTACAGGGCGATCGGAACGGGCTGATCGGGGCCGGAGCTGACGTCATACACCCTCCCTGAAAATGTTTGGGCACACCTGCATTTTCCCTGACACTCCGTGAAAATGATCAATTACCACCCACAAACGGTTTTCTCCTGTCAATCAGCATGCGAATGGCTGTGTGATTAAAATTTTCGCACCAGCCTGACGCTGACCGGCGATGCCTGTTGTTGTTGGCCGATGCGCGTGCTCATTGCGGTGCATACGCAGTTAATGCCTGATTGTCCGCTGTGTGAAAACACACAGCAGCAATAGGGTCTGAATCAGGCCCAAATTGCGTGTGTTTATGTATATATGTATGTATGTTTGTGTTCTATGTATGTGTAAATATGTGTTTGTGTATGTGTTCTATGTGTGCTTTTATGTGGGTATGAGTTGTATGTAACATGTATGTGTGTATGTTTAATATATTATTTTAATAAAATGAATAATAATAATAATAATAATAATAATAATTGTAATAAAAATAAAGTATGTGTGAATTCTGGCGCAATAAAGTTGGCAGCCCAATCCTAACCCTCCTATGATCTGCCCAAATCCAGATCACACAAAGAACAAATAAAAAACGGTAAATGGAAGGAAGATCAAAGGCGATACTTTACACAAAACTTGTATATAAAGAAAGAGATAAATATGATATACATCACATGAATTCTTCGTAGTCCTTTGTTAATCTCTTTCTATTATTCCAGTATTGCCGGATATTTACATGCAAAAAAACAAAATTGAACACAAAATGTGTAGTAATGTTTGTAATATGATCAATTTCTGTGAATTCTCCGGCGGAAAGGAGCCCTATATTGTGTGGATTTCTTGATAGTAGATAAGGATAGTTTCTCACCACCACTTCATAAGTACAAGTAAACGTACCAAAACTCACTTAGAATTTTATATCACCATACATGTAAAGGTTTCTTTTACACTTCTGATCATAACACATGAGACAAGCTCTGTTCAATAAAATGTACCACACTCACTTTTCAGCAGATGGTATTCCACACATAACGGTTTCTTTAAACAGATGAATCACTCTTCTCTCCAAAAAAAAGGAAGGGGAAGATATCTGTCAAGGAATAGAGATGAAGATCGATTCCAACAAAACAACTGGACATATCCAAGGAGATTTGCTAGAAGGGACTTCCGATATAATAGATGGAATAGTAGACCCCCAGTGGATACTTATAACAGATTCAAGGCATTTGAAAATTTTTAGAGAGGTCCGGGGGCCTTTTTTAGGACGTCGAGACAACAGGAGGAACATGAGATACTAAAATTTAAGAGTCGGGGAAAAAGGGGGGGACATAAAAAGAGAAAAAAGAAAAAGAAAAAAGAAGGATGTGAAATAAAGGATACAGATGGTGTAGATGAAATTAAAATATTCAATTTAAGCTCCCACATATTGACTGAAGAGGAACAACGCATCCTACAGAAAGGGTTAAAATTTGCCCCGACTTCAACCACGGATGCTTTTGACGTTCACATTGATATACAGAAGTTTTCAAGAAAACTCACTAATTTTTTTTTGCCCTTAACACAGAGAAGAATATCTCTGATGTGGATCCAGTGGTGAATACCCCCTTCAAAAAAAGATCGACTTTTTTTCCATCTCATGTGAAAGGATGTATAGTAGAAAGTTTCACCAAATCAGTTGCAGAAGATTTTCAGAAAATTAAAACTTCAAAAAAGAAGAAATCCCAAACAAAACACAACATCACTAAAAAAGAAAGATTAGCGATAAAATCATTGAAGGATGACAAAAACATAATTATCAAACCCTGTGACAAGGGTGGGGGGATAACAGTTCAAGATAAATCCGATTATATTGAAGAAATCAACACACAACTGAATTCAAACGGCACTTATCAAAAATTAAAGGTGGACCCAACCACAAGGATTAAAAGCAATTATTTAAAACTCATCACCAAATATTTGGAAAAGGGCATCTTGACAAAGAAGTAGTGATGAGCGGATTCGGTTTTACTCGGTTCTCAAAACCGAATCTTATTGGCTCACTGACGTCACGTGTTTTGGATAGCCAATAAGATTCGGTTTTGAGAACCGAGTAAAACCAAGTAAAACCGAATCCGCTCATCTCTACAAAGAAGGAGTTAGAATTCCTAAATGTTGAGCATCCAAAAAACCCCACCATCTATACCCTCCCCAAAGTTCATAAGGACCCAGTACGACCCCCCGGGCGCCCTATTATCTCTGGGGTTGGTAGCATAACCACAAATCTTTCAGAGATGATAGATTTCTACCTACAACCACTTGTAACAAAAGGGAAATCACACCTTAAAGATACAACGGATACAAATCAACAGATTGGCAGAGATAGAGTGGCAACAAGGTGCTTTTCTGGTTACAGCGGATGTCACGTCACTGTACACCATAATTGACCACAAGGATGGTCTTAATGCAGTGAAATGGCACCTGGAAAAATCGGATATGGAAACAGAAAAAATAGAATTTATCCTAGAAAGTATTCAATTTGTACTTGAGAATAATTATTTTTTCTTTAACGGGGAATACTTTTTGCAAAAAGTCGGTACCGCCATGGGCACCAAGTTCGCACCGAGCTATGCGAACCTCTTCATGTCAAAATGGGAGGAAGAATCTGTATATAATAACTCGCTGGCCGGTGCGGACTTGGTGTCATGGTTCAGGTACATTGATGATATAATTTTTGTGTGGAAAGGAGAACGACAAAACTTGGAAAATCTCTGTTCCCATTTGAATATTAATGACAAAAACATAATATTAACTTATGACATAAGTCAAGAAAAAATTAACTTTTTAGACTTGACTATATTAAGGATGATATCATACATACTAAAGGTTACACGAAACCTACTGACTCAAACAGCCTCATTCCTTTCTCAAGTCAACATCATCCCCAGTGGCTAAGGGGTATTCCAAAAGGACAATTCCTGAGGTTAAAAAGGAATTGTAGTGAAAACCAGCACTATATCAATCAGAAGAAAGAAATGAAAAATACATTTTTGAAAAAGGGATATGATCCGAAACTTTTAGAGAAGGCTGAAGAAGAAGTGGAAAGGTTGGACAGGAGGGAAATTCTGAAAAAGGAGACAAATGAATCCTCAAACAATCAAGCAGAATGGGCTTTTATATCCGGTTTTGGGGCCGATTACAAAAAACAGGAATATATAATTCGACAACATTGGCACCTTCTTCTAAGAGATCCAGTGCTGAAAGACATCATTCCAGCCCAACCAAGATTCATTTATAGAAGAGGTAGAAACTTGAAGAATTCATTAGTAAAAAGTGCATTGCCCTTTGATTCTACCAATCCTATACGCACTAAAGGTTTTCACAGGTGCGGCACATGCATAGAATGTAGAACCATATCCTCAGAAACCTCTAAAATAACAAGTTTTTCAGTTAATAATGTAAAATATGAAATAAATAATTTCATCACTTGCCACACAATTAATGTGATTTATCTAATAAAATGCGACTGTGGTCTATTATATGTCGGAAGGACTGGTAGAGCACTTAAAACAAGGATCGCGGAACATATACGAAATGTGAAAAAAGGTCTGCAGACCCATTCCCTTTCTGACCACTTTGCCAAAAAACATAATTGTGCAACATCTAAAATATCATCATTTATGGGAATTCAGCAAATTAGATCCAATTGGAGGGATAGGGATATAGAAACAAACCTTGCAAAAGCTGAGATGCAATGGATTTTTAAATTGAATACCCTCATCCCCTGTGGCTTGAATTCAGACTTTGAGCTAAAATGGTTCATGTAAATCGTTCAAAGTTTATGCTAATAATACCTTTATCATTGAATTTTAATATATGCTTTAGAGTGCACTTTAGGTCGTTCTGCTGTGTCAGGATTTTTTAAACAATGTATTTATTATGATTTAAGCATTTTTTCTACTTTTGTATGTATAATTTTTTTTTATTTTTTTTTTAAGATACTTATTGTGCACTGATATCCATTAATTCTGAGGCTTGGAACGCATCGTGGAACGCAATAATTACGTAACCAGAGTGTTTTAAAAAAACCCAGCCTTTCTGCAGTAGTGTCACACTGGCCTCAGCAGTTAGTGTAGGATTTCCCAATACCGTCTCTAGGAGACCGGGACGCATTGAACATCATGCCCCGTGAGAGAGGAAGTCGACATCACGTGATCGCGGCTAACTTCCGGAAGTGCGGCTGGCCGCGACCACGGTGCATTCCCTGTTTATCCAGTCTGTATGCTTACAAAAGCACTAAATAACATTGGGGGAAGAGGTACAATGCTTTATATTCATTCTATCATGATGTTGGATAAGAAAATCTTTTTTTTATACTATATGTAATCTACCCATAATGCATTTTAACTTCCTGTCTACTGGTATAAATAGTTTTGCCATTCACTGTCTGAGCATACACCTTGAAAAAGACCTTGTGTCGAAACGGCGTTGGTGCTACCAGAAGTATAAGTCCGGAATTTACTTGTGATTGTCTTATTCCATCTGACACACATTTGTTCTATTTTGGAACCAATTTTTTGGAACTGAATATGGAGATTTTATCTGATTGTTTATAATTTTATCATGTGAAAATAAACCATTTTTTTGGAGAGAAGAGTGATCAGTGGCGTAACTACTGCCCCCGCAGTCCTCGCGGTGGCTTTGGGGAGAGGGGCTGCGGGGGCGCCACTGATTTAGCACAGATTGACATGCGGACGAGCGTCCGCATGTCAATCTGCTCCTACTAACCCTCCCTGCTGTGTTGGAGGGACACAGAGGGCACAGCGCGCGCCTCTCCTGTGTCCCTCCTGCATCATCTCCGGCGGCCGCGGGTCTAATAAACGAAGTGCCGTTCGTGAGCTCCGATTGGCTCACGAACCGGCACTTCTTCTATTAGACCCGCGGCCGCCGGAGATGATGCAGGAGGGACACAGGAGAGGCGCGCGCTGTGCCCTCCGTGTCCCTCCAACACAAACCAGCGGCGGCGGCGGGGGAGGGGCACGCACTGAGGGGGCATATATGGCACTGGGGGGGAATATCTGGCACTGGGGGCATATGTGGCACTGGGGGGGGGAATCTGGCACTGGGGGCATATGTGGCACTGGGGGGGGGAGGAAATCTGGCACTGGGGGCATATGTGGCACTGGGGGGAATATCTGGCACTGGGGGCATATGTGGCACTGGGGGGGGGAATCTGGCACTGGGAGCATATCTGGCACTGGGGGGGGGGAATATCTGGCACTGGGGGCATATGTGGCACTGGGGGGGGGGGGGATCTGGCACTTGGAGCATATGTGGCACTGGGGGGAATGTCTGGCACTGGGGGCATATGTGGCACTGGGGGGCATATGTGGCACTGGGGGCAAATGTGGCACTGGGGGCAAATGTGGCACTGGGGGCAAATGTGGCACTGGGGGCAAATGTGGCACTGGGGGCAAATGTGGCACTGGGGGGAATATCTGGCACTGGGGGCATATGTGGCACTGGCGGGGAGGAATCTGGCACTGGGAGCATATCTGGCACTGGGGGCATATGTGGCACTGGGGGTGGAAATCTGGCACTGGGGGCATATGTGGCACTGTGGGGGAATATCTGGCACTGGGGG
Source organism: Pseudophryne corroboree (assembly GCF_028390025.1). Lineage (NCBI taxonomy): Eukaryota > Metazoa > Chordata > Amphibia > Anura > Myobatrachidae > Pseudophryne > Pseudophryne corroboree. Next base: position 692,020,769 of record NC_086448.1, read on the forward strand.
GGAATATCTGGCACTGGGGGCATATGTGGCACTGAGGAGGAATATCTGGCACTGGGGGGCATATGTGGCACTGGGGGGGTATATGTGTACCTGGCACACAGGGGGGGGCTATATTGTGCACTGGGGTCATGTGAGTACCTGGCACCGTGGGGTAATATCTGGCACTGGGGACATATGTGGCACTGGGAGCACAGCCCTAGCAACAAGCACTACCCCCTAGCAACGAGCATGACACCCAGTGCATGAAACCCCTGGCAACGAGCATGACACCCAGTGCATGAAACACCTTGCAACGAGCATGACACCCAGTGCATGATACCCCTGGCAACGAGCATGACACCCTGAGCATGAAAACCCCTGGCACCGTGCATGGAACCAAGAGCATGAAACCCCTGGCAACGAGCATGACACCCAGTGCATGAAACCCCTGGCAACGAGCATGACACCCAGTGCATGAAACCCCTGGCAACGAGCAGGTAATTTAAAAGTAATTAGAAGCCTTACTGTAGGACTTAATGTGTAATGGGCATTACGGTGTGTGGCATAATGTATCACGGACATTGCGGTGTGTGTCATAATGTGTCACAGGCATTACGGTGTGTGGCATACTATATCACGGGCATTGTGGTATGTGGTATAATGTCTCAGGGTCATTGCAGTGCGGCATAATGTATAACGGGCATTGCAGTGTGTGGCATAATGTATCACGGACATTGCGGTGTGTGTCATAATGTATCAGGCATTACGGTGTGTTGTATACTATATCACGGGCATTGTTGTATAATGTATCAGGGGCATTGCAGTGTGTAGCATAATGTATAACGGGCATTGCGATTGCTGTCATAATGTGTCGGGGGCATTACGGTGTGTGGCATAATGTGTCGGGGGCATTATGGTGTGTGCATATTGTGTCATGTGCATTATTGTGTGTGGCATAATGTCTAAGGGCCATTGCAGTATGTGGCATAATGTATACTGGGCATTACTATAAGGAGGAAAAATGACAAATAATGTAAGGGGCATGAATCAGGATTATTTTTCTTCCCTGTGGTGGCTAACATCTGGGCGTGCAGGTTGGAAAACTGGGGTATAACGTAGTCTTTTCCTGCAATGCCACGCCCCTTTATGTGAAGCCACGCCCATCCCAACGAAGCCACACACTCTATTTTGCGGCGCGCGCACATTTATCCCTTTAATAGTGCCAATTATGGGGGATGGGGGGGGGCGCCGAAGAATTTTTTGGCTTGGGGGAGAAAAATTTCTAGTTACACCACTGAGAGTGATTCATCTGTTTAAAGAAACCGTTATGTGTGGAATACCATCTGCTGAAAAGTGAGTGTGGTACATTTTATTGAACAGAGCTTGTCTCATGTGTTATGATCAGAGGTGTAAAAGAAACCTTTACATGTATGGTGATATAAAATTCTAAGTGAGTTTTGGTACGTTTACTTGTACTTATGAAGTGGTGGTGAGAAACTATCCTTATCTACTATCAAGAAATCCACACAATATAGGGCTCCTTTCCGCCGGAGAATTCACAGAAATTGATCATATTACAAACATTACTACACATTTTGTGTTCAATTTTGTTTTTTTGCATGTTTATATCCGGCAATACTGGAATAATAGAAAGAGATTAACAAAGGACTACGAAGAATTCATGTGATGTATATCATATTTATCTCTTTCTTTATATACAAGTTTTGTGTAAAGTAGCGCCTTTGATCTTCCTTCCATTTACCGTTTTTTAATAATAATAATTGTATTTATCATTAGACTCCGCTCCATGACACTGCCAGAGACAACACTGTCTGCACTGATGGACGGAATCCTTCCTACCTCTCACCCACGTGACACATCCATGGGAAATGCTCTTCTATCTTTATTTATATTATTTTCTCTTATATAATAAAGTCTTACAGTACAGAACATAATTGTGGGAGCTGTCATGTTGTGCTGCCTTACATGAAACACAATTTGCACTGAAATAATCTAGTAGGATGCAATTGAAATCCCGGCGGTCAGGAGACCGACAAGAGAATCCCGACTGCCGGTGAAATGCCGTCTGCCAGCCCGTATTTCCAGTCAGGTGGAATATATATCCACTCACTGCATTCACAGCACAAATAGCCCTATAAGTTACAATGCAACATTTGTACTGATAATCACATAACATGTTTCAGTAACTATAAGTGTCGCTATGTATTATAGAAAACTCAGCGAAACACACAATTTATAACCTGTTACATGACTTGAATGTGAATGTGGCAGATGCTTTAACCCCTTCAGTGGTGACTTTTTTAAATTTGGTCAAACCTCCTAGGGCAGGTTTTACAATTTTTTTTCACCTGCACATTGCCAGGGGTTTCATGCGCTGTGTTGTGCTTTTTTTCCAGAAGTTTTATGCATTTGGTATCCATGCTCGTTGCCGCGGGGAATGCTCGTTGCCTAGGGGTAGCTAGGGATGGCCATCGACCATCGATGATTCAAAATCATTGATGGTCTATGACCGATGTCAAATACTTTTATCATCGATGGGGAAGAACCAGATGGTTTCCCGCCATTGATGGTTCAGTGCTACTAAATTGTTTATTTTTTTTCCTCAAAGTGTCATGGCATGGAGCTTAGCTCCACCCATTAAGCCACGCCCCCTGGTTTGTAGTTTAATGTAAAGCAAGGATGACCATCGAATGGTAAAACCATCGATGTATTCATTCCAGATGGCTTTACTCCATCAATGTTATACAACGATGGTGACCATTGATGGATAACCCACCAATGGCCATCCCTAGGAGTAGTACTAGCCCACCAACACTATAATCCTCACCCCCCTCCCTCCTCCCTTGTACTCCGCTCGGCTAGCGGAGTTTTGTGGAATGACGCGATCACGTCATGACGTCACGACGCGATCGCGTCATCCACCGGGCCGGCTGAGTGGAGTGCAAGGAGGAGGAAGGGGGAGAACTGGCATGCCACAGAAAATATCCGGGGTTGTCAGTCTGCACAGCGCAGCTGGCCCGGAAATTTTCCGGGCATACCACTCAAGCGGTTAAAAGGCTGTTACTTATATATGATAGTATATAATTTAGTGATGTGCACCGGAAATTTTTCGGGTTTTGTGTTTTGGTTTTGGATTCGGTTCCGCGGCCGTGTTTTGGATTCGGACGCGTTTTGGCAAAACCTCCCTGAAATTTTTTTGTCGGATTCGGGTGTGTTTTGGATTCGGGTGTTTTTTACAAAAACCCCTCAAAAACAGCTTAAATCATAGAATTTGGGGGTCATTTTGATCCCGTAGTATTATTAACCTCAATAACCATAATTTCCACTCATTTTCAGTCTATTCTGAACACCTCACACCTCACAATATTATTTTTTGTCCTAAAATTTGCACCGAGGTCGCTGGATGGCTAAGCTAAGCGACACAAGTGGCCGACACAAACACCTGGCCCATCTAGGAGTGGCACTGCAGTGTCAGGCAGGATGGCACTTCAAAAAAACAGTCCCCAAACAGCACATGATGCAAAGAAAAAAAGAGGCGCACCAAGGTCGCTGTGTGACTAAGCTAAGCGACACAAGTGGCCGACACAAGCACCTGGCCCATCTAGGAGTGGCACTACAGTGTCAGACAGGATGGCACTTCAAAAAAATAGTCCCCAAACAGCACATGATGCAAAGAAAAAAAGAGGCGCAATGAGGTAGCTGTGTGACTAAGCTAAGCGACCCAAGTGGCTGACACAAACACCTGGCCCATCTAGGAGTGGCACTGCAGTGTCAGACAGGATGGCACTTCAAAAAACAGTCCCCAAACAGCACATGATGCATAGAAAAAAAGAGGCGCACCAAGGTCGCTGTGTGACTAAGCTAAGCGACACAAGTGGCCAACACAAACACCTGGCCCATCTAGGAGTGGCGCTGCAGTTTTCTAGCGAGAGGATGAGTGCTTCCATCCTCATGTGAATCTGAACCACTAGCCATGAACATAGGCCAGGGCCTCAGCCGTTCCTTGCCACTCCGTGCCGTAAATGGCATATTGGCAAGTTTACGCTTCTCATCAGACGCTTTCAATTTTGATTTTTGGGTCATTTTACTGAACTTTTGTTTTTTGGATTTTACATGCTCTCTACTATGACATTGGGCATCGCCCTTGGCAGACGACGTTGATGGCATTTCATCGTCTCGGCCATGACTAGTGGCAGCAGCTTCAGCACGAGGTGGAAGTGGATCTTGATCTTTCCCTATTTTAACCTCCACATTTCTGTTCTCCATTTTTTAATGTGTGGAATTATATGCCAGTATCAATAGCAATGGCCTACTACTATATATACTGCGCACAACTGAAATGCACCACAGGTATGGATGGATAGTATACTTGACGACACAGAGGTAGGTAGAGCAGTGGCCTTCCGTACCGTACTGCTATATATACTGGTGGTCACTGTCAGCAAACTGCAAAACTAAAATGCACCACAGGTATAGAATCTAGATGGATAGTATACTTGACGACACAGAGGTAGGTAGAACAGTTGCCTTCCGTACCGTACTGCTATATATACTGGTGGTCACTGTCAGCAAAACTCTGCACTGTACTCCTCCTATATAATACTGCTGGTCCCCAGTCCCCACAATAAAGCAGTGTGTGCACAGATATATGTAGCACACTGAGCACAGATATGGAGTGTTTTTCAGGCAGACAACGTATACTGGTGGTCACTGGTCATCAAAACTCTGCACTGTACTCCTCCTATATAATATACTGGTGGTCCCCAGTCCCCACAATAAAGCAGTGTGAGCACAGATATATGCAGCACACTGAGCACAGATATGGAGTGTTTTTCAGGCAGACAACGTATACTGGTGGTCACTGTCGTCAAAACTCTGCACTGTACTCCTCCTATATAATATACTGGTGGTCCCCAGTCCCCACAATAAAGCAGTGTGAGCACAGATATATGCAGCACACCGAGCACAGATATGGAGTGTTTTTCAGGCAGACAACGTATACTGGTGGGCACTGTCATCAAAACTCTGCACTGTACTCCTCCTATATAATACAGCTGCTCCCCAGTCCCCACAATAAAGCAGTGTGAGCACAGATATATGCAGCACACTGAGCACAGATATGGAGTGTTTTTCAGGCAGACAACGTGTACTGGTGGTCACTGTCAGCAAAACTCTGCACTGTACTCCTCCTATATAATATACTGGTGGTCCCCAGTCCCCACAATAAAGCAGTGTGAGTACAGATATATGCAGCACACTGAGCACAGATATGGAGTGTTTTTCAGGCAGACAACGTATACTGGTGGTCACTGTCAGCAAAACTCTGCACTGTACTCCTCCTATATAATACAGCTGCTCCCCAGTCCCCACAATTAAGGAATAAGCACAAATATTTTTGCATCAAGATTAATAAACGGAGAGGACGCCAGCCACGTCCTCTCCCTAACATTTCCAATGCACAAGTGAAAATGGCGGCGACGCGCGGCTGCTTATATAGAATCCAAATCTCGTGAGAATCCGACAGCGGGAGGATGACGTTCGTGCGCGCTCGGGTTAACCGAGCCATACGGGAGAATCCGAGTATGCCTCGGACCCGTGTAAAATGGGTGAAGTTCGGGGGGGTTCAGTTTCCGAGGAACCGAACCCGCTCATCACTAGTATATACACAGGACACATTACATTAGATTATTATGTTCCCACTCTCTCTCTTAAAAAATATTTAATTCATACACAAAAGTAGATTAAAAGTGATTGAAAAAGTTACACGGAGGTAACTCGAAGCTAACCAACTACAGATTCCGATTCCTTCATACATTCAATATTCAAATAGTAAAATAAAAATAGGATTCACTTTAAAGAGCACAACAGTAATGAGCCATTATAAGAGTTATGTCACTAGAACATGTTAATAGGGATCAATAGACAAATGTCACATAGAGATTCCCTACAAGACAGAAGTTGATAAGTAGTGTCTTCCATTGAATGACGTCACCCACATGTGAACTGAAACTGTATCTTAGGGTGTGTACACACGGTGAGATATTTTCTTTCGATTTTGACTATATAGTCAAAATCGCAAGAAAAGTTAGTGCAATCCCGATTCGATCCCGATGTGCGGTCCCGCCAGGTCGGCATCGCAAGAAAAGATAGATTGTGCAGGCAAGTCAATCCTTGCTAGATTGGTGTACTATCTAGTTCATCTCACATGTCAATGACATCTCACATAAGCCAAAATCGTAAGCACACATAGTCCATATCTCAAGAAAAGTTAGTCAAAATCGCTGGCGCTGGGCTCCGGGAAGTTCAAGGGAAATCGCAAGTGAAAATCGGGCATAGCAAGGATCTCACCGTGTATACACACCCTTATTGGGATATATATATATATATATATATATATATATATATATAAATTAGAATACAACTCATAGGTATAATGTGTTACCTAAAGTTCCTCTTATAAGGGGGATGTCCCAGAGACCGGTCATGTAACCCACTAACCTGGACAAGGTATGTATCAGGGTGTAATGTATGCGGTAACGCTGTATGGTAATATGAGGAAAGATGAGAAAGAATTGGTGAGTGTCGTTATAAACCTCTCCTTACTTCCAGTGAGGATAACCTGAACAGTTAGGTGAGAGGGAATAGATCCTAGTTAGATGGGAGGGACAGTTAGACAGAGCCCGAAGAGAGGGGACAAGCAATGGCATGCAGCATGAAACACCTGACAACGAGCAGGACCAGGTACAGCGCCAATTTTAAGGGGCATTGTGATTATTGCTAAGTGAGGCATGGTGCAAGGGGCATTGCTGTGTGGGGCATAACAAGGGGCATTACTGTGTGGGGCATAACAAGGGGCATTACTATGTGGGTCATAATTTGGTGCAAGGGGCATTACTGTGTGGGGCATAATATGGTGCTAGGGCATTACTGTGTGGGACATGATAAGGTGCAAGGGTATTTTTATGTTGGCTTTAATATGGTGCAAGAGGCATTACAGTGTGGGGCATAATATGGTGCACGAGGTACTACAGTGTGGGGCATAATATGGTGCTAGTGGCATAACTGTTTGGGGCATAATATGGTTCAGTATTTTCCTGAAAGGCCACACGCATTTTAGCAAGACCACACCCACTTCAGCAAAATCACACCTTTTTTTTCTGGGGTGCGCACATATTTTTGTGGGCATTTACACTGGGAGCCAAACTGGCTAGAAACAACCCTGATTAGCCATTGCAGCCAGTAGGGTACTCTTTCCAGAAATTACCAGGATAGGGGACCGTAGGATGGTATTGTGGGTAATTTTTAAAACACTGTCACAGTCTTTTATATCATATTGCCGTGAGAAGGACAAGGATGTATCATTGGATCAACTGCTTGACCATCTGACATCTGAGTAAGTCTTGGGTTACTCAGGACGTGCTGCTAAATCACGCTGCCAGGGCCAACTGCGAATTAATCAAAATAGTGCCCACCTCTGATTCAGCCCCTCTGCATGCACACACCATAATAAAATAATAATAAAATAATAATAATAAAATAATAATAATAATAATAATAATAATAATAATAATAAGAATTTACTTACCGATAATTCTATTTCTCGTAGTCCGTAGTGGATGCTGGGACTTCCGTAAGGACCATGGGGGGGGGGGATAGCGGCTCCGCAGGAGACTGGGCACAAAGTAAAAGCTTTAGGACTAGCTGGTGTGCACTGGCTCCTCCCCCTATGACCCTCCTCCAAGCCTCAGTTAGGATACTGTGCCCGGACGAGCGTACACAATAAGGAAGGATTTTGAATCCCGGGTAAGACTCATACCAGCCACACCAATCACACCGTACAACCTGTGATCTGAACCCAGTTAACAGTATGATAAAACTTAGGAGCCTCTAAAAAGATGGCTCACAACAATAAACAACCCGATTTTTTGTAACAATAACTATATACAAGTATTGCAGACAATCCGCACTTGGGATGGGCGCCCAGCATCCACTACGGACTACGAGAAATAGAATTATCGGTAAGTAAATTCTTATTTTCTCCGACGTCCTAGTGGATGCTGGGACTTCCGTAAGGACCATGGGGATTATACCAAAGCTCCCAAACGGGCGGGAGAGTGCGGATGACTCTGCAGCACCGAATGAGAGAACTCCAGGTCCTCCTCAGCCAGGGTATCGAATTTGTAAAATTTTGCAAACGTGTTTGCCCCTGACCAAGTAGCTGCTCGGCAAAGTTGTAAAGCCGAGACCCCTCGGGCAGCCGCCCAAGATGAGCCCACTTTCCTTGTGGAATGGGCTTTAACAGATTTTGGCTGTGGCAGTCCTGCCACAGAATGTGCAAGCTGAATTGTACTACAAATCCAACGAGCAATCGTCTGCTTAGAAGCAGGAGCACCCAGCTTGTTGGGTGCATACAGGATAAACAGCGAGTCAGATTTTCTGACTCCAGCCGTCCTGGAAACATATATTTTCAGGGCCCTGACTACGTCCAGTAACTTGGAGTCCTCCAAGTCCCTAGTAGCCGCAGGTACCACAATAGGTTGGTTCATGTGAAACGCTGAAACCACCTTAGGGAGAAATTGAGGACGAGTCCTCAATTCTGCCCTGTCTGAATGAAAAATTAGGTAAGGGCTTTTATATGATAAAGCCGCCAATTCTGAGACACACCTGGCTGAAGCCAGGGCTAACAGCATTACCACTTTCCATGTGAGATATTTCAAGTCCACAGTGGTGAGTGGTTCAAACCAATGTGATTTTAGGAACCCTAAAACTACATTGAGATCCCAAGGTGCCACTGGTGGCACAAAAGGAGGCTGTATATGCAGTACCCCCTTGACAAACGTCTGAACTTCAGGCACTGAAGCCAGTTCTTTCTGGAAGAAGATCGACAGGGCCGAAATTTGAACCTTAATGGATCCTAATTTTAGGCCCATAGACAGTCCTGCTTGCAGGAAATGTAAGAAACGACCCAGTTGAAATTCCTCTGTGGGGGCCTTCTTGGCCTCACACCACGCAACATATTTTCGCCAAATGCGGTGATAATGTTTCGCGGTTACATCCTTCCTGGCTTTGATCAGGGTAGGGATGACTTCATCTGGAATGCCTTTTTCCATCAGGATCCGGCGTTCAACCGCCATGCCGTCAAACGCAGCCGCGGTAAGTCTTGGAACAGACAAGGTCCCTGCTGGAGCAGGTCCTTTCTTAGAGGTAGAGGCCACGGATCCTCCGTGAGCATCTCTTGCAGTTCCGGGTACCAAGTTCTTCTTGGCCAATCCGGAGCCACAAGTATAGTTCTTACTCCTCTCTTTCTTATGATTCTCAGTACCTTTGGTATGAGAGGCAGAGGAGGGAACACATACACCGACTGGTACACCCACGGTGTTACCAGTCTGCTGAGGAAGTCTGCTTCCCAGTTGTCCACTCCCGGAATGAACACTGCTGACAGTGCTACCACATGATTTTCCGCCCAGCGGAGAATCCTTGCAGCTTCTGCCATTGCCCTCCTGCTTCTTGTGCCGCCCTGTCTGTTGACGTGGGCGACTGCCGTGATGTTGTCCGATTTGATCAATACCGACTGACCCTGAAGCAGAGGCCTTGCTTGACTTAGGGCATTGTAAATGGCCCTTAGTTCCAGGATATTTATGTGAAGAGACGTTTCCATGCTTGACCACAAGCCCTGGAAATGTCTTCCCTGTGTGACTGCTCCCCAGCCTCTCAGGCTGGCATCCGTGGTCACCAGCATCCAATCCTGAATGTCGAATCTGCGGCCCTCTAGAAGATGAGCCCTCTGTAACCACCACAGGAGAGACACCCTTGTCCTTGGAGATAGGGTAATCCGCTGATGCATCTGAAGATGCGATCCGGACCATTTGTCCAGCAGATCCCACTGAAACGTTCTTGCATGGAATCTTCCGAATGGAATCGCTTCGTAAGAAGTCACCATTTTTCCCAGGACTCTCGTGCATTGATGCACTGACACCTGGCCTGGTTTTAGGAGGTTCCTGACTAGCTCGGATAACTCCCTGGCCTTCTCCTCCGGGAGAAACACCTGTTTCTGGACTGTGTCCAGAATCATCCCCAGGAACAGTAGACGTGTTGTTGGAATCAGCTGTGATTTTGGGATATTTAGAATCCACCCGTGCTGACGTAACACTACCTGAGACAGTGCTACTCCGAACTCTAACTGTTCCCTGGACCTTGCCCTTATCAGGAGATCGTCCAAGTAAGGGATAATTAAGCCGTTTTTTCTTCGAAGAAGAATCATCATTTCGGCCATTACCTTGGTAAAGACCCGGGGTGCCCTGGACAATCCAAACGGCAGCGTCTGAAACTGATAATAACAGTCTTGTACCACAAACCTGAGGTACCCTTGGTGAGAAGGGAAGATTGGGACATGGAGATAAGCATCTTTGATGTCCAGAGATACCATATAGTCCCCTTCTTCCAGATTCGCTATCACTGCTCTGAGTGATTCCATCTTGAACTTGAACCTTTTTATGTAAGTGTTTAAGGATTTTAGATTTAAAATTGGTCTCACCGAGCCGTCCGGCTTCGGTACCACAAACAGCGTGGAATAATACCCCTTTCCCTGTTGTAGGAGGGGTACCTTGATTATCACCTGCTGGGAATACAGCTTGTGAATAGCTTCCAATACTGCCTCCCTGTCGGAGGGAGACGTTGGTAGAGCAGACTTCAGGAATCTTCGAGGGGGAGACGTCTCGAATTCCAATTTGTACCCCTGTGATACTACCTGCAGGATCCAGGGGTCCACTTGCGAGTGAGCCCACTGCGCGTTGAAATTTTTGAGACGGGCCCCCACCGTGCCTGAGTCCGCTTGTAAAGCCCCAGCGTCATGCTGAAGACTTGGCAGAAGCGGGGGAGGGCTTCTGCTCCTGGGAAGAGGCTGCCTGGTGCAGTCTTTTTCCTCTTCCTCTGCCCCGGGGCAGAAATGAGTGGCCTTTTGCCCGCTTGTTCTTATGGGAACGAAAGGACTGAGTTTGAAAAGACGGTGTCTTTTTCTGCTGAGAGGTGACCTGGGGTAAAAAGGTGGACTTTCCAGCCGTTGCCGTGGCCACCAGGTCTGATAGACCGACCCCAAATAACTCCTCCCCTTTATACGGCAATACTTCCATATGTCGTTTGGAATCTGCATCACCTGACCACTGTCGCGTCCATAACGCCCTTCTGGCAGAAATGGACATCGCACTCACTCTTGATGCCAGAGTGCAAATATCCCTCTGTGCATCACGCATATATAGTAATGCATCCTTTAAATGCTCTATAGTTAATAATATACTGTGCCTATCCAGGGTATCAATATTTTCAGTCAGGGAATCCGACCAAGCCACTCCAGCGCTGCACATCCAGGCTGAGGCGATTGCTGGTCGCAGTATAACACCAGTATGTGTGTATATACCTTTTAGGATATTTTCCAGCCTTCTATCAGCTGGTTCCTTGAGGGCGGCCGTATCAGGAGACGGTAACGCCACTTGTTTTGATAAGCGTGTGAGCGCCTTATCTACCCTAGGGGGTGTTTCCCAACGTGCCCTAACCTCTGGCGGGAAAGGGTATAGTGCCAATAATTTGTTAGAAATCAGCAGTTTTTTATCGGGGGAAACCCACGCCTTATCACACACCTCATTTAATTCATCTGATTCAGGAAAAACTACTGGTAGTTTTTTCACACCCCACATAATACCCTTTTTTGTGGTACTTGTAGTGTCAGAAATGTTCAATGCCTCCTTCATCGCCGTGATCATGTAACGTGTGGCCCTACTGGACATTACGTTCGTCTCCTCACCGTCGACACTGGATTCAGTATCCGTGTCTGGGTCTGTGTCGACCATCTGAGGTAACGGGCGTTTTAGCTCCCCTGACGGTGTCTGAGACGCCTGAATAGGCACTAACTGATTTGCCGGCTGTCTCATGTCATCAACAGTTTTTTGCAAAGTGCTGACATTGTCACGTAATTCTTTAAATACAACCATCCAGTCAGGTGTCGACTCCCTAGGGGGTGACATCACTAACACAGGCAATTGCTCTGCTTCCACATCATTTTCCTCCTCATACATGTCGACACAATCGTACCGACACCCAGCACACACACAGGGAATGCTCTGACAGAGGATAGGACCCCACTAGCCCTTTGGGGAGACAGAGGGAGAGTTTGCCAGCACACACCAGAGCGCTATATATATTCAGGGATAACCTTATAATAAGAATTTACTCACCGGTAATTCTATTTCTCGTAGTCCGTAGTGGATGCTGGGGACTCCGTCAGGACCATGGGGAATAGCGGCTCCGCAGGAGACAGGGCACAAAATTTAAAAGTTTGACCACTAGGTGGTGTGCACTGGCTCCTCCCCCTATGACCCTCCTCCAAGCCTCAGTTAGGATACTGTGCCCGGACGAGCGTACACAATAAGGAAGGATTTTGAATCCCGGGTAAGACTCATACCAGCCACACCAATCACACCGTACAACTTGTGATCTGAACCCAGTTAACAGTATGATAACGTAGGAGCCTCTGAAAAGATGGCTCACAACAATAAACAACCCGATTTTTTTGTAACAATAACTATGTACAAGTATTGCAGACAATCCGCACTTGGGATGGGCGCCCAGCATCCACTACGGACTACGAGAAATAGAATTACCGGTGAGTAAATTCTTATTTTCTCTGACGTCCTAGTGGATGCTGGGGACTCCGTCAGGACCATGGGGATTATACCAAAGCTCCCAAACGGGCGGGAGAGTGCGGATGACTCTGCAGCACCGAATGAGAGAACTCCAGGTCCACCTTAGCCAGGGTATCAAATTTGTAGAATTTTACAAACGTGTTCTCCCCTGACCACGTAGCTGCTCGGCAGAGTTGTAATGCCGAGACCCCTCGGGCAGCCGCCCAAGATGAGCCCACCTTCCTTGTGGAGTGGGCATTGACAGATTTAGGCTGTGGCAGGCCTGCCACAGAATGTGCCAGTTGAATTGTGCTACAAATCCAACGAGCAATCGTCTGCTTAGAAGCAGGAGCACCCAGCTTGTTGGGTGCATACAGTATAAACAGCGAGTCAGATTTTCTGACTCCAGCCGTCCTTGAAATATATATATTTTCAATGCTCTGACAACGTCCAGCAACTTGGAATCCTCCAAATCGCTAGTAGCCGCAGGCACCACAATAGGCTGGTTCAGGTGAAACGCTGATACCACCTTAGGCAGAAAATGAGGACGCGTCCTCAATTCTGCCCTGTCCGAATGGAAAATCAGATATGGGCTTTTATACGATAAAGCCGCCAATTCCGACACTCTCCTGGCTGAAGCCAGGGCCAGTAGCATGGTTACTTTCCATGTAAGATATTTCAAATCTACCGATTTGAGTGGCTCAAACCAATGGGATTTGAGAAAATCCAAAACTACATTGAGATCCCACGGTGCCACTGGGGGCACAACCGGGGGCTGTATATGTAGTACTCCTTTTACAAAAGTCTGGACTTCAGGAACTGAAGCCAATTCTTTCTGGAAGAAAATCGACAGGGCCGAAATTTGAACCTTAATGGACCCTAATTTGAGGCCCATAGATAATCCTGTTTGCAGGAAATGTAGGAATCGACCCAGTTGAAATTCCTCTGTCGGGGCCTTCCTGGCCTCACACCATGCAACATATTTTCTCCAAATGCGGTGATAATGTTGTGCAGTCACCTCCTTCCTGGCTTTGACCAGGGTAGGGATGACCTCTTCCGGAATGCCTTTTTCCCTTAGGATCCGGCGTTCAACCGCCATGCCGTCAAACGCAGCCGCGGTAAGTCTTGGAATAGACACGGTCCCTGCTGAAGCAGATCCCTTCTTAGAGGTAGAGGCCACGGATCTTCCGTGAGCATCTCCTGAAGTTCCGGGTACCAAGTCCTTCTTGGCCAGTCCGGAGCCACTAGTATCGTTCTTACTCCCCTTTGCCGTATAATTCTCAGTACCTTGGGTATGAGAGGCAGAGGAGGGAACACATACACTGACTGGTACACCCATGGTGTTACCAGAGCGTCCACGGCTATTGCCTGAGGGTCTCTTGACCTGGCGCAATACCTGTCCAGTTTTTTGTTGAGGCGGGACGCCATCATGTCAACCATTGGTCTTTCCCAATGGACTACAATCATGTGGAAGACTTCTGGATGAAGTCCCCACTCTCCCGGGTGAAGATCGTGTCTGCTGAGGAAGTCTGCTTCCCAGTTGTCCACTCCCGGGATGAACACTGCTGACAGTGCTATCACATGATTTTCCGCCCAGCGAAGAATCCTTGCAGCTTCTGCCATTGCCCTCCTGCTTCTTGTGCCGCCCTGTCTGTTTACGTGGGCGACTGCCGTGATGTTGTCCGACTGGATCAACACCGGCTGACCCTGAAGCAGAGGTTTTGCCAGGCTTAGAGCATTGTAGATTGCTCTTAGTTCCAGTATATTTATGTGAAGAGACGTTTCCAGGCTTGACCACACGCCCTGGAAGTTTCTTCCTTGTGTGACCGCTCCCCAGCCTCTCAGGCTGGCATCCGTGGTCACTAGGACCCAGTTCTGTATGCCGAATCTGCGGCCCTCTAACAGATGAGCACTCTGCAACCACCATAGCAGAGAGACCCTTGTCCTTGTCGACAATTTTATCCGCTGATGCATCTGCAGATGCGATCCGGACCATTTGTCTAGCAGATCCCACTGAAAAATTCGTGCATGGAATCTGCCGAATGGAATCGCTTCGTAAGAAGCCACCATTTTTCCCAGGACTCTTGTGCATTGATGCACAGACACTGTCCCTGGTTTTAGGAGGTTCCTGACGAGTTCGGATAACTCCCTGGCTTTCTCCTCCGGAAGAAATACCTTTTTCTGAACAGTGTCCAAAATCATCCCTAGGAACAGCAGACGTGTCGTCGGGATCAGTTGGGATTTTGGAAAATTCAGAATCCACCCGTGCTGTTGGAGCACTACTTGAGTTAGTGCTACTCCGACCTCCAGCTGTTCTCTGGATCTTGCCCTTATCAGGAGATCGTCCAAGTAAGGGATAATTAATACGCCTTCTCTTCGAAGAAGGATTTTTGTATGTACAGGTTCAGAGATTTCAGATTTAGAATAGGTCTTACCGAGCCGTCCGGCTTCGGTACCACAAATAGCGTGGAGTAATACCCCTTTCCCTGTTGTAGAAGGGGTACCTTGATTATCACCTGCTGAGAATACAGCTTGTGAATGGCTTCCAATACCGTCGCCCTGTCTGAGGGAGACGTTGGCAAAGCAGATTTTAGGAACCGGCGAGGGGGAGACTTCTCGAATTCCAACCTGTAACCCTGAGATACTACCTGCAGGATCCAGGGGTCCACCTGCGAGTGAGCCCACTGTGCGCTGAAATTCTTGAGGCGACCCCCCACCGCCCCTGAGTCCGCTTGTAAGGTCCCAGCGTCATGCTGAGGCCTTTGCAGAAGCCGGGGAGGACTTCTGCTCCTGGGAAGGGGCTGCTTGCTGCAGTCTCTTACCCTTTCCTTTGCCTCGGGGCAAATATGAATGTCCTTTTGCTCGCTTGTTCTTATAGGAACGAAAGGACTGCGGCTGAAAAGACTGCGTCTTTTTCTGCTGGGAGGGGACTTGAGGTAAAAAGGTGGACTTCCCGGCTGTTGCCGTGGCTACCAAATCCGATAGACCGACCCCAAATAATTCCTCCCCTTTATACGGCAATACTTCCATATGCTGTTTGGAATCCGCATCGCCTGACCACTGTCGTGTCCATAGACTTCTTCTTGGACATCGCACTTACTCTTGATGCCAGAGTGCAGATATCCCTCTGTGCATCTCGCATATAAAGGAATGCATCCTTTAATTGCTCTATAGTCAATAAAATACTGTCCCTATCCAGGGTATCAATATTTTCAGTCAGGGAATCCGACCAAGCCACCCCAGCACTGCACATCCAGGCTGAGGCGATTGCTGGTCGCAGTATAACACCAGTATGTGTGTATATACTTTTTAGAGTATTTTCCAGCCTCCTATCAGCTGGATCCTTGAGGGCGGCCGTATCAGGAGACGGTAACGCCACTTGTTTGGATAAACGTGTGAGCGCCTTGTCCACCCTAGGGGGTGTTTCCCAGCGCGCCCTAACCTCTGGCGGGAAAGGGTATAACGCCAATAACTTCTTTGAAATTAGCAGTTTTTTATCAGGGGTAACCCACGCTTCATCACACACGTCATTCAATTCCTCTGATTCAGGAAAAACTACAGGTAGTTTTTTCAGACCCCACATAATACCCCTTTTTGTGGTACTTGCAGTATCAGAGATATGCAAAGCCTCCTTCATTGCCGTGATCATATAACGTGTGGCCCTACTGGAAAATACGTTCGTTTCTTCACCGTCGACACTAGATTCGGTGTCCGTGTCTGGGTCTGTGTCGACCGACTGAGGCAAAGGGCGTTTTACAGCCCCTGACGGTGTTTGAGACGCCTGTACAGGTACTAACTGGTTTGCCGGTCGTCTCATGTCGTCAACCGACTTTTGCAGCGTGCTGACATTATCACGTAATTCCATAAACAAAGCCATCCATTCCGGTGTCGACTCCCTAGGGGGTGACATCACCATTACCGGCAATTGCTCCGCCTCCACACCAACATCGTCCTCATACATGTCGACACACACGTACCGACACACAGCAGACACACAGGGAATGCTCTGATAGAAGACAGGACCCCACTAGCCCTTTGGGGAGACAGAGGGAGAGTTTGCCAGCACACACCAAAGCGCCATAATTATATAGGAACAACCTTATATAAGTGTTGTTTCCTTATAGCTGCTTAAATATATATAATATCGCCAAAAAATGCCCCCCCTCTCTGTTTTTTACCCTGTTTCTGTAGTGCAGTACAGGGGAGAGCCTGGGAGCCTTCCTAGCAGCGGAGCTGTGTAGGAAAATGGCGCTGTGTGCTGAGGAGATAGGCCCCGCCCCCTATTCCGGCGGGCTCTTCTCCCGGTTTTTCTGAGACCTGGCAGGGGTGAAATACATCCATATAGCCTCATGGACTATATGTGATTTATTCTTTTTAGCCAGAAAGGTATTAACATTGCTGCCCAGGGCGCCCCCCCCAGCGCCCTGCACCCTCAGTGACCGCCGGTGTGAAGTGTGCCTGAGCGCAATGGCGCACAGCTGCAGTGCTGTGCGCTACCTCATGAAGACTGAAAAGCCTTCAGCCGCCGGTTTCTGGACCTCTTCTTACTTCGGCATCTGCAAGGGGGTCGGCGGCGCGGCTCCGGTGACCCATCCAGGCTGTACCTGTGATCGTCCCTCTGGAGCTAGTGTCCAGTAGCCTAAGAAGCAAATCCATCCTGCACGCAGGTGAGTTCACTTCTTCTCCCCTAGGTCCCTCGTTGCAGTGAGCCTGTTGCCAGCAGGACTCACTGAAAATAATAAAACTATAAAAACAGTTACTCTAAGCAGCTCTTTTTGAGAGCCACCTAGATTGCACCCTGCTCGGACGGGCACAAAAACCTAACTGAGGCTTGGAGGAGGGTCATAGGGGGAGGAGCCAGTACACACCACCTAGTGGTCAAACTTTTAAATTTTGTGCCCTGTCTCCTGCGGAGCCGCTATTCCCCATGGTCCTGACGGAGTCCCCAGCATCCACTAGGACGTCAGAGAAATAAGTGTTACTCCCTTTATAGCTGCTGTATTATATATTAGCTGCCAATAGTGCCCCCCTCTCTTGTTTTACCCTGTTTCTGTAGTGTAGTCTGCAGGGGAGAGTCAGGGAGCCGTCCTTCCAGCGGAGCTGTGAAAGAAAATGGCGCTTGTGTGCTGAGGAGATAGGCTCCGCCCCCTTCACGGCGGCCTTTTCTCCCGCTTTTTTCTGGAAAACTGGCAGGGGTTAAATGCATCCATATAGCCCAGGAGCTATATGTGATGCATTTCTTTAGCCACATAAGGTTTTTATCAAGTTTTATTGCGTCTCAGGGCGCTCCCCCCCAGCGCCCTGCACCCTCAGTGACCGGAGTGTGAAGTGTGCTGAGAGCAATGGCGCACAGCTGCAGTGCTGTGCGCTATCTTATCTGAAGACAGGAACGTCTTCTGCCGCCGCTTTCTCCGGACCTCTTCGCTCTTCTGGCTCTGTAAGGGGGCCGGCGGCGCGGCTCCGGGACCCATCCAGGCTGAACCTGTGATCGTCCCTCTGGAGCTAATGTCCAGTAGCCAAGAAGCCCAATCCACTCTGCACGCAGGTGAGTTCGCTTCTTCTCCCCTTAGTCCCGCGCTGCAGTGAGCCTGTTGCCAGCAGGACTCACTGAAAATAAAAAACCTAAGTATACTTTTACTTCTAAGCAGCTCAGGAGAGCCACCTAGATTGCACCCTTCTCGGCCGGGCACAAAATCTTAACTGAGGCTTGGAGGAGGGTCATATGGGGAGGAGCCAGTGCACACCAGCTAGTCCTAAAGCTTTTACTTTGTGCCCAGTCTCCTGCGGAGCCGCTATCCCCCCCCCCCCCCCCCCCCCCCACCATGGTCCTTACGGAAGTCCCAGCATCCACTAGGACGTCAGAGAAAAAAATAAAATAATAATAATAATTTTAATAATAATAATAATAATAATAATATTTATAAAGTGCATTTCTCGGGCAGGACTCAAAGCCACTTACTAGCATCAGAAACATAGCACAGAGGTTTAGTATTACAGCATGTAGAAAATAATCCAAATAACAGTGCACATAATGGTAGCAATGAGTATAAGGCAGAGTTGTTGCAGGCATTTTGATTAATAAGTTCCACAGGTTTCATAACCCACCCATGAAAGGTTCTGGGCGAGGCAGACATTTTGGGAACACTACATAGGTTACAGTGGGTGGAATAGGCAAGCCTAAAAAAGTTTACACAACATGGTGACCTACCCCCCAACTATCCTGATTTTCGCAGGACAGTTCAATTTTTTGGGGACTGTCCCGCTGTTCCACCTGTGGGCAGCAGTGTCTCGCGGTTGTGGGGGGTAGGGGGCAGTGGCGGATCTTGCCACGGGCAAGCAGGACTTTTGCCCGGGGCGCCGCCTTCCGGAGGGCGCTGGCGCCATCCGGAGGGCGCCGCACCGTGGCAAGATCCGCCACTGCTGCCCGCTGTGTCCCTGTCCGCCTCCGCTGCCGTCCCCGTCCCGATCCCCGTCCCCGTCCGCCTCCTGAAGGGAACTAGACGCTATGCGTCTAGTTTCCCTTCCTGGAGAGTAACTTTGCTGAGCGGTGCGCGATGACGTCATCGCGCACCGCACAGCAAAGGTCCTCTCTACGAAGGGAACTAGACTCATAGCGTCTAGTTTCCCTTCGTGGAGAGGACCTTTTGCTGTGCGGTGCGCGATGACGTCATCGCGCACCGCTCAGCATTCAAGCGGCGCTTTTAATGTACAGGGGGCGTAATTGACCACGCCCCCTGTATTAGGCCACGCCCCATTTCCTGCCCGGGGCGCTCTGCGCCCTTGAACCGGCCCTGGTAGGGGGGGCAGTTGGGCGGCTCCTGTCACTCACTGGCTGCTCTGCTTAGTGCAGCATCTATTCACAGGAGACAGAGGGACTGCACAGTTGATGTTAACGGTTAACAGAAATTGGGAGGCGTGGCTCAAGATTGTGGCATTCCAGTGATGCCACACACCCTTTATATAGGCCACACCCCATTTGGAGTGGGTGTGGCTTCGCCACCAAAGAGGAGTCCCTGTTTATAAAGTCCCGACGTTGGGAGATTTGTGGTGATGCTGCAGCATACTAAGGATAGAAACAGAGCTCTTACACTACAATCAAGTATTTCTCATTCCACCCACATTCGTACAAGGTGAGGCAGCCATCTTGGGCTCACTACAAAGGTTACGATGTGTGAGATAAGTCACACAAGGAACTAAGGCATATATGGGTGACCGACACGTGTGTGATATTATATGCACTGCACCAGGTCTGTCTGAACAGCATTGTAGGCCCTGGCCAAAGCAATGCAATGGGGACCCTATACACCCATTAATGGGAACCAATGAAATAAAATCATAACATGCCCCTAATGTGGTCCTGCGCCATCTCTCCACATGCTTCCATACAGTGAATTCTGATTGGTAGATAGCTCCAGCCATTCTCCAATCAGCATGCAGGCTGGGAGGAAGGTAGAGAATGCTGCTTGGCCACTCTGATTGTGTGACAACCACCTGCCCCTGCTCGGAGGCCCCTAGAATCTTGAGGCCTTGGGCAGCTGCCCAGCATGCTTATGTGATTATAGCTCTGCACTGCATGAATAGATCCACATGTTGTTTACTTCTGTGGCAGCCATGTGGCATGTACTGTGTAGGTTACATCTGGCAGGGTGTGCATTTAGTGGAAGTATAATTTCCAAAAGGAGGAAAAAGAAAACAAAATAGAGAAGCTGAATACAAAGGCATAAAATGGCAGTTTCAAAACAATGGTGACAGCACTATAAAAACTGTGGAAAAAGTAATTGAAAACTTTTTAAAAGAGACTTCCGGTTCCGATGTGCATATAGGAGGCAGCAGACCACCGGAGCTCCGTTGCCGCCCCAGCCATCGGAAGCCAGCGCGCCTCTCACCTGCAGTACAGCCTCACCTCCGGTGCCTGGATCGTGAGGGGCGGTCCCAGTGGTCACAAAGGACCGGTTTGTGTCTTCCCAAACGGCGAGGAAACAACATCGCCAGTGCCCTAATAAAAACAGGGCTGAATCCAAGATGATCGCCGTGCCGGACTGTGAGTCCTCTCCATGTGAGGACACGCTGCCTTCCCCACTTGTGCAAAGCCTAGGTAAGCTGATTGACACTCTCCCTCTTTCATTTTTCCAAGTACTTTCAACGAACCCTGTCTACTGCTGTTACCTTTACTGGTTTATTATTACTGCTATTCACTCCTATCTAGGTTTAATGGGGGTTATGCCTAGGCAGTTTTCCTAAATGGTTCTACTATATTTTATTTGCCGGCTACACATTGAATGAAGAGAGGTGGGTGGGTTCTTTAGCCATTATTGTCTTTATTTTATAATTTTATTTTCAGCTGGGTTGGCTTGGAGCTCACACGTTATCAGTTGTTTATTGTTTGTTTAACGCAAACACAGATTTTCCAGAAGTTTCTGTGTTATCTCCTTTTAGAGGACGCAGACTATCTGTGCTCCTTTTGTTCTGTTTTGTTTTTATTTTTCTTGATTCTGTGCAAGAGATGTATGGTTGCATAGACACTGTGGTGTTTGATACTACGGTTATATCTTTCTCTCTCTTTTCCCTCCCCCCATGTTCTTCCTGTGTCCTGTCATGTCTCCCCATACACACTATACTGTGCTTATGTCATGTATAATTTCATAACCTGATGATCTAATTAATGCCTGACATTACTGTTGGTAGCCTCAATGTTGGGGGTTTTTATTCCCCAATTAAGAGAGAGAAAAATAAGAATTTACTTACCGATAATTCTATTTCTCGTAGTCCGTAGTGGATGCTGGGAACTCCGTAAGGACCATGGGGAATAGCGGCTCCGCAGGAGACTGGGCACAAAAGAAAAGCTTTAGGACTACCTGGTGTGCACTGGCTCCTCCCCCTATGACCCTCCTCCAAGCCTCAGTTAGGATACTGTGCGCGGACGAGCGTACACAATAAGGAAGGATTTTGAATCCCGGGTAAGACTCATACCAGCCACACCAATCACACCGTACAACTTGTGATATGAACCCAGTTAACAGCATGATAACAGAGGAGCCTCTGGATAGATGGCTCACAACAACAATAACCCGATTTGTTAACAATAACTATGTACAAGTATTGCAGATAATCCGCACTTGGGATGGGCGCCCAGCATCCACTACGGACTACGAGAAATAGAATTATCGGTAAGTAAATTCTTATTTTCTCTGACGTCCTAGTGGATGCTGGGAACTCCGTAAGGACCATGGGGATTATACCAAAGCTCCCAAACGGGCGGGAGAGTGCGGATGACTCTGCAGCACCGAGTGAGAAAACTCCAGGTCCTCCTCAGCCAGAGTGTCAAATTTGTAAAATTTCCCAAAAGTATTTGACCCTGACCAAGTAGCAGCTCGGTAAAGTTGTAAAGCCGAGACCCCTCGGGCAGCCGCCCAAGATGAGCCCACCTTCCTTGTGGAGTGGGCTTTTACAGATTTTGGCTGTGGCAGGCCTGCCACAGAATGCGCAAGCTGAATTGTACTACAAATCCAGCGAGCAATAGTCTGCTTAGAAGCAGGAGCACCCAGCTTGTTGGGTGCGTACAGGATAAATAGCGAGTCAGATTTTCTGACTCCAGCCGTCCTGGAAACATATATTTTCAGGGCCCTGACAACGTCCAGCAACTTGGAGTCCTCCAAGTCTTTAGTAGCCGCAGGTACCACAATAGGCTGGTTCAGATGAAACGCTGAAACCACCTTTTGGAGAAATTGAGGACGAGTCCTCAATTCTGCCCTGTCCGCATGAAAAATCAGGTAAGGGCTTTTACAGGATAAAGCCGCCAATTCTGACACACGCCTGGCTGAAGCCAGGGCCAACAGCATGACCACTTTCCATGTGAGATATTTTAAGTCCACAGTGTTGAGTGGTTCAAACCAATGTGATTTTAGGAAACCCAAAACAACATTTAGATCCCAGTGTGCCACTGGAGGCACAAAAGGAGGCTGTATATGTAGCACTCCCTTAACAAACGTCTGGACTTCAGGCACTGAAGCCAGTTCTCTCTGAAAGAAAATCGACAGGGCCGAAATCTGGACCTTAATGGATCCTAATTTTAGGCCCATAGACACTCCTGCTTGCAGGAAATGCAGGAATCGACCCAGTTGAAATTCCTCCGTCGGGGCCTTTTTGGCCTCGCACCACGCAACATATTTCCGCCAGATGCGGTGATAATGCTTTGCGGTTACATCCTTTCTGGCTTTTATCAAAGTAGGGATGACTTCGTCTGGAATGCCTTTTTCCTTTATGATCCGGCGTTCAACCGCCATGCCGTCAAACGCAGCCGCGGTAAGTCTTGGAACAGACAGGGTCCCTGCTGGAGCAGGTCCCTTCTCAGAGGTAGAGGCCACGGGTCCTCTGTGAGCATTTCTTGAAGTTCCGGGTACCAAGTCCTTCTTGGCCAATACGGAGCCACGAGAATAGTTCTTACTCCTCCCCGCCGTATAATCCTCAGCACCTTGGGTATGAGCGGCAGAGGAGGGAACACATACACTGACTGGTACACCCACGGTGTTACCAGAGCGTCCACAGCTATTGCTTGAGGGTCCCTTGACCTGGCGCAATACCTGTCCAGTTTTTTGTTGAGGCGGGACGCCATCATGTCCACCTTTGGTTTTTCCCAACGGTTTACAATCATGTGGAAGACTTCTGGGTGAAGTCCCCACTCTCCCGGGTGGAGGTCGTGCCTGCTGAGGAAGTCTGCTTCCCAGTTGTCCACTCCCGGAATGAACACTGCTGACAGTGCTATCACATGATTTTCCGCCCAGCGAAGAATCCTTGCAGCTTCTGCCATTGCCCTCCTGCTTCTTGTGCCGCCCTGTCTGTTTACGTGGGCGACTGCCGTGATGTTGTCCGACTGGATCAGCACCGGCTGACCTTGAAGCAGAGGTTTTGCTTGGCTTAGAGCATTGTAAATGGCTCTTAACTCCAGGATATTTATGTGAAGTGATGTCTCCAGGCTTGACCACAAGCCCTGGAAGTTTCTTCCCTGTGTGACTGCTCCCCAGCCTCGCAGGCTGGCATCTGTGGTCACCAGGACCCAGTCCTGAATGCCGAATCTGCGGCCCTCTAGAAGATGAGCACTCTGCAACCACTACAGGAGAGACACCCTTGTCCTTGGGGACAGGGTTATCCGCCGATGCATCTGAAGATGCGATCCGGACCATTTGTCCAGCAGGTCCCACTGGAATGTTCTTGCGTGGAATCTGCCGAATGGGATTGCTTCGTAGGAAGCCCCCATTTTTCCCAGGACCCTTGTGCATTGATGCACTGATACTTAGCCTGGTTTTAGGAGGTTTCTGACTAGCTCGGATAACTCTCTGGCTTTCTCTTCCGGGAGAAACACCTTTTTCTGGACTGTGTCCAGGATCATCCCTAGGAATAGAAGACGTGTCGTCGGGATCAGCTGCGATTTTGGGATATTGAGAATCCAACCGTGCTGCCGCAGCACTACTTGAGATAGTGCTACTCCGACTACCAACTGTTCCTTGGATCTTGCCCTTATCAGGAGATCGTCCAAGTAAGGGATAATTAAAACTCCTTTCCTTCGAAGGAGTATCATCATTTCGGCCATTACTTTGGTAAAAAGACCCGGGGCGCCGTGGACAATCCAAACGGCAGCGTCTGAAACTGATAGTGGCAGTTCTGTACCACAAACCTGAGGTACCCTTGGTGAGAAGGGTAAATTGGGACATGGAGGTAAGCATCCTTGATGTCCAGAGACACCATATAATCCCCTTCTTCCAGGTTCGCGATCACCGCTCTGAGTGACTCCATCTTGAATTTGAACCTCTGTATGTAAGTGTTCAAAGATTTTAGATTTAAAATAGGTCTCACCGAGCCATCCGGCTTCGGTACCACAAACAGCGTGGAATAATACCCCTTTCCCTGTTGCAGGAGGGGTACCTTGATTATCACCTGCTGAGAATACAGCTTGTGAATGGCTTCCAATACCGCCTCCCTGTCGGAGGGAGACGTCGGTAAGGCAGACTTTAGGAAACGGCGGGGGGGAGACGTCTCGAATTCCAATTTGTACCCCTGAGATACCACCTGAAGGATCCAGGGGTCCACTTGTGAGTGAGCCCACTGCGCGCTGAAATTCTTGAGACGGGCCCCCACCGTGCCTGAGTCCGCTTGTAGAGCCCCAGCGTCATGCTGAGGACTTGGCAGAAGCGGGAGAGGGCTTCTGTTCCTGGGCAAAGAATACTCAGAGAAGCGCTACCATTCAACAGCATAAATAAATTTATTATTAAAAAACATATAAAAACTGTCACAATTCAGTGAATAAACCGAATATCCTGTATTATAATTAACTCATGTATTATGTATCAAACAATCATAACACAGATGGTAACAATATATATGCATATAATAGAGACTCCCTGGAAGAAAGATAACCACCTGTTTTCTGGTGGAGACTGCAACAATATTAATTAAATGACCATCCTTATATTAAGCTCCATGCATGGACTAATGAGTCATATAGATTTAATGAGAATTTCTTTCAAAGTCCAGCCACTTTTGAATGATGTAAATGTGGTGTGGTTCTAATTTGACCACCATTTAGTGGAGAGCTTAGGTGCTCGCAGTTAATTACTTCCAACTGAAATTAAGGCTTACTGGGTAGCTCTAATGGACATGCTTCCATATATATTACAATGACTTTAAGCTGTGACCGCTATTTGAAAAGTCCCGTGTATATGGCTTACCCAGACCTTTCCATGGTAAGAAGATTAATTGCAGTCTCCTTAATATTGGTGGGCGCCGGCTGCCCACACTGTTGTACTGCTGTACGTCGATGTCGAGACGCTGTTATTGAACCAGATGGAGATCAGGCTTCAAGTGCTGGTGTCGGAGCGTAGCTGTATGTCTGTAAGTCGTACGCTCGTAGCTCCGTCTGCGGGAGCCGCCGAACACCCTTACACACTGATGTGAAGGTGCGGCTGTATGTCCACAAGCCGTGCACTTGTATTCTGTTAGCGGGAGCCGCTGAACACACTCCTTGTGTGTGGATGTTTGATGAGCCCAGGATATCGGATAGATGTCGGGCGGATGCTTGACGCGTTTCTCAGCCTCAAGACAGGGGCTGTTTCATCAGAAGACTTCTGATGAAACAGCCCCTGTCTTGAGGCTGAGAAACGCGTCAAGCATCCGCCCGACATCTATCCGATATCCTGGGCTCATCAAACATCCACACACAAGGAGTGTGTTCAGCGGCTCCCGCTAACAGAATACAAGTGCACGGCTTGTGGACATACAGCCGCACCTTCACATCAGTGTGTAAGGGTGTTCGGCGGCTCCCGCAGACGGAGCTACGAGCGTACGACTTACAGACATACAGCTACGCTCCGACACCAGCACTTGAAGCCTGATCTCCATCTGGTTCAATAACAGCGTCTCGACATCGACGTACAGCAGTACAACAGTGTGGGCAGCCGGCGCCCACCAATATTAAGGAGACTGCAATTAATCTTCTTACCATGGAAAGGTCTGGGTAAGCCATATACACGGGACTTTTCAAATAGCGGTCACAGCTTAAAGTCATTGTAATATATATGGAAGCATGTCCATTAGAGCTACCCAGTAAGCCTTAATTTCAGTTGGAAGTAATTAACTGCGAGCACCTAAGCTCTCCACTAAATGGTGGTCAAATTAGAACCACACCACATTTACATCATTCAAAAGTGGCTGGACTTTGAAAGAAATTCTCATTAAATCTATATGACTCATTAGTCCATGCATGGAGCTTAATATAAGGATGGTCATTTAATTAATATTGTTGCAGTCTCCACCAGAAAACAGGTGGTTATCTTTCTTCCAGGGAGTCTCTATTATATGCATATATATTGTTACCATCTGTGTTATGATTGTTTGATACATAATACATGAGTTAATTATAATACAGGATATTCGGTTTATTCACTGAATTGTGACAGTTTTTATATGTTTTTTAATAATAAATTTATTTATGCTGTTGAATGGTAGCGCTTCTCTGAGTATTCTTTGTTCTGCAACTTTTTTGGTTGAGGATCAGCACCTCAACCTTGGGAAGCTGCAACCAGTACAACAGCATTTATATATATTTTTGGTGTCTGTAGCCATTAAACTAGCGCCCACCCACTTTTCTTCTTTTCTGTTCCTGGGAACTGGCTGTTTGCTGCAGCCTTTTTCCTCTCCCTCTGCCACGGGGCAGAAATGAGGAGCCTTTTGCCCGCTTGCCCTTATGGGGCCGAAAGGACTGCGCCTGATAATACGGCGTCTTCTTATGTTGAGAGGCTACCTGGGGTAAAAATGTGGATTTCCCAGCAGTTGCCGTGGACACCAGGTCCGATAGACCTACCCCAAATAACTCCTCCCCTTTATAAGGCAATACTTCCATATGCCTTTTGGAATCCGCATCACCTGACCACTGCCGCGTCCATAACCCTCTTCTGGCAGATATGGACAGCGCACTTACTCTTGATGCCAGTCGGCAAATATCCCTCTGTGCATCACGCATATATAAAAATGCATCTTTTAAATGCTCTATAGTCAGTAATATACTGTCCCTATCCAGGGTATCAATATTTTCAGTCAGGGAATCCGACCAAGCCACCCCAGCACTGCACATCCAGGCTGAGGCGATTGCTGGTCGCAGTATAACACCCGTGTGAGTGTATATACATTTTAGGATATTCTCCTGCTTTCTGTCAGCAGGTTCCTTAAGGGCGGCCGTATCAGGAGACGGTAGTGCCACCTGTTTAGACAAGCGTGTGAGTGCTTTATCCACCCTAGGGGGTGTTTCCCAACGTGCCCTATCCTCTGGCGGGAAGGGGTATGATGCCAATAACCTTTTAGGAATTATCAGTTTTTTATCGGGAGAAACCCACGCTTCATCACACACTTCATTTAATTCCTCAGATGCAGGAAAAACTACAGGTAGTTTTTTCTCACCAAACATAATACCCTTTTTAGTGGTACTTGTACTATCAGAAATGTGTAAAACATTTTTCTGTAACGTGTGGCCCTACTGGAAGTCACATTCGTCTCTTCATCGTCGACCCTGGAGTCAGTATCCGTGTCGGCGTCTGTATCTGCCATCTGAGGTAGCGGGCGTTTTAGAGCCCCTGATGGTCTTTGAGACGCCTGGACAGGCACAAGCTGAGTAGCCGGCTGTCTCATGTCATCAACCGTCTTTTGTAAAGAGCTGACACTTTCACGTAAATCCTTCATAAGCCCATCCACTCAGGTGTCGACTCCCTAGGGGGTGACATCTCCATTATAGGCAATTTTTCCGCCTCCACATCATTTTCCTCCTCATACATGTTGACACAGTCGTACCGACACACAGCACACACACAGGGAATGCTCTGATAGAGGACAGGACCCCACTAGCCCTTTGGGGAGACAGAGGGAGAGTATGCCAGCACACACCAGAGCGCTATATATATGTTGGGATAACACTATACAGAGTGTTTTTCCCCCTTATAGCTGCTGTTTATATTATACTGCGCCTAATTAGTGCCCCCCCCCCCCTCTTGTTTTACCCTTTTCTGTAGTGCAGGACTGCAGGGGAGAGTCAGGGAGACGTCCTTCCAGCGGAGCTGTGAGGGAAAATGGCGCCAGTGTGCTGAGGAGATAGGCTCCGCCCCCTTCTCGGCGGACTTTTCTCCCGCTTTTTTTAGGAATCTGGCAGGGGTTAATATACATCCATATAGCCCTGGAGGTTATATGTGGTGTATTTTAGCCAGCCAAGGTGTTCATATTGCTGCTCAGGGCGCCCCCCCCCAGCGCCCTGCACCCATCAGTGACCGGAGCGTGTGGTGTGCATGAGGAGCAATGGCGCACAGCTGCAGTGCTGTGCGCTACCTTGGTGAAGACTGATGTCTTCTGCCGCCGATTTTCCGGACTTCTTCTTGCTTCTGGCTCTGTAAGGGGGCCGGCGGCGCGGCTCTGGGACCGGACTCCGAGGCTGGGCCTGTGTTCGGTCCCTCTGGAGCTAATGGTGTCCAGTAGCCTAAGAAGCCCAAGCTGGCTGCAAGCAGGCAGGTTCGCTTCTTCTCCCCTTAGTCCCTCGATGCAGTGAGCCTGTTGCCAGCAGGTCTCACTGAAAATAAAAAACCTAAAACTAACTTTTCCTAAGAAGCTCAGGAGAGCCCCCTAGATTGCACCCAGCTCGGTCGGGCACAAAAATCTAACTGAGGCTTGGAGAAGGGTCATAGGGGGAGGAGCCAGTGCACACCAGGTAGTCCTAAAGCTTTTCTTTTGTGCCCAGTCTCCTGCGGAGCCGCTATTCCCCATGGTCCTTACGGAGTTCCCAGCATCCACTAGGACGTCAGAGAAATACTGTTATATCTGTCTAAGCTTAAACTGGATGTAGTCCTATTACAGGAATCACACCTTATTCCTAATGAGGTTTTGAAACTTAATACTCTTGGGTGGTCTGTGTTGGCCTCAGCTACCTATATGTCCAAGGCAAGAGGTGTGGTTATCTTAAGTAAGAAATTATTTACTTGTCACTGTCCACTTGACAATTGCTGACCCTCAGGGTCGATATGTCCTCTCCGATGTCTCTATATTCTCGAATAGATTTGTTTTCTATAATGTTTATGCCCCAAATGTGTACTCCAAAGATTTTTTCTTCATGTGGTTTCTCTTTTGTATAGTCATGCTGATAAATCTATATTTCTGGGGGGCGATTTCAATATTACGGCATCTTCCCAGAGGGATAGATCTGATCCCTCCAGAGTTAGACCATCTCCCTGTAAGATAGGCATTCAATATATATTGCAACAACTACATCTGATTGATGTTTGGAGAGTATGTCATCCGCTTGAGAGAG
The DNA here is from genome assembly GCF_028390025.1 of Pseudophryne corroboree. Lineage (NCBI taxonomy): Eukaryota > Metazoa > Chordata > Amphibia > Anura > Myobatrachidae > Pseudophryne > Pseudophryne corroboree. The sequence goes on from NC_086448.1 coordinate 692,050,277, forward strand.
AATTCACCTGTCTTTCATCAGCTCATGGCACACTCTCATGCATAGATTATGTCCTTTTATCATCATCGCTCTTTTCCCAGGTTTTGGAGTCTGTGAATTAACCAATTTGCATATCTGACCATGCTTTATGCTGGGTCAAGATCTCTACTTCAGTTGACAGAGGCCCTTATAGGCAGTTGAGGTTCCCTTATCATCTTTCTAATTCAATTAAATTCAGAAATATGCTTGAGGTGTCTTGGATGTCATATAAGCATAATAACTTAGAGATGGAAGGGAGTTCTCACTTGGTCTTTTGGTAAGCCTCTAAACCAGTAGTAAGAGGGGATATTATTTCTTATTGTGCTTCGAGGAATAAGGACTCCAATAAATTGTATTTAGAAACGCAGGAGGCTTTGACTAAAGCATATCAATAGTTTCAAAGATCTCCTACTCCAATACATAAGGCTAATTATTTGCGACACAAGTCCTTGTTTGATAACTTATTATCACAATACGAGTCTCGTTATTCTTTTCTCTCTAAATGAAGATTTCATAAATTTGGAAACAAATTAAGCAAAATGCTTTCCAATATGTTACCAGGACAACACCCTCCTTCCATCATTAAATCTCTTAAGACCCCCACTGGTACTCGTGTCACCTCAGGAAAACAGATTTCTGAAGTCCTCCACTCATTTTATGCAGAGCTGTACTTCTCTCCACAAATAGATGACGCCGAGAGGTCTATCTTTTGGTCCTCATTATACTTACCTAAAATTTTACAAGATCTTGCGGATTCCCTGATAGCCCCAATTACAATAGAGGAAGTCTTAGCTGCCATTTGTCATCTTAAGACAGGAAAAGCACCGGGACCTGATGGCCTCACAAATGATTTTTATAAAATTTTGGCCCCTAAAATTGCTGAATCATTATTTTTGGTATTCAATAGGTTGCTGTCCGGTGATCCCCTTCCGTTATATTTTAGTTCTGCATCGCTTAAAGTTATACACAAATCTGGTCGTGACACTGACCTACCGGCCTCTTATAGATCGATATCCCTCTTGAACACTGTTTACAAAGCTGTTTACCAAAATTCTGACAGACTAAAGATTGTCCTACCGTCTATAATTCATCCTGATCAATCGGGATTTATATGGGGGTGACATTCGGTGGTCAATATCCATAAGGTTTTCACGGTTATGCAGGCGCTGGAGTCCTTTGGGGTGTCTCGAGCAGATGCCATCTTGTCTTTGGATGCCGAGAAGGCTTTTGATATGGTCACTTTGGGGCATCTGTATGACACACTCCAGAGGTTTGGTACTCCGATGGCTTCTATCTCAGTTCTCAAGCATTTGCATTCTGCGTCTACAACTCAAATTTTGAATAATGGTTATTTATCTCAGCCCTTTTCCTTACACCAGGGAACAAGACAGGGCTGCCCTCTTTCACCTCCTATTTTTGCTATGTCTTTGGAGCCCCTAGCGATAAAATTACGTACTTCACCCTTTTTTTCTGGCATCTTTTTGAGAGATCAGCAAGTTAAGTTGGGCCTATTTGCCGATGACATGTTATTATTTGTCTCCAATTTGTCAACATCACTCTCCGCTATTATTACGATGATAGATAATTTTGGTGCCTTTGCTGGTTTCAAAGTAAACTATAGTAAGTCACAGTTGTTCCCACTGGGTCCTAATTGCGATTTACATGCTTTATTCTGTTCCTCTACTCTATTCTCAATTTGTAGAATGGCACTCAAGTACTTAAGTATTTTAATACCAAGATCTTTGGCCTCTCTCTATAAAATTAATGTTCATCCGATACTGTCTTCTCTTACTACCCTGCTTTCGAATTGGATGTCGCTCCCTTTATCATTGTCTGGTAGAATTGCCGCCATGCAAAAGTATAGCATTCCTGAAGCTGTCATATCTGTTGCAAATGATTCCTATGCCTCTCTCCCAGAAAGACCTCAAAAAATGTAATGCTATTCATTTGTGCAGGGAAGAAACCCAAAATTGCATTTGGTAGATTACAGATCCCAAGATCGAAGGGAGGCTTTGGTGTCCCTAATATTAGCTTCTTCTCTCATTCCACTTTGTTCCACTACATATTGGATTGGTTTACACAAGGCTCTGCATACATGAATGGACGACTAGAGGAAAACCTTTTCTTCCCATTCTCACCTAGTGCTTTGTTGCATACCCCTAGAAAACTACTTCCCTTTCATATTGCTAGGAATGTCTTATTTAAGGATACATATAGGGCCTGGTGCTCCGTTAACAAAACTTTGGGCAGAGTCTTCTCTAGTTCTCCCTTTCTTACATTCTGGGACAATCCTTGTTTTACACCTGGTTTAAAAAATAGTCTCTTTGCTCAGTGGAAAATGCAAACTAAATAATGCTTCTTTTCATCATTGTGTCTGGGAATGCGGTGCTATTAACATTTGTAGAATAAGTTAATGGGATTTATAAACCATATATTTTACCTCAATCTTATAAAACATCCTACTCCTTGTTTACTACTAAATTTTACTGGCTGGGACCTAGGTCCTGATCGGAAAACGATAATTCCACTGCTGACACTTATTATAACGATTGCTAAAAAAGTGATCTTAAACAAATGGATATATAAGAATTTCCCAGCGATTTCTGAGGTCAAATCTCTGCTTCTGCAATGTTTATACTCTGAGCGCCAGGCTACGCTACCTGATATCAAATTTGGCGTTCAAAGATTCTATAGAAAATGGGATATATACATCCATCAGGTAGATGAGTTGACTCATGCACATATACAGAAATTGTTTGAATCCACCCGTTATCTATTACGTCAACTTAATTCCCATCATTCATGAAACCTGCTTTTTTATGTCTTGCACAACAACAGATTTGTATTGATTGTATACCACCATTTTCCTCTCATACATGTTTTAGTCTAGTGTCTCCCCCCCTTCTTGTTCTTCCCGTTCCCAGTCTCTTATTTCCATGTTATTATTTTTATGTTGATAGTGTGCTTTCTATTATATTGAAGATTGTTTATATTCTTTATGCAGAGACTTACACGATAACAAGAATTTACTTACCGATAATTCTATTTCTCATAGTCCGTAGTGGATGCTGGGGACTCTGAAAGGACCATGGGGAATAGCGGCTCCGCAGGAGACTGGGCACAAAAGTAAAAAGCTTTAGGACTACCTGGTGTGCACTGGCTCCTCCCCCTATGACCCTCCTCCAAGCCTCAGTTAGGATACTGTGCCCGGACGAGCGTACACAATAAGGAAGGATTTTGAATCCCGGGTAAGACTCATACCAGCCACACCAATCACACCGTACAACTTGTGATCTGAACCCAGTTAACAGCATGATAACAGAAGGAGCCTCTGAAAAGATGGCTCACAACAACAATAACCCGATTTTGTAACAATAACTATGTACAAGTAATGCAGACAATCCGCACTTGGGATGGGCGCCCAGCATCCACTACGGACTATGAGAAATAGAATTATCGGTAAGTAAATTCTTATTTTCTCGAACGTCCTAGTGGATGCTGGGGACTCCGAAAGGACCATGGGGATTATACCAAAGCTCCCAAACGGGCGGGAGAGTGCGGATGACTCTGCAGCACCGAATGAGAGAACTCCAGGTCCTCCTCAGCCAGGGTATCAAATTTGTAGAATTTAGCAAACGTGTTTGCCCCTGACCAAGTAGCTGCTCGGCAAAGTTGTAAAGCCGAGACCCCTCGGGCAGCCGCCCAAGATGAGCCCACTTTCCGTGTGGAATGGGCTTTTACAGATTTTGGCTGTGGCAGGCCTGCCACAGAATGTGCAAGCTGAATTGTACTACAAATCCAACGAGCAATCGTCTGCTTAGAAGCAGGAGCACCCAGCTTGTTGGGTGCATACAGGATAAACAGCGAATCAGATTTTCTGACTCCAGCCGTCCTGGAAACATACATTTTCAGGGCCCTGACTACGTCCAGCAACTTGGAATCCTCCAAGTCCCTAGTAGCCGCAGGCACCACAATAGGCTGGTTCAAGTGAAAAGCTGAAACCACCTTAGGAAGAAATTGAGGACGAGTCCTCAATTCTGCCCTGTCCGTATGAAAAATTAGGTAAGGGCTTTTATAGGATAAAGCCGCCAATTCTGAGACACGCCTGGCTGAAGCCAGGGCTAACAGCATTACCACTTTCCATGTGAGATATTTTAAGTCCACAGTGGTGAGTGGTTCAAACCAATGTGATTTTAGGAATCCCAAAACTACATTGAGATCCCAAGGTGCCACTGGAGGCACAAAAGGAGGCTGTATATGCAGTACTCCCTTGACAAACGTCTGAACTTCAGGAACAGAAGCCAGTTCTTTTTGGAAGAATATTGACAGGGCCGAAATTTGAACCTTAAAGGACCCTAATTTGAGGCCCATAGACAGTCCTGTTTGCAGGAAATGCAGGAAACGACCCAGTTGAAATTCCTCTGTAGGGGCCTTCCTGGCCTCGCACCACGCAACATATTTACGCCAAATACGGTGATAATGTTGTACGGTTACATCCTTCCTGGCTTTGATCAGGGTAGGGATGACTTCATCCGGAATGCCTTTTTCCTTCAGGATCCGGCGTTCAACCGCCATGCCGTCAAACGCAGCCGCGGTAAGTCTTGGAACAGACATGGTCCCTGCTGGAGCAGGTCCTTTCTTAGAGGTAGAGGCCACGGGTCTTCCGTGAGCACCTCTTGAATTTCCGGGTACCAAGTCCTTCTTGGCCAATCCGGAGCCACGAGTATAGTCTTTACTCCTCTCTTTCTTATGATTCTCAGTACTTTTGGTATGAGAGGAAGAGGAGGGAACACATACACTGACTGGTACACCCACGGTGTTACCAGAGCGTCCACAGCTATTGCCTGAGGGTCCCTTGACCTGGCGCAATATCTGTCCAGTTTTTTGTTGAGGCGGGACGCCATCATGTCCACCTTTGGTTTTTCCCAACGGTTCACAATCATGTGGAAGACTTCTGGGTGAAGTCCCCACTCCCCCGGGTGAAGATCGTGTCTGCTGAGGAAGTCTGCTTCCCAGTTGTCCACTCCCGGAATGAACACTGCTGACAGTGCTATCACATGATTCTCCGCCCAGCGAAGAATCCTTGCCACTTCCATCATTGCCCTCCTGCTTCTTGTGCCGCCCTGTCTGTTTACGTGGGCGACTGCCGTGATGTTGTCCGACTGGATCAACACCGGATGACCCTGAAGCAGAGGTCTTGCCTGACTTAGGGCATTGTAAATGGCCCTTAGTTCCAGGATATTTATGTGAAGTGACGTTTCCATGCTTGACCACAAGCCCTGGAAATTTCTTCCCTGTGTGACTGCTCCCCAGCCTCTCGGGCTGGCATCTGTGGTCACCAGGACCCAATCCTGAATGCCGAATCTGCGGCCCTCTAGGAGATGAGCACTCTGTAACCACCACAGGAGAGACACCCTTGTCCTTGGAGACAGGGTTATCCGCTGATGCATTTGAAGATGCGATCCGGACCATTTGTCCAGCAGATCCCACTGAAAAGTTCTTGCGTGGAATCTGCCGAATGGAATCGCTTCGTAAGAAGCCACCATCTTTCCCAGGACCCTTGTGCATTGATGTACTGACACTTGGCCTGGTCTTAGGAGGTTCCTGACTAGGTCGGATAACTCCTTGGCTTTCTCCTCCGGGAGAAACACCTTTTTCTGTACTGTGTCCAGAATCATCCCTAGAAACAGCAGACGTGTCGTCGGAATCAGCTGCGATTTTGGAATATTTAGAATCCATCCGTGCTGTCGTAGTACTACTTGAGATAGTGCTACTCCGACCTCTAACTGTTCTCTGGACCTTGCCCTTATCAGGAGATCGTCCAAGTAAGGGATAATTAAGACGCCTTTTCTTCGAAGAAGAATCATCATTTCGCCATTACCTTGGTAAAGACCCGGGGTGCCATGGACAATCCAAACGGCAGCGTCTGAAACTGATAGTGACAGTTCTGTACCACAAACCTGAGGTACCCTTGGTGAGAAGGGCAAATTGGGACATGGAGGTAAGCATCCTTGATGTCCAGAGACACCATATAGTCCCCTTCTTCCAGGTTCGCTATCACTGCTCTGAGTGACTCCATCTTGAACTTAAACCTTTTTATGTAAGTGTTCAAGGATTTCAGATTTAAAATGGGTCTCACCGAGCCGTCCGGCTTCGGTACCACAAACAGCGTGGAAGAATACCCCTTTCCCTGTTGTAGGAGGGGTACCTTGATTATCACCTGCTGGGAATACAGCTTGTGAATGGCTTCCAATACCGCCTCCCTGTCGGGGGGAGACGTTGGTAAAGCAGACTTCAGGAACCGGCGAGGGGGAGACGTCTCGAATTCCAATTTGTACCCCTGAGATACTACCTGCAGGATCCAGGGGTCCACTTGCGAGTGAGCCCACTGCGCGCTGAAATTCTTGAGACGGGCCCCCACCGTGCCTGAGTCCGCTTGTAAGGCCCCAGCGTCATGCTGAGGACTTGGCAGAAGCGGGGGAGGGCTTCTGTTCGTGGGAAGAGGCTGTCTGCTGCAGTCTTTTTCCCCTTCCTCTGCCCCGGGGCAGATATGAGTGGCCTTTTGCCCGCTTGCCCTTATGGGGACGAAAGGACTGAGCCTGAAAAGACGGTATCTTTTTCTGCTGCGAGGTGACTTGGGGTAAAAAGATGGATTTTCCAGCCGTTGCCGTGGCCACCAGGTCCGATAGACCGACCCCAAATAACTCCTCCCCTTTATACGGCAATACTTCCATATGCCGTTTGGAATCCGCATCCCCTGACCACTGTCGTGTCCATAATCCTCTTCTGGCAGAAATGGACATCGCACTTACTCTTGATGCCAGAGTGCAAATATCCCTCTGTGCATCTCGCATATATAGAAATGCATCCTTTAAATGCTCTATAGTCAATAATATATTGTCCCTGTCCAGGGTATCAATATTTTCAGTCAGGGAATCCGACCAAGCCACCCCAGCACTGCACATCCAGGCTGAGGCGATTGCTGGTCGCAGTATAATACCAGTATGTGTGTATATACTTTTAAGGATATTTTCCAGCTTCCTATCAGCTGGTTCCTTGAGGGCGGCCGTATCTGGGGACGGTAACGCCACTTGTTTTGATAAGCGTGTGAGCGCCTTATCTACGCTAGGGGGTGTTTCCCAACGCGCCCTAACCTCTGGCGGGAAAGGGTATAATGCCAATAACTTTTTAGAAATTAGCAGTTTTTTATCGGGGGAAACCCACGCTTCATCACACACCTCATTTAATTCATCTGATTCGGGAAAAACTACGGGTAGTTTTTTCACACCCCACATAATACCCTTTTTTGTGGTACTTGTAGTATCAGAAATGTTCAAAACCTCCTTCATTGCCGTGATCATGTAACGTGTGGCCCTACTGGAAAATACGTTTGTTTCCTCACCGTCGACACTGGAGTCAGTGTCCGTGTCTGGGTCTGTGTCGACCACCTGAGGTAACGGGCGCTTTAGAGCCCCTGACGGTGTTTGAGACGCCTGTACAGGTATCAACTGATTTGCCGGCTGTCTCATGTCGTCAACAGTCTTTTGTAAAGTGCTGACACTATCACGTAATTCTTTCCATAAGACCATCCAGTCAGGTGTCGACTCCCTAGGGGGTGACATCACTAACACAGGCAATTGCTCCGCCTCCACACCATTTTCCTCCTCATACATGTCGACACAACGTACCGACACACAGCACACACACAGGGAATGCTCTGATAGAGGACAGGACCCCACTAGCCCTTTGGGGAGACAGAGGGAGAGTTTGCCAGCACACACCAGAGCGCTATATATATACAGGGATAACCTTATATAAGTGTTTTTCCCTAATATAGCTGCTGTATATATTTATATGCCAATTTAGTCCCCCCCCTCTCTTGTTTTACCCTGTTTCTGTAGTGCAGGACTGCAGGGGAGAGTCAGGGAGCCTTCCTCCAACGGAGCTGTGAGGAAAAAATGGCGCCAGTGTGCTGAGGAGATAGGCTCCGCCCCTTTTTCGGCGGCCTTTCTCCCGCTTTTTTATCTAAAAATTGGCAGGGGTTAAATACATCCATATAGCCCAGGAGCTATATGTGATGTATTTTTTGCCAAAAAAGGTGTTTTTATTGCGTCTCAGGGCGCCCCACCCCCAGCGCCCTGCACCCTCAGTGACCGGAGTGTGAAGTGTGCTGAGAGCAATGGCGCACAGCTGCAGTGCTGTGCACTACCTTATTGAAGACAGGACGTCTTCTGCCGCCGATTTTCCGGACCTCTTCCGTCTTCTGGCTCTGTAAGGGGGACGGCGGCGCGGCTCTGGGACCCATCCATGGCTGGGCCTGTGATCGTCCCTCTGGAGCTAATGTCCAGTAGCCTAAGAAGCCCAATCCACTCTGCACGCAGGTGAGTTCCCTTCTTCTCCCCTTAGTCCCTCGGTGCAGTGAGCCTGTTGCCAGCAGGTCTCACTGAAAATAAAAAACCTACTTTAAACTTTTACACTAAGCAGCTCAGGAGAGCCCCTTAGCCTGCACCCGTCTCGTTCGGGCACAAAAATCTAACTGAGGCTTGGAGGAGGGTCATAGGGGGAGGAGCCAGTGCACACCAGGTAGTCCTAAAGCTTTTTACTTTTGTGCCCAGTCTCCTGCGGAGCCGCTATTCCCCATGGTCCTTTCGGAGTCCCCAGCATCCACTAGGACGTTAGAGAAATTGGGGGTCATTCCGACCCGATCGCTCGCTGCAGTCTGTCGCAGTGATCGGGTCAGAACTGCACATGGGCCGGCGCCGCAGTGCGCCGGCGCATGGCAGTCGTCGGTGCCCAGCGATTGCCTCTGAGACAGAGGCGGTCGCTGGGTGGGAGGGGGCTGAATGGCGGCATTAAGCCGCCGTTTAGTAGGCGCGGTCCAGCCAATGCAGGCGTGGCTGGACCGTTGGGGGGACATGACGCGGCGGCTGTGTGACGTCTCACGCAGCCGCTGCGGTCAGCGGCAGCGACACACAACTCCCGGCCAGCCGCAGGAGCTGCGCTGTCCGGGAGTTACTCCACAGATACAAAGGCATCGCCTCTGTGCAATGCTTTTGTATTTGTGCAGGGGGGGGGGGGGGGGGCGGCACTGACATGCGGGGTGGACCAGCCCTGTGCTGGGCGTCCCCCCGCATGTCTGAGTTTACGATCGTAGCTGTGCTAAATTTAGCACAGCTACAATCAACTCGGAATGACCCCCATTGTTCTGAAGATGCTTCTTTGGAAAGTGCCGACTTATCTCATTCTGATTTTTCTATTGTCTTTACTGCATTTTCTCCAGTGGCGTGCAGTGAGGTCAGTGGCTGGTGAGGCATGCCCGCTATGACCGCTGCCAATGCCCGCTACTGTACTGACACCCATGCCAGCTGCCAACGCCTGCTAAAGTCGCCGCCAGCTACCGCCCCCACATCTAATTCCCAGTCCGATGCTGCCGCCCATGCCCGCAAAGTCTTGGGAGCAGGAGCAGCAGCAGCCAGGGCATGGGCAGCAGAAGCGCCCGGGGTTAAGGATAGCAGTGGAGGGTCTGCATGGAAGTGGGATTACAGCTGCAGGCTGGTTGAGACAGTGGTAGTAATTGCCCCCTCCCCTTATACCCCAGAACACAGACAGGAATCACCCCCCCTCCCCTTACACCTCGGCAGACACACAGTAATCCCCTGCACTTCCCTTATTCCCCAGCTCATATGCAGTAATCACCCCCCCTCCCCTTTTCCCCCGGCACACATGGAGTAATTGCCCCCCTCCCTTTTTTCCACGGCACACATGAAGAAATTGCCCTTTTCCCACAGCACACAAGGAGTAATTGCGCCCCCTCCCCTTATACCCCAGCACATAGCGCACATCTCCGTGCTGAGCGCTGCTGTGTACTGACCATGGGCTGCCCTGTTCTCTGAAATAGAGTGCGCAGGGCAGCCCATCGTCAGTACACAGCAGCGCTCAGCACGGACACCGGCTGGCTATACACACCGGCCGGCTCTCTGGCTGCGCTGCTGACTACGGCGGTGGGGACACTGACCAGTGGTGGGGCCAGGGTGGAGCGCGTAGTTCATGAGCCGAAGATGGTGGAGGCTTAAGTATGTCAGGCTGCTGCGCCCCCGTAAGTGTGGCGCCGGCTCTTACCTGGAGTGATGGTAGGGCCAATCCTGGCGAGAGTGAGAGCGGCTACCCACGGCTTTTAGCGGCAATCAATCAGTGAGAGGTGAGCAGGGCAGGGGGACAGGGGGCACTGGTGCAGGGGCCTCTCTCTGGGTGGACACTGGACAACAAGGAGTCAGTCCCTGTGAAGGTGGTCGGGACCCCAGGGAGAGCACAGGTATCGCTATCTTTATGTAGTGGTACTTGGCACTGTTGTTAATCACAGCCTAACAAGAGAACATACAGCAGGGAGAACAGACAATACTGGTGCATGTGTGTACTGAAGCCATTAATGTCAGTAGTAAATTATGTGAATACCTCGCCACTATTTAACTGCCGGCTGCCTGGAATAAACACACTGAGCAGCAGCTTCACAGGAGACTTCAAGTTAGTAGCTTATTTAAGGTAGTGACTGACATATGCAGCATACTTGCCTACCTGACCCTCTCCATGAGGGAGAAAATGCTCTGTTCCTGGACTTTCCTGGTAATGTATGATTGCCATCACCTGTGGTGAGCTAGGTAATTGATAAGATAGGTGTTTCACCACAGGTGATGGCAATTATACATTACCAGGAAAGTCCAGGAACAGAGCATTTTCTCCCTCATAGAGAGGGTCAGGTAGGCAAGTATGATATGCAGACACATGAGCTATGTTAGAACTTTACATAGCTCTATCCTTTTAATTATCGTTGTCAATGCCAACCTATATTCAGCGCTCCCAGCCGCAGCTAAAGTGATTTATAGTGTAAGTGCCATCTCTCCCCCAGTTCAATTTCTTCCTACCCTGATCCTCTTGCGAAGCAGAGTGTCTGTTCAGTCACCATGGTGAGAAGAGGAGAGGAGGGCTGGATCCGTGCAGACCCCTGTGAACTTGTGGTAGGTTGACTGGTCAACGGGGAGGGGCCAGCCACTGTATAGCAATGACTGGCCTACCCCAATACCTGACCTAAGATCAAAGAGGCCTGGCTGCCGCTGGTCATTTCCTACACACTTCATTGCTGCATCTTCGAGCCCGACGTGAATGAGTTTCTGCACATGCGCAGCAGAATCTCTGATCGCAGCAGCTCCTTTCTATGAATCAGCCAAGAATGGGGGTAGCATGGCCACTGAGGTTAGTAGGGGACCCAAACGACCGGTGGGTGTACTGTCCCGGAGTCCAGCCGTACCAATCCGCCCTGAATCTGGTGCCCAATCATATCTACCTCAGGGACAGGGGCGTGCTTTCATATGGGCTGAAAGCACGCCCCTGTCACTGAGGCACTCAAGCTAGTGCCGCTTAGAGCGCTTTTTTAAATGGGCTTTTTACTGCCCATTTCTTGGCCCCGCCCCCCGCCTCCGATCCTTTATTATTGGCTGCGGGAGGCACCGCTCTGAGTGCCTCCGAAACTACTTTAAATCAGTTTTTACATTGTAAATAGTGATTACATTAATATATTAAACATTTACTTATGACACAAAATGTGTCATAAGTACCTTTGTATTATTCTAGTCATTAATGACAGGGGAGACACTGCCTCCCCTGACTGCACGTCCCTGATTTTCTCTTTGTTTGACCATTTTTATGACTCTGCCCTGCGTTATTGGGATATGTTGATATTCTACCTCATTATCAGTGCTGTACATTTAGTATACTGTACTCTGTATTTCAACTTCGAAACTTGAAAATTAATAAATTGTTTAAAAAAAACAAAACCTCAGAGGTCCTGATTCTGAGATAGACACAGTTGGGGCCTCCTTTGCTTTACGACTTTATGCATATGCTGCTACAATGCCCTTCCCTGATGTACATCCGTACGTCTGAATATACAAGGACTGATATGTTCACTTTCAATGTGTACTGGCACTGCAGTCATGCCTTTAATCTACTTCTGATTTTATTGATTTCTCTGACGTCCTAGTGGATGCTGGGGACTCCGTAAGGACCATGGGGAATAGACGGGCTCCGCAGGAGACTGGGCACTCTATAGAAAGATTTAGGACTATCTGGTGTGCACTGGCTCCTCCCCCTATGACCCTCCTCCAAGCCTCAGTTAGATTTCTGTGCCCGGCTGAGCTGGATGCACACTAGGGGCTCTCCTGAGCTCCTAGAAGAAAGTATAGTTTAGGTTTTTTATTTTCAGTGAGACCTGCTGGCAACAGGCTCACTGCAACGAGGGACTAAGGGGAGAAGAAGCGAACCTACCTAAGTGGTGGTAGCTTGGGCTTCTTAGGCTACTGGACACCATTAGCTCCAGAGGGATCGAACACAGGACCCGACCTCGTCGTCCGTTCCCGGAGCCGCGCCGCCGTCCCCCTTACAGAGCCAGAAACAAGAAGGTGGTCCGGAAAATCGGCGGCTGAAGACTTCTGTCTTCTCCAAGGTAGCGCACAGCACTGCAGCTGTGCGCCATTGCTCCTCATGCACACCACACACTGCGGTCACTGATGGGTGCAGGGTGCTGGGGGGGGGGGGGGGGCGCCCTGAGCAGCAATAGTAACACCTTGGCTGGCAAAACTAACACCATATATAGCCCCAGAGGCTATATAGGTGTATATTAACCCCTGCCAGAAACGATAAAATAGCGGGAGAAAGCCCGCCGAAAAAGGGGCGGAGCCAACTCCCTCAGCACACTGGCGCCATTTTTCCCTCACTGCTTCGCTGGAAGGAAGCTCCCTGGCTCTCCCCTGCAGTCCTGCACTACAGAAAGGGTAAAAAAGAGAGGAGGGGGCACAATTTAGGCGCAATATATATATATTATAGGCAGCTATAGGGGAAAACACTCTGTATAGTGATATCCCTGTGTTATATAGCGCCCTGGTGTGTGCTGGCATACTCTCCCTCTGTCTCCCCAAAGGGCTTTGTGGGGTCCTGTCCTCTGTAAGAGCATTCCCTGTGTGACTGCTGTGTGTCGGTACTGCTGTGTCGACATGTATGATGAGGATAATGATGTGGAGGCGGAGCAAATGCCTGTGAATGTGATGTCACCCCCTGCGGGGTCGACACCAGTGTGGATGGACTTATGGAAGGAATTACGTGACAGTGTCAGCTCCTTACATAAAAGGTTTGACGACATAGAACAGCCGGCTACTCAGCTTGTGCCTGTCCAAGCGTCTCAAATGTCATCAGGGGCTATAAAACGCCCGCTACCTCAGATGACAGATACAGACGTCGACACGGATACCGACTCCAGTGTCGACGATGATGAGACGAGTGTACCCTCCAATAGATCCACCCGTTATATGATTGAGGCTATGAAAAATGTATTACACATTTCTGATGATACACCAGTAGTTTTTCCTGCATCTGACGAATTAAATGAGGTGTGTGAGGAAGCGTGGACTTCCCCAGATAAGAAATTGATCATTTCTAAACGGTTAATGGCTGCGTACCCTTTCCCGCCAGAGGATAGGTCACGCTGGGAAACACCCCCTAGGGTAGATAAAGCGCTGACACGCTTATCAAAGAAGGTGGCACTACCGTCTCCGGATACGGCCGCCCTAAAAGAACCTGCTGATAGAAAGCAGGAAAGTACCCTAAAAGCTATATACACACACACTGGCATTATATTGAGACCCGCTATTGCATCAGCTTGGATGTGCAGTGCTGCAGCTGCGTGGTCAGACTCCCTGTCGGAAAACATTGATACCATGGATAGGGACAATATTTTGCTAACGATTGACCATATAAAAGACGCGGTCTTATACATGCGTGATGCACAGAGGGATATTTGCCGGCTGGCATCAAAAATAAGCGCTATGTCCATTGCCGCCAGACGGGGGTTATGGACTAGGCAATGGTCAGGTGATGCCGACTCCAAGCGGCACATGGAGGTTTTACCCTATAAAGGGGTGGAACTTTTTGGGGAAGGTCTTTCAGGCCTCGATCCACAGCTACTGCTGGGAAATCGACTTTTTTGCTACAGGCTACCCCACAGCAAAAGAAAGCACCGTATTATCAGGTACAGTCCTTTCGGCCCCAGAAAACTAAGCGGGCTAGAGGCTCATCCTTTCTGCCGAGGGGCAGAGGAAGGGGGAAAAAGCTGCAGCACACAGCTAGTTCCCAAGAGCAGAAGTCCTCCCCTGCATCCGGTAAGTCCACAGCATGACGCTGGGGCTGCTCAGGCGGAATCGGGAACGGTGGGGACACGTCTCAGGTTTTTCAGCACACAGTGGGCTCTCTCACAAGTGGATCCCTGGGTCCTTCTAGTAGTATCTCAGGGGTACAGGCTGGAATTCGAGACGTCTCCCCCCCCCCCGCCGTTTCCTAAAATCTGCCTTGCCGGCAACTCCCTCTGCCAGGGAGGCAGTGTTGGTGGCTATTCAAAAACTGTATTCACAGAAAGTGATTGTCAAGGTACCCCTCCTTCAGCAAGGAAAGGGTTACTACTCCACAATGTTTGTGGTACCGAAACCGGACGGTTCGGTGAGACCCATCTTAAATTTAAAAGCCTTGAACACTTATATCAAAAGGTTCAAGTTCAAGATGGAATCGCTCAGGGCGGTTATTGCGAGCCTGGAGGAGGGGGATTACATGGTATCCCTGGACATCAAGGATGCGTACCTGCATGTCCCCATTTACCCTCCGCACCAGGAGTACCTCAGATTTGTGGTACAGGACTGTCACTATCAGTTCCAGACGCTGCCATTTGGGTTATCCACGGCACCGAGGGTCTTTACCAAGGTAATGGCCGAAATGATGATACTCCTTCGCAAGAAGGGAGTTTTAATTATCCTGTACTTGGACGATCTCCTGATAAAGGCGAGGTCCAAAGAACAGTTGATAGTGGGGGTGGCACTTTCTCAGGAAGTGCTACAACAGCACGGCTGGATTCTCAATATTCCAAAGTCACAGCTGGTCCCGACGACACGTCTTCTGTTCCTGGGAATGA
The DNA here is from genome assembly GCF_028390025.1 of Pseudophryne corroboree. Classification (NCBI taxonomy): domain Eukaryota; kingdom Metazoa; phylum Chordata; class Amphibia; order Anura; family Myobatrachidae; genus Pseudophryne; species Pseudophryne corroboree. The sequence goes on from NC_086448.1 coordinate 692,065,299, forward strand.
TTCTGGACACAGACCAGAAAAGAGTGTTTCTTCCACTGGAAAAAGCAGAGGAATTGTCATCTCTGGTCAGAGACATCCTAAAACCAGGAAAAGTGTCGGTACATCAATGCACACGAGTCCTGGGAAAAATGGTAGCTTCGTACGAAGCAATTCCATTCGGAAGGTTCCACGCAAGGACGTTCCAGTGGGACCTGTTGGACAAATGGTCCGGGTCCCATCTCCAGATGCAACAGCGGATAACCCTATCGGCCAGAACCAGGGTGTCTCTGCTGTGGTGGCTGCAGAGGGCTCATCTACTAGAGGGCCGCAGATTCAGAATACAGGACTGGGTCCTGGTGACCACGGATGCCAGCCTTCGGGGCTGGGGGGCAGTCACAAAGGGAAGAAATTTCCAAGGACTGTGGTCAAATCAGGAGATTTCTCTCCACATAAATATCCTGGAGCTAAGGACCATTTACAATGCCCTAAGCCAGGCAAGACCCCTGCTTCAAAACCAGCCGGTACTGATCCAGTCAGACAACATCACGGCGGTCGCCCATGTAAACAGACAGGGCGGCAGGAGAAGCAGGATGGCGATGGCAGAAGCCACAAGGATTCTCAGATGGGCAGAGAATCATGTGTTAGCACTGACGGCAGTGTTCATTCCGGGAGTGGACAACTGGGAAGCAGACTTCCTCAGCAGGCACGACCTCCACCCGGGAGAATGGGGACTTCATCCAGAAGTCTTCCAAATGCTGGTCAACCGGTGGGAAAAACCACAGGTAGACATGATGGCGTCCCACCTCAACAAGAAGTTGAAAAGATATTGCGCCCGGTCGAGAGACCCTCAGGCGATAGCGGTGGACGCTCTAGTGACACCATGGGTGTACCAGTCGGTTTATGTGTTTTCCTCCTCTACCTCTCATACCCAAGGTACTGAGAATAATAAGAGGGCGAGGAGTGAAAACCATACTCGTGGTTCCGGATTGGCCAAGAAGAGCTTGGTACCCAGAACTTCAAGAGATGCTTACAGAGGACCCTTGGCCTCTGCCGCTCAGACAAGACCTGCTGCAGCAGGGACCCTGTCTGTTCCAAGACTTACCGCGGCTGCGTTTGACGTCATGGCGGTTGAACACCGGATCCTGAAGGAAAAGGGTATTCCGGAGGAAGTCATCCCTACCCTGATCAAAGCCAGGAAGGATGTCACCGCAAGACATTATCACCGCATTTGGCGAAAATATGTTGCTTGGTGTGAGGCCATGAAGGCCCCGACGGAGGAATTTCACCTGGGTCGATTCCTGCACTTCCTGCAAGCAGGGGTGACGTTGGGCCTCAAATTGGGGTCCATAAAGGTCCAGATTTCGGCTCTGTCGATTTTCTTCCAAAAAGAACTGGCTTCACTGCCTGAAGTTCAGACTTTTGTCAAGGGAGTACTGCATATTCAGCCTCCTTTTGTGCCCCCAGTGGCACCTTGGGATCTCAATGTGGTTTTGGCATTCCAGAAATCACATTGGTTCGAACCACTTAAGACTGTGGATTTAAAATATCTCACGTGGAAAGTGGTCATGCTGTTGGCCCTGGCGTCGGCCAGGCGGGTTTCAGAATTGGCGGCTTTGTCTTGTAAAAGCCCTTATCTGATTTTCCATATGGATAGGGCAGAATTGAGGACTCGTCCTCAGTTTCTCCCAAAGGTGGTCTCAGCTTTTCACTTGAACCAACCTATTGTGGTGCCTGCGGCTACTAGGGACTTGGAGGATTCCAAGTTGCTGGACGTAGTCAGGGCTTTAAAAATTTATATTTCCAGGACGGCTGGAGTCAGAAAGACTGATTCGCTGTTTATCCTGTATGCACCCACCAAGCTGGGTGCTCCTGCTTCTAAGCAGTCTATTGCGCGCTGGATTTGTAGCACTATTCAGCTGGCGCATTCTGCGGTAGGCTTACAGCAGCCTAAATCTGTAAAAGCCCATTCCACACGGAAGGTGGGCTCATCTTGGGCGGCTGCCCGAGGGGTCTCGGCTTTACAACTTTGCCGAGCAGCTACTTGGTCGGGGGCAAACACGTTTGCAAAATTCTACAAATTTGATACCCTGGCTGAGGAGGACCTGGAATTCTCTCATTCGGTGCTGCAGAGTCATCCGCACTCTCCCGCCCGTTTGGGAGCTTTGGTATAATCCCCATGGTCCTTACGGAGTCCCCAGCATCCACTAGGACGTCAGAGAAAATAAGAATTTACTCACCGGTAATTCTATTTCTCGTAGTCCGTAGTGGATGCTGGGCGCCCATCCCAAGTGCGGATTGTCTGCAATACCTGTACATAGTTATTGTTACAAAAATCGGGTTTTGTTGTGAGCCATCTCTTCAGAGGCTCCATTTGTTATCATACTGTTAACCGGGGTTCCTATCACGTGTTATATGGTGTGATTGGTGTGGCTGGTATGAGTCTTACCCGGGATTCAAAAATCCTTCCTTATTGTGTCAGCTCTTCCGGGCACCGTTCCTAACTGAGGCTTGGAGGAGGGTCATAGGGGGAGGAGCCAGTGCACACCAGATAGTCCTAAATCTTTCTATAGAGTGCCCAGTCTCCTGCGGAGCCCGTCTATTCCCCATGGTCCTTACGGAGTCCCCAGCATCCACTACGGACTACGAGAAATAGAATTACCGGTGAGTAAATTCTTATTTTTTCATTCTACAAACCCCTTTTTTTTAACCTTATATGTTTCAAAGTACAAGGAGGGGGAGCACATACTACATACAGCCCAGTACAGGGAGGGGGAGCACACACTACATACAGCACAGTACAGGAAGGGAGCACACACTACATACAGCACAGTACAGGGAGGGGGAGCACACACTACATACAGCACAGTACAGGGAGGGGGAGCACATACTACATACAGCACAGTACAGGGAGGGGGAGCACACACTACATACAGCACAGTACAGGAAGGGAGCACACACTACATACAGCACAGTACAGGGAGGGAGCACACACTACATACAGCACAGTACAGGGAGGGAGCACACACTACATACAGCACAGTACAGGGAGGGGGAGCACACACGGTATCCTTTCAGATGGTCGACCATGTTATGGTCGACAGTCATTAGGTCGACCACTATTGGTCGACATTTACATGGTCGACATGGACACATGGTCGACACATGAGAATGGTCGACACATGAAAAGTCGACATATGAAAAGGTCGACATGAGCTTTTTAACTTTTTTTTCTTTTGGGGAACTTTTCCATACTTCACGATCCACGTGGACTACAATTGGAACGGTAATCTGTGCCGAGCGCAGCGGTAGCGTAGCGAGGCACCTTGCCCGAAGCATGGCGAGCGAAGTGAGCCATGCGAGGGGACGCCGTGCACTAATTGGGGTTCCCAATCACTGTACGCAAAAAACGACACCAAAAAAAGTTAAATAACTCATGTCGACCTTTTCATGTGTCGACCTTTCATGTGTCGACCATTTTCATGTGTCGACCATGTGACCATGTCGACCATGTCAATGTCAACCAATAGTGGTCGACCTAATGACTGTCGACCATAACATGGTCGACCATCCATACTGGAACCGCACACACTACATACAGCACAGTACAGGGAGGGGGAGCACACACTACATACAGCACAGTACAGGAAGGGAGCACACACTACATACAGCACAGTAGTACAGGGAGGGAGCACACACTACATACAGCACAGTACAGGGAGGGGGATCACACACTACATACAGCATAGTAAAGGGAGAGAGTAAACACTACATACAGCACAGTACAGGGAGGGAGCACACACTACATACAGCACAGTACAGGGAGGGAGAGCACACACTACATACAGCACAGTACAGGGAGGGGGAGCACACACTACATACAGCACAGTACAGGGAGGGAGCACACACTACATACAGCACAGTACAGGGAGGGAGCACACACTACATACAGCACAGTACAGGGAGGGAGCACACACTACATACAGCACAGTACAGGGAGGGAGCACACACTACATACAGCACAGTACAGGGAGGGTGAGCACACACTACATACAGCACAGTACAGGAAGGGAGCACACACTACATACAGCACAGTACAGGGAGGGAGCACACACTACATACAGCACAGTACAGGAAGGGAGCACACACTACATACAGCACAGTACAGGGAGGGTGAGCACACACTACATACAGCACAGTACAGGAAGGGAGCACACACTACATACAGCACAGTACAGGAAGGGAGTACACACAAGTACTGAAACACAGACACAGGGGACCAGCGCATCAGAATCTGTCCAAGTGGCCAATCTGCCCCGATTACATACATAGCCACCACATTATATACATAGTCACCACATCACACGTATAGCACTGTATTACATGTATAGCACCGCACTACACAAATAGCACCACATAACACGAATAGCACCACATTACACGTATAGCACCACACTACACGTATAGCACCGCATTATACTAATAGCACCTCATTATATAAATAGCGCCACATTACATATGTAGCCACATTACATACGTGGCCACTGCATTACATACGTACTCACTGCATACGTAGCCACTGCGTTACATATGTAGCCACTGCATTACATAAATAGGCCCATCATCATGGACAGACATTGGGCAGCTATAGGGCTGAAGGACTTTGCATTAGAGATTGTCCCAGGGCTGGCTGTGAGTGCTGCCTGATCAGCTGACATCCTGAGAACATGTTACATCCTACTCCTGTCCAGTCCCCAAACCATACATTGTGACCGGGAATGCCCTAACCTTTACACCAACATGATAATGCAAATAATGTAATTAAAAATAACCTCTCTGTGGGTATAGTGAACCTGGCTCCGACCATCGCTATGCTTATGCTCCCGGGCCGGGCTCATTGAAGAGACCTTTGGCCGGGGCCAGAGAGAGGATGCTGCTGGGCTGGTTAACTTTCTCCAGGTCCCCCCGTTGGTAGAACAACTTCACCACTTTTCATGGCTAGCGGCACCCGGAAGTCCTTTCTAGCCTAACTTCTGGATTGCGTTCCAATGAACCGCAAGTACTGGAAGCAATGTAAGCCAGCCCAGCCTGAGTGTGAATTGGCCTGGCTGAGTGGGATGTGGGACCGGCCCATTGGAATCTGTCATAGTGTCCTGGTGGGCCAATCCGTCCCTGGACCTATCAGACTTTCAGATCAGTCTCTGCCAAACAGAGCAGTGAGTGAGAGTGGGGTCTCCCAACTGCTAACCCCACCAAGGGACACTGCGGCCCGCGCGTGGGAAAGTGCATGAAAAACTGGGCTGGCCATCATAATCTGTACAGTTGGGGGGCACGTTAATGTGTTACAAAACATGTGGCAAAGTCGCACCATGTACAGTACTACGAGCACACATGCCTACTTTTGAAAAAGCATTTCAGGGAGATGTGAAAGTAACACCAATCAGCGTGGAGGGGTACTGCTACATCTAAGAGGCATTCATGAAAATGACTTACATCCAAATGTAAATGAGCCCCAAAGTTTGTAAGATCTACTTGTTGAAGAAGAACCTGATTTTTTCAGGATTTGTTAGTGTATTGTGATTTACAAGAGCTTCCATATACTGTAAGTGGCCACGAGAAACATTATGTAAAATGCATGTAGCCATAGGGATCATTGGGGGTCATTCCGAGTTCATCGTAGCTGTGCTAAATTTAGCACAGCTACGATCATGTTCCCAGACAAGCGGGCGGACGCCCAGCACAGGGCTAGCCCACCCCGAATGTCTGCTCTCCCCCCCCCCCCCCCGCACAGTTACAAAAGCATCGCACAGCGGCAATGCTTTTGTACTTGTTGAGTAACTCCCGGCCAGCGCAGCTCCTGCAGCTGAATGGGAGTTGCTCGTCGCTGCCCCTGGTCGCAGCGGCTGCATGTGACGTCACGCAGCCACTGCAGCCTGCCCCCCGCACGGTCCAGCCACGCCTGCGTTGGCCGGACCATGCCCCCAAACCGGCGGCCAAAAGCCACCGTGCCACCCCCTCCCGCCCAGCGACCGCCTCTGCCTGTCAAATAGGCAGAGGCGATCGCTAGGGAACGACGGCCTTCGCTGCGAACAACTGCAGCGAGCGATCCGGTTGTAATGACTCCCCATTGTGCCTTATAACCAATGCAGGGAAATTAAACTGATGAGCTCATTTGAATGTATGTATGTCTAATTTATTTCCCCCCCCCCCCCCCCCCCCAAGAATTTAACAGCTACTTAATGGGGGTAAGGTACACTCAGGGAGATTGCTGGTCTATTCAGGGAGTGAGGGAGATTGCTGCTATTTCAGGGAGTCTCCTGCAGAATGAGGGAGGGTAGGAAACTATGGGGGTAATTCAGACCTAATCGTAACAGCAAATTTGTTAGCAGTTGGGCAAAACCATGGCCCTCATTCCGAGTTGTTCGCTCATTCTTTTTCATCGCATCGCATTGAAAATCCGCTTAGTACGCATGCGCAAAGTTCGCACTGCGACTGCGCCAAGTAACTTTACTATGAAGAAAGTATTTGTACTCACGGCTTTTTCTTCGCTCCGGCGATCGTAATGTGATTGACAGGAAATGGGTGTTACTGGGCGGAAACACGGCGTTTCAGGGGCGTGTGGCTGAAAACGCTACCGTTTCCGGAAAAAACGCAGGAGTGGCCGGAGAAACGGTGGGAGTGCCTGGGCGAACGCTGGGTGTGTTTGTGACGTCAACCAGGAACGACAAGCACTGAACTGATCGCACAGGCAGAGTAAGTCTGGAGCTACTCTGAAACTGCTAAGTAGTTAGTAATCGCAATATTGCGAATACATCGGTCGCAATTTTAAGAAGCTAAGATTCACTCCCAGTAGGCGGCGGCTTAGCGTGTGTAACTCTGCTAAATTCGCCTTGCGACCGATCAACTCGGAATGAGGGCCAATGGCCCTTATTCCGAGTTGTTCACTCGCTGCTATTTTTAGCAGAATTGCTAATAGGCTAAAATCCGGCAGTTCTGCGCATGCGTATGCACAGCAGGGCGCACGCGCTAAGTATTTTTACACAAAACTATGCTATTTTACTCACGGGCGAACAAAGCTTTTCAATCGCTCTGCTGATCGTAGTGTGATTGACAGGAAGTGGGTGTTTCTGGGCGGAAACTGGCAGTTTTCAGGGAGTGTGCTAAAAAACGCAGGTGTGCCAGGTAAAAATGCAGGAGTGGCTGGAGAAACGGCGGAGTGGCTGGCCGGACGCTGCGCGTGTTTGTGACGTCAAACCAGGAACTAAACGGACTGAGGTGATCACAATCTAGGAGTAGGTCTGGAGCTACTCAGAAACTGCAAGGAAATACTTAATAGCAGAATTGCTAATCTTTCGTTAGCAATTCTGCTATGCTAAGATACACTCCCAGAGGGCGGTGGCTTTGCGTTTGCATTTCTGCTAAAAGTAGCTAGCGAGCGAACAACTCGGAATGAGGGCCCATGTGCACTGCGGTGGGGCGGGGAGAGAGAACAGATATAACCACTGGTGGGATTCAGCCGGTTCGCACCGGTTCTTCAGAACCGATACCTAAAGTTAGGTATGGTTCTTAGAACCGGTTGCTTATTGCGTGGGTGCTCCCGGGCCCAAGCACCCATGGACCGCGAGGAGCACCCATGGAATCCGCCGCTGCCCCAGTAGCACTAGCCGCCGCTGCGGAAGTGCTTCTGTACCATAGCAATGTAAAAAAAAACAACCAAAAATGGCCGCCGCCAAGGAGGAGACAGATGCTAGAGGTCACATTTGACCTCTAGCACCTGTCTCCTCGGCGGCGGGCATTTTAAGAGGGTGTTTTTTTTACACTGCTGTGACTGCTATGGTACATAAGCGCTTCCGCAGCCCCCAGCGCGTCTCAATCTACTGCGGGGGCTGCGGGGGCTAGCAGTAACCACTGAAGTCCGCACTCACCCTTCTCAACTTTACTGGGGCAGCGGCCAGGAGATACCTGGCAACGCGCAGGAAACCCCTGACAACGCACAGGAGACCCCTAGCAACTCGCATGAAACCCCTGGCAACGCACAGGAGACCCCTAGCAACGCGCATGAAACCCCTGGCAACGCATAGGAGACCCCAGGCAATGTAAGTGGCATTATTGTGTGTGGGCATAAAATGGTGTCAGGACCATAACTGTGTGTATCATAATATGTAATTGGCATTACAGTGTGTGGCATAACGCATAATGGATGTTATTTGAGTATTAAATTCATGAATTATTAAACTACCTTTCGGTATACTTAAAATGGTCATTAGGACATAGAACCGGTTGTTAATTTATTTGAATCCCACCACTGGATATAACATGTGCAGAGAGAGTTAGATTTGGGTGGGGTGTGTTCAAACTGAAATCTAAATTGCAGTGTAAAAATAAAGCAGCCAGTATTTACCCTGCACAGAAACAAAATAACCCACCCAAATCTAACTCTCTCTGCAAATGTTATATCTGCCACACCTGCAGTGCACATGGTTTTTGCCCAACTGCTAACAAATTTGCTGCTACAATCAGTTCTGAATTACCCCCTATGTACTAAAGTGGTGATAGGCTTGAATTTGAATGTGATGTTTCCCTTTTTGCACAGAACCTCATTGCCTCCTAGCTACACTGCCAGTTTGAGTTGGCATAAACCTTTATAGCGTCCTTAGTGGTTGGACCATGAATCAGATCTGTATACATTAAACCATACCTCCCAACATGACCCTCTCCAGGAGGGACAGAATGCTCTGCTCCTGGACTTCTCTCTCAATTTATGATTGCCATCACCTGTGCTGAAACACCTTTCTTATCCATTAACCTATTCAAAACAGGTGCCAGCAATCATATATTAAGAAAAAAGTCCAGAAACAGAGCATTTTGTCCCTCCTGGAGAGGGTCATGTTGGGAGGCATGATTAAACTGGTCAACTAAATTACAAACAACATTTTAAAAAGAGAGTTGTTATTAGACTTAGCAACCACTAGGGGGAACTATATGCATGCAAGATATGATTACATTATATAAATAAATGGAAACCATAGCTAGTCACTTTATAGGATGAGAAAAAAGATTATAATGTTATATTAGACTAATGTCTAATTAATTGTTATATTCTTTTTACAAATTTCATTATCAGTAAGCATGTCTCTGCCATATATATCATTATGTTAGGCTGTGAAGTGTGATAGTGTAGTGTGATGAAACACTAATATGAATATCAGAGATACTGTAGACCAGAGACCCTTCAGCTGATGTGACCCCCCTCTTTCTGATTAAAATGCTCATTGATCGTGGCAATTGACCGTCGGGAGCTATTCAGTTAGCCTCGATAAGCCAGTGCGAGCCATGGCTTATCAGTGATTTTGTTTCCCTTGCCTCAGGCAGGTGATACTAAATACCTGAAAACAACCACGTTCTCGGATGAAAACTGGGCTGTTTCTAGCAAAAAAACACACAGGTTTCACTGAACCTGTGTGTTTTCGGGAGAAAATTAATTTTATCGGGGGTGACCAAATTGGATAGAGCGAAAAAAAAATATCGGAGAAACATCATAAAAAATGTGAATAACGTCCTTTTTTGCTCCCGATGCTTCTTCCCACCTAATTGAATACACCCCCCTATTGGGAGAAGCGTGTAGTGGATGTTAGAATAGTGAGGAGGCATTGTAACTTTGCACAATTTGATCTGGAGACCACTGTAATGTGTTTTAATCGGATTTGCTCATTGTAATGTGGAGGGCACTATAATTTTACATAATAAGAACTGGGGCACTTTAAAGTGACACGGTATGAAATGGAGGCACTGTAGTGTGGCATATTATAAGCTGGGGCCCTGTAACGTGGCATAATTTGACCTGGATGGCACTCTGATGTTGCACAGTGTGAACAGGGGGCTCTGTAATTGGCATAATATGAACTGGGGAGGGGACACTGTATGTCATAAATTGAATTGTGTGGCATAATATGTACTGGCAGCCTACAATATATCATGTAAACTATGAAAACATGATGGTTCATAAAATAAACTAGGGCACTACTATGGGGCCTAATATTAACTAGGACACTACTATCACTAGGGCACTATCATGGGGCATAAAACGAATAACTGCTGCAGAGAGGTGTCTCTCAAGAAGCATTTGGACAGGGGCCCTTTCAATATGTTGCTATTGGGCCCACAAAGTTCTAGTTATGCCCCTGCTTTCTCCCCTACCATTATCTGGCCAGTCTTTTCTGCCTTCCCTTGTCTGTGTAAGTCTAGCGCCCCTTCTTCTGTTTGTGCCAGTCCTTCTCCCCTTTCTCTATCTATGCTAGCATCTATACTACCCTATCTATGCCACCCCCTCTCTTCCAATATCTGCCAACTTTCCCTTTCCCCTGCATGTGCTGGTCTCTGTCATCTTTAGCTGTCTGTGACAATCTCTCGTCTTCGTTTTTCTGTGTTGCTGTCTCTCCCCTCCTTCACCTGTATGTAGCAATCTATCTCTAGTTTTTCTGTCTGTGCAAATCTCTATCTCCTTCCCATTTCTACACCAGTATATAACCTTCCTTTGTCTCAGCTAGTACTTCTCCTTCGTTTGTCTATGCCAGTTTCGCTATCCCTCATCCAATCTGTACCAGTCTCTCTTCCCATCTGTGCCAGTCATCTCCCTTTCCCTTGTATGATCATTCCCTCTTCTCCCTCCTCTCCCACTGTGCACCTCTGTTCCCCACTTTGGAGTCAATCCTATTAGCTGCGATGATATCACTGGTGCGAATCATTGTGGCAGCGTCCGCACTTTACGGCGGACTGAATTCTCAAAAAATGCTTGCTGGCCCATAGGGCTCTTATCACTTTGGTGCAAATTCATCCCAGAATCAGCCTGTGAAAGGTGCACATCGCATCATAATAGAATCAACCCCTTTGTATGTGTGCATCTCTATGTACTCTTTGTATGCATCTGTTCCTTTTTGCTTCTTTGGGACAAATGTATTAGCCCATGATTTGCAGTAGCTGGCCAGATTCTGGCGAGTTTGTCTTAAGATTTTTATTGGGCAATTAATTTAAATGCAAAACCAGGTTGGTTTTAGCTTTAAATCTAATTTCGCTAGAATTACTCTGGCTCCCGCAGATCATGGGCTATTACATTTGGCTTTTTGTATGCAACTCTGTCTACACAACTGTCTCTCTATGTCCCTCACCCCCTTTTGTGTGTTTGTTTCTGCATTGTGGGTGCAAGGCATTGTTGGAAATGTACATATTTGTATTACAGTGAGTCTTACATCAGTAGTAGGGAAATTGATGGAAACACTCTTAAAAGAAAGAGTTGTAGATTATCTCAAATCCGGCAATTTACTGGATCCCAAACAGCATGGATTCACTGGGGGGAGATCATGTCAAACAAATCTTATTGACTTTTTTGATTGTGTGACTAAAGTGATGGATAAAGGTGGAGCCATGGATATAGCTTATCTAGACTAGAGATGAGCGGGTTCGGTTCCTCGGAATCCGAACCCGCCCGAACTTCAGGTTTTTTTACACGGGTCCGAGCGACTCGGATCTGCCCGCCTTGCTCGGTTAACCCGAGCGCGCCCGAACGTCATCATCCCGCTGTCGGATTCTCGCGAGGCTCGGATTCTATCGCGAGACTCGGATTCTATATAAGGAGCCGCGCGTCGCCGCCATTTTCACACGTGCATTGAGAGTCATAGGGAGAGGACGTGGCTGGCGTCCTCTCCGTTTAGAGAAGAGAGAGACACAGTATTTTGGGGAGCATTATTAGGAGGAGTACTACTATACTGTATACTACTATACTACTTGCTGAAGTGATATTTATACTAGATTAGATAATAGATAGTGTGACTGTAAGTGTATTATCTGACTTGTGGGGGAGACACTGACAGTGGGGAGCAGTTAGAGTCTGAGAGCAGGACTCAGGAGTACATATAACGTACAGTGCACACTTTTGCTGCCAGAGTCAGTGCCACACTGCCATTGTTGTGACCACACTGACCACCAGTATAATAATATATTTTGTGATTGTCTGCTTAGGCCTCGGAGTACTAGTTGCAAGTTGCAACGTGACCTGAAGTGACCACCAGTTTAATAATCAATCACCACCAGTTTAATATATATATATATATATATATATATATAATTGTATATTATATATATATATATATATAATATTGTATACCACCTACCCGTGGTTTTTTTTTTTTTTCATTCTTCTTTATACATACTACTATAGTAGCTTACTGTAGCAGTCTGCGGTGCTGTGCTGACCTGACAGTGTCCAGCAGGTCCGTCATCAGTCATTACATAATAAATATATATAGTACCTGTCCGGCTGCAGTACTAGTGATATTATATTGATTTCATCTCATTATCAATAATTTATCATCCAGTCTAGACTCTATATTAGCAGCAGACACAGTACGTTAGTCCACGGCTGTAGCTACCTCTGTGTCGGCACTCGGCAGTCCATCCATAATTGTATACCACCTACCCGTGTTTTTTTTTTTTTCTTTCTTCTTTGTACATACTACTATAGAGTATAGTAGCTTACTGTAGCAGTCTGCGGTGCTGCTGAGCTGACAGTGTCCAGCAGGTCCGTCATCAGTCATCATTACCTAATAAATATATTATCTACCTGTCCGGCTGCAGTACTAGTGATATTATATATACATACATATATATATTGATTTCATCTCATTATCAATCATCCAGTCTATATTAGCAGCAGACACAGTACGTTAGTCCACGGCTGTAGCTACCTCTGTGTCGGCACTCGGCAGTCCATCCATAATTGTATACCACCTACCCGTGGTTTTTTTTTTTTCTTTCTTCTTTGTACATACTACTATAGTATAGTAGCTTACTGTAGCAGTCTGCGGTGCTGCTGAGCTGACAGTGTCCAGCAGGTCCGTCATCAGTCATCATTACCTAATAAATATATTATCTACCTGTCCGGCTGCAGTACTAGTGATATTATATATACATACATATATATATATTGATTTCATCTCATTATCAATCATCAAGTCTATATTAGCAGCAGACACAGTACGTTAGTCCACGGCTGTAGCTACCTCTGTGTCGGCACTCGGCAGTCCATCCATAATTGTATACCACCTACCCGTGGTTTTTTTTTTTCTTTCTTCTTTGTACATACTACTATAGTATAGTAGCTTACTGTAGCAGTCTGCGGTGCTGCTGAGCTGACAGTGTCCAGCAGGTCCGTCATCAGTCATCATTACCTAATAAATATATTATCTACCTGTCCGGCTGCAGTACTAGTGATATTATATATACATACATATATATATATTGATTTCATCTCATTATCATCCAGTCTATATTAGCAGCAGACACAGTACGGTAGTCCACGGCTGTAGCTACCTCTGTGTCGGCACTCGGCAGTCCATCCATAATTGTATACCACCTACCCGTGGTTTTTTTTTTTCTTTCTTCTTTGTACATACTACTATAGAGTATAGTAGCTTACTGTAGCAGTCTGCGGTGCTGCTGAGCTGACAGTGTCCAGCAGGTCCGTCATCAGTCATCATTACCTAATAAATATATTATCTACCTGTCCGGCTGCAGTACTAGTGATATTATATATACATACATATATATATTGATTTCATCTCATTATCAATCATCCAGTCTATATTAGCAGCAGACACAGTACGTTAGTCCACGGCTGTAGCTACCTCTGTGTCGGCACTCGGCAGTCCATCCATAATTGTATACCACCTACCCGTGGTTTTTTTTTTTTCTTTCTTCTTTGTACATACTACTATAGTATAGTAGCTTACTGTAGCAGTCTGCGGTGCTGCTGAGCTGACAGTGTCCAGCAGGTCCGTCATCAGTCATCATTACCTAATAAATATATTATCTACCTGTCCGGCTGCAGTACTAGTGATATTATATATACATACATATATATATTGATTTCATATCATTATCATCCAGTCTATATTAGCAGCAGACACAGTACGTTAGTCCACGGCTGTAGCTACCTCTGTGTCGGCACTCGGCAGTCCATCCATAATTGTATACCACCTACTCGTGGTTTTTTTTTTTTCTTCTTTGTACATACTACTATAGTATAGTAGCTTACTGTAGCAGTCTGCGGTGCTGCTGAGCTGACAGTGTCCAGCAGGTCCGTCATCAGTCATCATTACCTAATAAATATATTATCTACCTGTCCGGCTGCTGTACTAGTGATATTATATATACATACATATATATATTGATTTCATATCATTATCATCCAGTCTATATTAGCAGCAGACACAGTACGGTAGTCCACGGCTGTAGCTACCTCTGTGTCGGCACTCGGCAGTCCATCCATTATTGTATACCACCTACCCGTGGTTTTTTTTTTTTCTTTCTTCTTTGTACATACTACTATAGTATAGTAGCTTACTGTAGCAGTCTGCGGTGCTGCTGAGCTGACAGTGTCCAGCAGGTCCGTCATCAGTCATCATTACCTAATAAATATATTATCTACCTGTCCGGCTGCAGTACTAGTGATATTATATATACATACATATATATATTGATTTCATATCATTATCATCCAGTCTATATTAGCAGCAGACACAGTACGTTAGTCCACGGCTGTAGCTACCTCTGTGTCGGCACTCGGCAGTCCATCCATAAGTATACTAGTATCCATCCATCTCCATTGTTTACCTGAGGTGCCTTTTAGTTGTGCCTATTAAAATATGGAGAACAAAAATGTTGAGGTTCCAAAATTAGGGAAAGATCAAGATCCACTTCCACCTCGTGCTGAAGCTGCTGCCACTAGTCATGGCCGAGACGATGAAATGCCAGCAACGTCGTCTGCCAAGGCCGATGCCCAATGTCATAATACAGAGCATGTCAAATCCAAAACACCAAATATCAGTAAAAAAAGGACTCCAAAACCTAAAATAAAATTGTCGGAGGAGAAGCGTAAACTTGCCAATATGCCATTTACCACACGGAGTGGCAAGGAACGGCTGAGGCCCTGGCCTATGTTCATGGCTAGTGGTTCAGCTTCACATGAGGATGGAAGCACTCAGCCTCTCGCTATAAAAATGAAAAGACTCAAGCTGGCAAAAGCAGTAGCACCGCAAAGAACTGTGCGTTCTTCGAAATCCCAAATCCACAAGGAGAGTCCGACTCCAATTGTGTCGGTTGCGATGCCTGACCTTCCCAACACTGGACGTGAAGAGCATGCGCCTTCCACCATTTGCACGCCCCCTGCAAGTGCTGGAAGGAGCACCCGCAGTCCAGTTCCTGATAGTCAGATTGAAGATGTCAGTGTTGAAGTACACCAGGATGAGGAGGATATGGGTGTTGCTGGCGCTGGGGAGGAAATTGACCAGGAGGATTCTGATGGTGAGGTGGTTTGTTTAAGTCAGGCACCCGGGGAGACACCTGTTGTCCGTGGGAGGAATAGGGCCACTGACATGCCTGGTGAAAATACCAAAAAAATCAGCTCTTCGGTGTGGAAGTATTTCAACAGAAATGCGGACAACAGGTGTCAAGCCGTGTGTTGCCTTTGTCAAGCTGTAATAAGTAGGGGTAAGGACGTTAACCACCTCGGAACATCCTCCCTTATACGTCACCTGCAGCGCATTCATAATAAGTCAGTGACAAGTTCAAAAACTTTGGGTGACAGCGGAAGCAGTCCACTGACCAGTAAATCCCTTCCTCTTGTAACCAAGCTCACGCAAACCACCCCACCAACTCCCTCAGTGTCAATTTCCTCCTTCCCCAGGAATGCCAATAGTCCTGCAGGCCATGTCACTGGCAATTCTGACGATTCCTCTCCTGCCTGGGATTCCTCCGATGCATCCTTGCGTGTAACGCCTACTGCTGCTGGCGCTGCTGTTGTTGCTGCTGGGAGTCGATGGTCATCCCAGAGGGGAAGTCGTAAGACCACTTTTACTACTTCCACCAAGCAATTGACTGTCCAACAGTCCTTTGCGAGGAAGATGAAATATCACAGCAGTCATCCTACTGCAAAGCGGATAACTGAGGCCTTGGCATCCTGGGTGGTGAGAAACGTGGTTCCGGTATCCATCATTACTGCAGAGCCAACTAGAGACTTGTTGGAGGTACTGTGTCCCCGGTACCAAATACCATCTAGGTTCCATTTCTCTAGGCAGGCGATACCGAAAATGTACACAGACCTCAGAAAAAGAGTCACCAGTGTCCTAAAAAATGCAGCTGTACCCAATGTCCACTTAACCACGGACATGTGGACAAGTGGAGCAGGGCAGGGTCAGGACTATATGACTGTGACAGCCCACTGGGTAGATGTATGGACTCCCGCCGCAAGAACAGCAGCGGCGGCACCAGTAGCAGCATCTCGCAAACGCCAACTCTTTCCTAGGCAGGCTACGCTTTGTATCACCGGTTTCCAGAATACGCACACAGCTGAAAACCTCTTACGGCAACTGAGGAAGATCATCGCGGAATGGCTTACCCCAATTGGACTCTCCTGTGGATTTGTGGCATCGGACAACGCCAGCAATATTGTGTGTGCATTAAATATGGGCAAATTCCAGCACGTCCCGTGTTTTGCACATACCTTGAATTTGGTGGTGCAGAATTATTTAAAAAACGACAGGGGCGTGCAAGAGATGCTGTCGGTGGCCAGAAGAATTGCGGGACACTTTCGGCGTACAGGCACCACGTACAGAAGACTGGAGCACCACCAAAAACTACTGAACCTGCCCTGCCATCATCTGAAGCAAGAAGTGGTAACGAGGTGGAATTCAACCCTCTATATGCTTCAGAGGTTGGAGGAGCAGCAAAAGGCCATTCAAGCCTATACAATTGAGCACGATATAGGAGGTGGAATGCACCTGTCTCAAGCGCAGTGGAGAATGATTTCAACGTTGTGCAAGGTTCTGATGCCCTTTGAACTTGCCACACGTGAAGTCAGTTCAGACACTGCCAGCCTGAGTCAGGTCATTCCCCTCATCAGGCTTTTGCAGAAGAAGCTGGAGACATTGAAGGAGGAGCTAACACGGAGCGATTCCGCTAGGCATGTGGGACTTGTGGATGGAGCCCTTAATTCGCTTAACAAGGATTCACGGGTGGTCAATCTGTTGAAATCAGAGCACTACATTTTGGCCACCGTGCTCGATCCTAGATTTAAAGCCTACCTTGGATCTCTCTTTCCGGCAGACACAAGTCTGCTGGGGTTGAAAGACCTGCTGGTGAGAAAATTGTCAAGTCAAGCGGAACGCGACCTGTCAACATCTCCTCCTTCACATTCTCCCGCAACTGGGGGTGCGAGGAAAAGGCTCAGAATTCCGAGCCCACCCGCTGGCGGTGATGCAGGGCAGTCTGGAGCGACTGCTGATGCTGGCATCTGGTCCGGACTGAAGGACCTGACAACGATTACGGACATGTCGTCTACTGTCACTGCATATGATTCTCTCAACATTGAAAGAATGGTGGAGGATTATATGAGTGACCGCATCCAAGTAGGCACGTCACACAGTCCGTACTTATACTGGCAGGAAAAAGAGGCAATTTGGAGGCCCTTGCACAAACTGGCTTTATTCTACCTAAGTTGTCCTCCCACAAGTGTGTACTCCGAAAGAGTGTTTAGTGCCGCCGCTCACCTTGTCAGCAATCGGCGTACGAGGTTACATCCAGAAAATGTGGAGAAGATGATGTTCATTAAAATCAATTATAATCAATTCCTCCGTGGAGACATTGACCAGCAGCAATTGCCTCCACAAAGTACACAGGGAGCTGAGATGGTGGATTCCAGTGGGGACGAATTGATAATCTGTGAGGAGGGGGATGTACACGGTGATATATCGGAGGATGATGATGAGGTGGACATCTTGCCTCTGTAGAGCCAGTTTGTGCAAGGAGAGATTAATTGCTTCTTTTTTGGTGGGGGTCCAAACCAACCCGTCATTTCAGTCACAGTCGTGTGGCAGACCCTGTCACTGAAATGATGGGTTGGTTAAAGTGTGCATGTCCTGTTTATACAACATAAGGGTGGGTGGGAGGGCCCAAGGACAATTCCATCTTGCACCTCTTTTTTCTTTAATTTTTCTATGCGTCATGTGCTGTTTGTGGAATGTTTTTTGGAAGGGCCATCCTGCGTGACACTGCAGTGCCACTCCTAGATGGGCCCGGTGTTTGTGTCGGCCACTAGGGTCGCTTATCTTACTCACACAGCTACCTCATTGCGCCTCTTTTTTTCTTTGCGTCATGTGCTGTTTGGGGAGGGTTTTTTGGAAGGGACATCCTGCGTGACACTGCAGTGCCACTCCTAGATGGGCCCGGTGTTTGTGTCGGCCACTAGGGTCGCTTTATCTTACTCACACAGCTACCTCATTGCGCCTCTTTTTTTCTTTGCGTCATGTGCTGTTTGGGGAGGGTTTTTTGGAAGGGACATCCTGCGTGACACTGCAGTGCCACTCCTAGATGGGCCCGGTGTTTGTGTCGGCCACTAGGGTCGCTTATCTTACTCACACAGCTACCTCATTGCGCCTCTTTTATTCTTTGCGTCATGTGCTGTTTGGGGAGGGTTTTTTGGAAGGGCCATCCTGCGTGACACTGCAGTGCCACTCCTAGATGGGCCCGGTGTTTGTGTCGGCCACTAGGGTCGCTTATCTTACTCACACAGCTACCTCATTGCGCCTCTTTTTTTCTTTGCGTCATGTGCTGTTTGGGGAGGGTTTTTTGGAAGGGCCATCCTGCGTGACACTGCAGTGCCACTCCTAGACGGGCCCGGTGTTTGTGTCGGCCACTAGGGTCGCTTATCTTACTCACACAGCTACCTCATTGCGCCTCTTTTTTTCTTTGCGTCATGTGCTGTTTGGGGAGGGTTTTTTGGAAGGGCCATCCTGCGTGACACTGCAGTGCCACTCCTAGATGGGCCCGGTGTTTGTGTCGGCCACTAGGGTCGCTTATCTTACTCACACAGCTACCTCATTGCGCCTCTTTTTTTCTTTGCGTCATGTGCTGTTTGGGGAGGGTTTTTTGGAAGGGCCATCCTGCGTGACACTGCAGTGCCACTCCTAGATGGGCCCGGTGTTTGTGTCGGCCACTAGGGTCGCTTATCTTACTCACACAGCTACCTCATTGCGCCTCTTTTTTTCTTTGCGTCATGTGCTGTTTGGGGAGGGTTTTTTGGAAGGGACATCCTGCGTGACACTGCAGTGCCACTCCTAGATGGGCCCGGTGTTTGTGTCGGCCACTAGGGTCGCTTATCTTACTCACACAGCTACCTCATTGCGCCTCTTTTTTTCTTTGCGTCATGTGCTGTTTGGGGAGGGTTTTTTGGAAGGGACATCCTGCGTGACACTGCAGTGCCACTCCTAGATGGGCCCGGTGTTTGTGTCGGCCACTAGGGTCGCTTAGCTTAGTCATCCAGCGACCTAGGTGCAAATTTTAGGACTAAAAATAATATTGTGAGGTGTGAGGTATTCAGAATAGACTGAAAATGAGTGTAAATTATGGTTTTTGAGGTTAATAATACTTTGGGATCAAAATGACCCCCAAATTCTATGATTTAAGCTGTTTTTTAGTGTTTTTTAAAAAAAACACCCGAATCCAAAACACACCCGAATCCGACAAAAAAATTTTGGTGAGGTTTTGCCAAAACGCGGTCGAACCCAAAACACGGCCGCGGAACCGAACCCAAAACCAAAACACAAAACCCGAAAAATTTCCGGCGCTCATCTCTAATTCTAGACTTTAGTAAGGCTTTTGACACAGTTCCACATCGCAGACTGCTAAATAAACTTGAAAGTTTGGGATTGGATATTAGGATTATTGAATGGATAAGATCTTGGTTGAAGGATAGAAAACAGAGAGTTGTGGTAAATGGAGTGCATTCACAGGAGGGAAATGTTACCAGTGGAGTACCCCAGGGATCTGTACTTGGACCAGTGCTTTTTGATATCTTTATTGGTGACATTGCAAATGGCATTAAAGGGAAAGTATTCCTTTTTGCAGATGACACAAAGGTATGCAACAGGGTAGACACACCAGGTGGGGTAAAACAAATGATTGAGGATCTAGGTAGACTAGAGGAATGGTCAAGAGTCTGGTAATTACAGTTTAATGCCAAAAAATGCAAAATCATGCACTTGGGTCTCAAAAATCCTAAAGCTAAATACAGTATTAATGGCACTATACTGGAAACTACTGAAGAGGAAAGGGATCTAGGAGTCACTATTTCAGATGACTTAAACGCAGGTAAGCAATGTAACAAGGCAATGAGGAAGGCTAGTCAGATGCTTGGCTGCATTGGGAGAGGAATCAGCAGCAGAAAGAAAGAAGTAATAATGCCACTGTATAGGTCATTGGTACGGCCTCATCTAGAATACTGTATTCAGTTCTGGAGGCCATATCTTCAAAAGGATATTAATACATTAGAAACTGTACAAAGGAGGGTAACTAAAATAATGCATGGCCTACATCACAAAACATACCCAGAAAGACTAAGAAATCTCAATATGTATAGTTTGGAGCAGAGAAGGGAAAGGGGGGACATGATAGAAACTTTCAAATATATCAAGGGTTTTAACAAAGTCCAGGAGGGAAACATTCTCCAAATGAAGAGAAGCAATAGGACACGAGGACATGCACTGAGACTGGAGGGGGGGAGGTTCAGGGGAAATTTGCAGAAAAATTATTTCACAGAAAGGGTAGTGGACAAGTGGAATAGCCTCCCATCAGAGGTGGTAGAGGCTAAGACAGTAGAGCAATTTAAACATGCATGGGATAGACATAAGGATATCCTTACAAAGAAATAAGGATCAAATAAGGTTAGAGATAAAAAAAATATAAAAAAAAAAAAAAAGGGGCAGACTAGATGGGCCAAGTGGTTCTTATCTGCCGACAAATTCTATGTGGAGTGGTGTTATTATGTGTGGTATTATTACATTGCTGCTTAGAAATGAAGTTATCTGTGAAAGGGTTATACGTTTAATGGACCTTGTTTGTACTAATTACACTAAGTACAACATTCAGTATGTAGAGTACAGTACCCTCTGTTAATAATATATAATACAAATTTTAAAGAAAGCTGGACCCTCGATCTTCAACCCACAATTCTAGACAACATGGACCAGTTTCCATTCTAACAAGAAAATCCCAAGTGTTATGTTTCTAGAGGTACAAAAAGTGCATGACCCTACAGAGGTGTTGTTGAGGCAACAGGAACTACTCTAGCAAGATGTGGATGACAGCACTTTGCCAACTGAGTGGTCCTAAAACAATGAACACGGGTCGCTATATCCAGCTTCCTGCTGTTTCCCAATCTGCCCCTGCCTGCAGATCTTATCCTGCTACAGTTAGAAGGACTCAGAATGCTGGCAGACATTGAAGTAATCGTGCTGCCTCACTGTCACCAAAATAAAAAGACCTTACTACCAGTAAACTGTGTTTGATGGGGATACCCGGTTCCCAAGGATTAGCTATAGGCACTGTAACTTGTAATGTATTTTTTTACTTTTATTGTTTTTTTGCATGGCTGTTGACCCTTTCTTTAAAATTGTCATATGACTGTTGGGGTAAATTTATGTTTAATAAACTTAATTCTTGTACTCTGAAATATTTGCCTGTGTGGGAAGATACAAAATTATTGTTAGCATTTAGCATAACACATCACATTCCTAATTCTGTCTTTTGGGCATTCTTCAATGGTGAATGCAGGTGTATACTCTAAACATTACTTATCAGAATATTTGTAATAAAATTGAGTAATAAAAATTGAGGTGCCTTGAATAATTTTGGCCAAAAATATGGTCCTACCCATCATGCCCAGGTGACCTCATCAGGTACTGTACATTCCTAAAAATCCCTAACATTCCTTAGGTTCAGGTCCAGGGTATGGGATCTCCCAGGCTAGCCCAACCAAACCACCCCAAGGCACCACATTGTAGAGAGATAGCAAGTAAAGTTTAAGAAGGTGTTAGATAAGTAAGAAGCACTGCTATGTGTTAAGAGTGTTACACAGGTGATAGGTAATAAAAGTGTTATATTGATAAAAAAAATTAAACAAATAAGGTGATGAAGAGTGCTAAATTAAGTGTTACATAATGAAGAGACCCAGCCACACCAACCCAGGAGGCACCACACCCCAAACTTATCCCCAGTACTGACATACTATATACATTTATTAAGGTCTTACCATTCATAGTGCCTGTTCAATATGTAGTCTGGAAATGCAATAGTTGCATGCTAATTAAAAACACCCAGAAGCAGATAGGAGGGGTGCCAAACCAAGCTGAAGGAGGCTCCATCTTAAAGTGTACATACATATACACAATACAGAATACTGGTGGGAGGGAGGAGGGCCTGGACTGCACACCCTAATTCTTAACCTAAAGAGAGATGCTACCATGCTGAGACTTATTGTACCACACACAAAAAATAAGGAGAAAGCAAATGCATATTTCAAACATTACTAATCAGAATAATTGTAATAAATTCTGCAATTTAACATTAAGTAAAATTGAGGTTCTTTGCATAATGTTGGCCAAAAATATGGGCCTACCCACCATGTCCAGAGGACCTCATCAGATAGGTCCCTAACATTCCCTAACATTCCTAAGGTTCAAGTCCATGGCATGGTACCCACCAGGCTAGCCTATCCAAACTGCCTAAAGCACCACACTGATGAGAGAGCAAGTAAAGTGTTAGGAGAGTGTGAGCACAAAAATGGGTGTCATTGGAATTTGCACAATTATATTGCTCTGTTGGGCACTCGTTCATTAAAGGCACAATAAAAACAACTGAATTTACCCCCCGGAGTCCAAAAATGTGTTTTTTTAATTTAGGTTGCTACAATTCAGGGCGCGCAGATTTTGGTGTTGGTCTGCATTATAAAAGTTGTTTAGGTTGCCACAATCCAGGGGGCACATATTTTGGTGTTGGTTTGCATTATAAAAACTAGAGGTTTGTAGACTTTGCATTCTAAAGTCACCAGAGTTTTGAAGTGTTTTGTTCATAAACCAGATGTAACTACTCTTTACTTCACGCCCACTGCTGCATTTTTCTCCAGTTTGCAGCATTTGGCAGCATGGGGTGGTGTTATAATGAAGAGAACTGAATTATCATGTCCCTAATAGCAAGATCCTGTAGGGTGGGCTGTTCTCACGGACGTCCAGGTTAACGCACTAAAATTTGGGAGTCTCTCATCAGGGGCGGATCCAGAAGAAAATGATAGGGGGGGCACCATGGAAGGGGCAAGTACATTTGCGTGCGGCTTCGGTGCATGTGAGGTGGCGCTTCTTATACAATGCCCACAGTTGTAGCGCTCATTATGCAATGTCCACTGTACTGGTAGTGCCCCTTATATAGACCCCCAAGTAGTGGTGCCCCTTTTGCAATGCCCGTATTGCTCCCAGTAGTAATGTTGCCTGTAGTAATGCTCCCAGTGGTAATTTCCCTGCAGTCATGACCCCAGTAATTTACCCCTGCCCCCTTTAGTTTAGCCTCCCAGTGGTAATGCCCCCAGTAGTTTAGCCACCAGTAGTAATGCCCCCCTGTAGTTTGCCCCATTGTAGTTTAGTCCCTGTGGTTATGCCCCCTTGTAGCTTAGCCTTCAGTAGTAATGCCCCCAGTAGTTTGGCCCCTGTAGTTATCCCCCAGTAGTTTGGCCCCTGTAGTTAAGCCCCCAGTAGTTTGGCCCCCCTGTAGTTTAGCCCCCAAGTAGTAATGCCCCTGTAGTTAAGCCGCCAGTAGTAATGCCCCTGTAGTTAAGCCGCCAGTAGTAATGCCCCTGTAGTTAAGCCGCCAGTAGTAATGCCCCTGTAGTTAAGCCGCCAGTAGTAATGCCCCTGTAGTTAAGCCGCCAGTAGTAATGCCCCTGTAGTTACGCCGCCAGTAGTTGGCACCTTTGTAGTTGGCCCCCAGTAATAGTCCCCCAGTAGTTTGCCCCCAGTAGATGCCACCCAGTAATAATGTCCCCCAGCAGTTTGCCCCCAGTAGATACCCCCCAGTAATAATGTCCTCCAGTAGTTTGCCCCCAGTAGTAATGCCCCTTATAAGTTTGCCCCCAATAGATGACCTCCCAGTAGTAATGCCCCCAGTAGATGCCCCCCAGTAATAATGCCCCCAGTAGATGCCCCCCAGTAAAAATGTCCCCCGGTAGCTGCCCCCAATAGATGACCCCCCTGTAGTAATGCCCCCAGTAAAAATGTCCCCCAGTAGCTGCCCCCAATAGATGACCCCCCTGTAGTAATGCCCCCAGTAGATGGCCCCCAGTAAAAATGTCCCCCAGTAGCTGCCCCCAATAGATGACCCCCCTGTAGTAATGCCCCCAGTAGATGGCCCCCAGTAAAAATGTCCCCCAGTAGCTGCCCCCAATAGATGACCCCTGAGTAGTGATGCTCCCAGTAGATGCCCCCCAGTTATAATGCCCCCAGTAGTTTGCCCCCCAGTAGTAATGCCCCTTGTTGATGCCCCCCAGTAGTAATGTCCCCCGTAGTTTTCCCCCAGGAGATGCCCCCGCTGCACTAAGGAAGAAAAAAACATACTTACCGAGCCCCGTTCCCGCGCCGCTGCAGTCCTCCTCCTCCCTGGGCGTCCGCTCCTCAGCACTATGAGAGAGACGTCATGACTGACGTCTCTCCCATAGCGCACGGCGCACAGTGACAGCGCCGGAAGCCGGAGCGCTCCTGCCTCTGGCTACCGCTGTGCAGGGAGACGAGCGCCCGCTGGTAACACAATCTCAGCGGGCGCCCGTCATCTCCCTGTGCGGCGCCGGGGGAGAACTGTGCGGCGCCGGGGGAGAACGGGGGAGCGCAGGGGGAGAACGGGGGACGGAGGCCAGAAATGACAGGGGGGGCACGGGCCCGAGTGCCCCCCCCCCTGGATCCGTCACTGTCTCTCATACATTCTATGTTCCTAATTAACCACATGTGAGCTTACACACAACCTGGATATGAATGATAAAAGTAGAGGACAATGAAGGATAGCTATCAAAATACCGTACTAACCAACCAGATTCCGGTGTCCTTTTTCATACACAGAGGAGGATTTATCAAAGCTTGGAGAGAGATAAAGTGGAGAGAGATAAACTACCAACCAATCAGCTCCTAATTGTCATTTTTAAAATACAGCCTGTAACATGGCAACTAGGAGATGATTGGCCGATACTTTATCTCTCTCCACTTTATCACTCTCCAAGTCTTCCTACATCTCCCCCTTTGTGGTATATTCAATTAGCCGTGTTAAATTGCAACAGGTACTTGACCACACTGGGGATATTCAATTGTTCTCGATGCCGGCAGTTATCTGGAATTTTGTTTTGTGTACCTCAGGCATGCAAAATAAAACCCCAATAACCAACTCTATCAGCCCAATTTTTCACGAAAACACATAGGTTGGGGAGCTTGCCTCGGATCCTATGTGTTTTTACCTGAAAACATAAAAAGTTTGGTCGAAAAAAACTGAATAATTGGATAGGGAGCAAAAAATTGTCTAAAAAGTAATATAAAAATTGTGAAAATCCCGGTATTTGCGGGTGGAAAAATTTGGGGGCTAATGGAATATCCCCCTTTGTCTCTCTTCATTTTATCTCTCGACAAGCTTTCATAAATCTTTCCCAATGTTTACTTTAAGTATCTAAACCCCAAAATAGAAGTCACCCATTATACAAAGGCTTCTTTGACATATAATTTATGTATAGGAGCAGACATGAGTATTATATTTCTAATGGACAAAACACTTTATAGCTGCTTAATATCTGTATTTGCATTGTTATAAATATTAGCAGTAATAAATAGTAGTGACTTTATATCTTTGTATTTGTTCTTGGTCACTGCAGGAGTAAATACATGGAGGAAAGGTATGATTGGGCCTAATTAATATATTATGTAATTTATATTAGTGACATCACTATAGCAGCCTGTCATTAATATTGTAATACTTCTTAGGTTTTCAGGACAGCTCATGGGTAGAATTTCAAAGTAACAATAAGTAATCTGACCCCATTTGCTTCCACTAAGCCCCGTCCTCTTACCTGAGAGGAATAAAAGCAGAAGCATTCTAGCAGGTAAGACATTTCCCAAATACACTTTCTTTATTTAGAAAATTACAGGCTTAAACATATTTGCATCGCTTGGTGTGTGCATTACATTGTCTTACAGATATATTCTATGGTGCAAAAAAGGCTAAGGTTATTTTACTTGTTAATCTTACTTTGTGGACTGTAGTTTAATATTTATAATCATGTGGTGAATGATAAATTGTAATTTCTTTGTATGCTAATTTTTACTTTACAATGACTGGTACATTTCTTTATAGTGCATCCCTTAAGGGGGGTACTCACGGAGCGATATTCTAAGCAATCTGACTAGATTGCTTAGAATATCGGCATGATCGCTCCGTGTGTAGCCCCCTCGGCGATAGCGATGCGCGGCCCCGCACATCGCTATCGCTGCTGCTAGATTGGCCTGCATGCAGGCCAATCTAGCGGGTCGCTCACTTCACCCGCTGGGTGAAATGAGCGGCCCCCCCGTCTCCCCCCGCACGCTCAGCACAGATCGCGCTGTGCTGAGCGGCAGGAGAGATGTGTGCTGAGCGGTTCGCTCAGCACACATCTCTCCTGCATCGGCCCGTGGGTACTGGGCTTAATACAACAAAACTGAATCCTACGGAGGATACTTTTTCCCCTTTTATTTGGTTGCCTATCTATATCTTCCTGTGGCTATGTGCTTTCATAGACAGTTGCAGGAGAGTGCTATATGCAGAGCCGGCCCTAACCAATATGATGCCCTAGGCAAGATTTTGGCTGGTGCCCCCTAGCACCGCAGCTAGTTCTGCAAGAGATGCCTGGCATGAGTCAGCTGGCAGCTCTGCTAACATCGGGCGCCTTTTGTTTATGAAAATGCATCTTATTTGCATTACTATGTGGCTAGGATGCACAAGCAGCTTCTGCTGATTAAAATAATATGCAGCATGCCTATATTCTGTGTGCGACTGCGGCTGTATCTGCATACGAAATGCTACATTACAGTGATTTCCAGGAATACACACAGAATATAGGCATGCCGCATATCATTTTAATCAGCAGAAACTGCTGGTGCCCCTAAGCATACCAAATGCCCTAGGCAATTGCCTAGTTTGCCTATGCCTAAGACCGGCTCTGCTATATGGTGGGATAGAGGGACTACTAGTTCCAGCACTGCCTGGCTGCTGTGAGTTCCTGTTTACCAATGTCTATTGATCATTTAAAGCTCTGTAGTTTATCCCCCTGTTTTCTGGTTTACCTGTCACCTACTAATACTCCCCATTCATCTTCATTGTATAGTTAATATTACAATAATAAATATATGTATACCCTATGTTCATACAGTATGTATGCCTTGCTATACATGAACCTATTCTCTGTTACTGTAATGATTTCACCACACTCTCACAAAACAAAAATCCTTAGCAGTAACAGATATTTTATAAAGTGTTATCCCTCATACATATATCATTTCACTAGCAATTTTACATTAGACATTTCAGTCTGCATAAGGGATTTCTGAATGTCACGATATACTCCACACTGCAGCATGGTACTTTGCCTTTCACTGCAATAGATTAAAAGATTCTGTATTAATTTAAACTAGACTGGGTCAAACTTCACAGATGAAGGCTTCCATAGAACTGATGACCCCATAGACATAACAATATGATCTTCAGCCAATCTGATTTTTGTGCAGGCAGTTTTTTTTATATCATTAAATTAATTATGACATACCTTTTTATTTAAGTAAAACAACATACAATTTTTAAAGTTTTTTTTATTTCCTTTAATGCATACATTACTTTGCATCATCTAAAAACCCACCTGTTTTATTTGTGCCGCCATTATAATCAACCGGTTGGTAATCTCTTACAGCTTTTCTTAGGACAGAATACTGCATGATACAGATATTTAATTGACAGGAAACTGATTACCACCCTTGATTAATTATGAATGAACTATGGATATAGTTTCTTGCAGCCGAAAGCTGTGAGAAATTAGGAAACACCCCCAATTAACTTGAATGAGAACTAGGAAATGCCCCCAGTTTATTTGAACGAGGACCAGAAAATGCCCCCAATTTACTTGAACTAGGATTAGGACATGCTGCCAATTTATTTGAAGGTACAAAGTAGTGTATGACAACCTGTTATTTCATTTTGTTATTTAATACTTCAATATCTCCCCATGACTCGGAGTTTTATAAACCTCTTTGTGTTCAAGGACAGAAAGCTTTAGACTATCTCGGCGACTTGGACTAGGTATTTATTGGCCTTCATAAAGAAAAGAAGGAAACATTAGGAATAAATTGAATTGATGCTAAATCGTTTAAGCTTTAAGCCAGTTAATAAAACATGAAATAGAAAGGAAATGAATAATGAACTTTATCACCTATAATTGCGATTAGATTTCCCTAAGGCCCATAAGGTTTGACTGGTAGAGTTAGTTTACAGCATAGTAACATATTTCCTTAAGGTATCATGTGCTACACAAAGTGAGAACCCCCCTGTTTAAAATTGCAAATCGATGAACACTTATAGCCAACACGGTTGTACTATATGTTATTTTGCTGGCACACTATGTATATCTGTGTTATTTAAGCAAGGATTACAGATTTGCAACATGTTTTAATACTTTAGATGTATTTAATTTGATTTTGGTGTCCATTGCAGACATATTCATGTATTTAATCTGTTTTTATTATTTACAAAAGATACTTGATCACATTTGTAACACTACTACAGTACTTAAAAACAAATTAAGTATTAGACTTGCTTTTTTAGTGCAGTTGTTGTCAATTGCCTTCTTAGAAATAATTCCCTATTCCTACCCCACCACAGAAAAATAATTACTTGTCACCTCACACTACATACAGAGATTTGTGAATTTGTCACTAAGCACATGAGGCAGGTTCCTGTAATTACTCCATGTGTCATTACTGCCAGTGCAAATTTATTTTAAGGAAAATTTTAATTCAATGATAATGTTTATTTTAGAGATGTGCGCTTACAGATTTACCTGGATTTACCCGGATCTCAAAACGCCATTTATTGGTTCTCGGGTGTCACATGTTTTGGATAGCCAATAAGAAAAATCCAGATAAATCCGAACTCACGTTCATTTTGGAGTTAAGAACCGAGTATATCCGAACCCGCACATCTCTAGTTTATTTATGTTTATGATCTTAAAAAAACATGGTGTTATAGGGTCTGATTTTGTCTGCACTATTCTAGGTCAGAATGTCTAAACAAAGACAACGTTCTTTGTCCACTTCAGGAGAGGCATTGTATCAAATCCTGGGCTTGGAGAAAGGGGCAACTCATGATGAAATCAAGAAGTCGTACAGGTAAATTTTTGACTTTACTATTTATACGCACATGACAGTATTAGTTAAACAGTATTTTTCATTAATGGAGCACATAATGAAATTAACATTCATAGGCATGACAACATACAGTAATCAGCAAAAAATAGTAAATTGTAAATTGGTCAAAGAAAATAATCCAACGACGAAACGAGAGACAAAATTCGAAATGGTGCATATCAGGCATGGTTGGCAGTAGCCCCAAAAGTAAGTGGAACTATAGAAGAAAAATGAAGATATCAGTAGGCAAACTAAACAGAGTATCACCTAGCAACTGTCTGGTCTCATACCTCTGGGTAGAGTGAAAACATTTATGAATCTGCAACTTGAGATCAATAGTTAATAAGTCTATATACTCGTCCCAAATCTGGAAGAATTTTTCTGTGCTTATGTCTTTGTGCAAGGTAGTTTCTAATCAGGCCAGGTGGAAGGCATAGGATTATTTGGCTTTGAGTTTTACGGGAGTTTTTCTCAATCCACGTACGTAACATTTTCTAGCCACTGCTGAAACAGTAAGTAACAATTTCTTATTCGATATCCAAACTACTTCTAGTTCCAAGCATTTTGGATGTGGGCGACTCAGCCGGTACCATGTAACAGTCTGGTGGATGGGGAAGTAAACCCTAGAATTGATCATTCTGTTTATAATGGGAGATAGTGAAATAAATAGGTAGTAGCAAAGCAGCAATCTTGTCGACAAAATCAGAAATGAGGGGATAATCCCAGCAGATGACTTTTAAAAGTTTTAAATGTACATATTAACAATAATAAAAACCAATAAACACCACAAAAATAATAATAATAATAATAATAATAATAATAACAATAATAATAATAATAATAATAATAGTAATTATGTATTCTAAAAGTAATTTATGGTATGTACAGGTTGAGTATCCCTTATCCAAATATTCCGAAATACGGAATATTCCGAAATACGGACTTTTTTGAGTGAGAGTTAAATAGTGAAAGCTTTGTTTTCTGATGGCTCAGTGTACACAAACATTGTTTAATACACAAAGTTATTAAAAATACTGTATTAAATGACCTTCAGGCTGTGTGTATAAGGTGTATATGAAACATAATTGAATTGTGTGAATGTAGACACACTTTGTTTAATGCACAAAGTTATAAGAAACATTGGCTAAAATGACCTTCAGGCTGTGTGTATAAGGTGTATATGTAACATAAATGCATTCTGTGCTTAGATATAGGACCCATCACTATGATATCTCATTATGGTATGCAATTATTCCAAAATACGGAAAAATCCCATATCCAAAATACCTCTGGTCCCAAGCATTTTGGATAAGGGATACTCAACCTGTATCATATTTTCAGTAGAGATGTGCACAGAGCCCCATGTTTTGGTTTTGGTTCTAATTCATCATCATTTTTGTTAGTTTTGGATTTCTTTAAAATCAATAAGCATTGATAATTTTTTTTTAAATAAAATTAATAAAAAAACAGCTAAAATCATTTAATTTGAACCTGTTTACGTGCAATCCAAAACTTGTGTTTAGCTTTTAAATCTGAGTTCCGAACTAACAACAGACCCAATTGGGATTTGTTTCCACTTGGAACCGTCAAGTGATTCGGAATTGGAACTCAATTCAACTCTTAACCCCTAAGTTAGGGTGTGTTCGTATTTCAGGAAAACCAAACTGCACATCTCTAGTTTTCAGCAAGTCATCACTTTAGTATGGAAATTCTTATATATTATATTATGGTGACTGTTTGTCAACATATCTTTTTGATTCTTTATTTTTCCCTTGATCTGTTTTCTGATAACCTTAATCTGCTCTGTTTGCAATCCTATTGCTTTTTTATATGTCTTCTGTATAAGGGATTTCTGTGTAATGCTTTAATATGTGCTTATTTTGATATCCAGGCTCTAGGTTGACCATGTAAAGGTTGATAATCTTCAGGTTGGCCACTAATGGTTGACATGCATCAGGTCGACATGGTCAAAAGGTCAACATGAACAATAGGTCAACATGTAAAAGGTTGACAGTGCATATGGTCAACATGTACAAAAGGTCGAAAGTGCAAATGGTCGACACACATTTGGTCAACACATCTTTTTTGGGGTTTTAACATGTTAATTAATTTTTTAATACTTTACCATCCATGTGTACTACGATTGGGAATAGTATCCTGCACAGAGCACTGCGGTAGCTGAGCGATGCACCTTGCCTACAGCAAGGCGAGCGAAGCGAGCCATGCGAGGGGACGTGGTACACTAATTGGGGTTCCACGTCCTTTGATGGCGAAAACAACACAACCTTTTTTGTGTAAACATTATATCATGTCAACCTTTCCTACTGTTTACCTGTTGTCATGTCAACCTTTTAATGTGTCGATCTTTTGACCCTGTAGACCTGATGCATGACGACCATTAGTGGTGCTAACTACTGATCCGAGGTGACAATCTACCAAAATTTCCTTTGCCGTTTTATCCAACTTATTGCTGCCAAGAATAAAGTCATGTATCAACACTATCTTTTTATTATCACCCTCCGCAAGTTTTCTTGGAGACAGGGCAGTCTCCCTTGTTAACTGTAGAATTTTATGATTCATTAGTTACAATGAATTATGATGATAACCTCTTGGCAAAACTTCTTGAGCATCTTGTCAATTTGTGTGATAGAATATTACCGATCACTGCATATGAGTAAAACTCTGAGACATCGCGAAAATGGTAATCTATTTATAGAGGAAGATTGATGGTTACTGTTACCATATAATAAAGTGTTGTGGTCTGTGAATTTAGAGTATAAGGTGGTCTTAAACCCTTGATATTGATCCAGAGTAATAGCTACAGCAAAATAATTAATGGTGAACCTACTGCAATTACAAGTAAACTGTAGTATCCTGTTGATTGATATATTTCCTAGAGGTAAGGAATGTAGCAGCAATACCATTTAATGGAACCTGTGATTCCTGGGTCAGTGAAGCACAGGTCTTTTTCAACTTCTGCCATAAAGATATTTGCAAAGCTCGAGGCCACACAGGACCCATAGCACAACCTGAGCATTGTATATACAGGTTAGAGTCAAAGAGAAAATAGTTACTTGATTTCCAGAAGGCTCATACATTTTTTTTCATCAAGACCGTTATGAACTGGATTATTAATTGAAGCTCTTCTGACTGCCTCAAGTCCTCTTGAATGTGGGATGCTCATATAAAGGCTCACCAAGTCAATTGTGCACTCCAATGGTTTCTGTTGTAGATGTAACATCTCTTGAAGTTTTAGTAAAAAGGTGGTAGTGAGTTTAAGAAGGTACAGCTACAGTATGATGGGCCACTCTGGTGGTGTTTGAACATGCTTGTGGAATTTTGGTATCTTGTAGCACACAGGTATCTTGGACTAGTCTATTATTAATCCATCTCATATTTTCTTTGTGATGATATTGTGGTACCCTGGAAAATTTGTGTGCATGCCCCTTTAAGAGCACTTACTGATCCGCAGCAGCAGGGGAAGGCACTGGCACAGCAGGAGTTAAGTTGAGACCATGGTCCAGTCATGTCCAAAAGGGGAGAGCTGAATGGACAGAGGCAGCTTGGGAGAAAGAGAGCCTTGTGGGAAGAAGAAGGCAGAGCAGGCAAGTGGATTGAGGAGGTGCTGGAGATGCAGGCATCGTGGAGCAGAGGTCAAAACCAGCCACAGGACGCTAGGCGGTGTGAGCAGCGCTACAGTTGTGTGAGCAGTGTGGTGTGCGGCTGCAGAGTCAAGTAACAGAGAAGCGGGTGTTGCGACGCCGCGGCCAGAGACTGGGCAATGCCAGGCCTGTTTAGAGGCACGGATGCCATGGCAATCTTGTGTCAGCAAGGAACCAACTAAGACAGGTCCATCAAGTGTATACCTCCGTTCCAAGGGTCTGAGTGAGTACTATAAGAAATTGATAGCCCAAGCTACAGGCAAGTGTGCCCTCCAAACTCAGCAAACCTTATTATTGACTGCATAGTGGTAAAAGGGCGCAGTCAGCAGCGCCATATCTTACAAGCTAAACCCCACTAA
Source organism: Pseudophryne corroboree (assembly GCF_028390025.1). NCBI lineage: Eukaryota > Metazoa > Chordata > Amphibia > Anura > Myobatrachidae > Pseudophryne > Pseudophryne corroboree. The sequence continues at coordinate 692,098,629 of NC_086448.1, forward strand.
ATGGGTTCAACAACAACTGAGTTTATTGCAAGTACCAGAAAGACATTTATTTTGAAAACTGAGTTCTATGCAGAGCAAGGTGAACATTTATTTATACAAGGACCGAGTGATTTATGGAATTACAAGTAAAAGTCTGGCAACTGTGAGAGACTGAGTTTGTACCATCCAAAACCCATCATAGTTCATTGATTTTCCATTGTCGAATGACATTACCATTTCTTTGCTAGCTACACCCTCTTTGGATAAAAGGGACTGAGTACAATTGGCATCATCCCAATCCTGGATTCCCTCATACATCTGTGTGCCCAGTTCCCAAATGACCCGCTGTGGCAGAGCAGACTTTAACCAGAGCTCCAACCATATTTGCCAGTGAAGATATTTGTACCTTGATTAGGGAAAGCTAGAAAGTTATTGTTTATGATTACTGAACATGTTTTCCATTGTTCTTATCATCACCACATTATAGAATGGAATGCTAATGTCTGATGCTATTATTATTGATTCCAATGATTTTATGTTGATTTGTGATTCCAAAGAAATGCTTTCTCTGTGATTCAATCCAATTGTCTTTTGCATACTGAAGGATCCTTTGTGGTGTGAACTGTAGCATATTGTCTGTTATTGTTCTTCTTGATAACCTATTCTTTTGTTATTCTTTAAATTCAAAGTCAAATAATGAATCAATCATCTTCAATCCAGAGTTCATTGCAACTCAATTAAAAAATCTCCCGTCGAAATTGCTAACTCACTTCTGATTCATATTAATCTATCCTACCTCTCTGAGCATGGTACTACTAGACTAGGTACGGGGGGAACAACATTTAAAAAGAAAGTTCCATCACAAAGCCTCCCAACAACTGGTATACCTATCTCAACCACTTAGACATACCCTGCCAACCCCGGGGGTGTAACAATACTATGCTCAACCACTTTGAATCGAACTGCTTAATAAAGGTGTCAGTCTGATCATATGGTAACTTTCGATATACTTCAGCATTAGACAACTGTCCGTAAATTTCTTGTTTGTAAGTTATGATATTTTTAATCACGATGCCCCCCCCCCCCCCCTCCCCTGTCAGCGGGGCAGACCACTATATCGTTGTAGCTTTCTAAATTCTAAAGAGCTTTCTTTCCCCCTCTACTCAGATTTTGCTTAGCTGGTTTCCACCTACTAGCTTGTTCTGAGATGGTAAATATTGTGATGTGAAATATTTTATTGCAGTATCTTGTGATGGGGGTTCAAAGGCAGATCGCTTTTGAAGGGAAGCGGCACTTCTACAGTGTTATCTGTATCGCCAAAGTTTCCTTAAATGTATCCTTCAATTGAATTTATGTAAATCTGCCTTAGATCTTAATAGGTCAGGTCAATTGGTGGGAACAAAAGAAAAGCACTTGCTGAGAACACTATTCTCATCTTGAGTTAATGTTCTAGACGATAACTTAAAAACTATATTCTCCTTTTTGGATTAATCGCCCACTGCCCCCCATTAGGGTCCACCCCATTTCCACAGTAGCTTTCTAGAAGATATAGTTTCTTTCCCTGGACTGGTAAAAGTCAGTGTTCACCTCTTTACAGTGAGGCAAAGGTTATTAGTAGCCCCTGGGTGCTCAAATCCAGCTGCAGCTTCCCCAGGGTTTATATAAGCAAATGGAAGGCTACTTTACTGGGACATAAAATTCTAAAATATTGGACAGTTGTAGTACCCAAGAATTGTGCCCAGTAAGCTGTAGAATAATGGTGGACACATATGCTATACTGTTCTCATTTGCTTTTCTCAAATCTTGGAACACGGAATTGTACGGTATAATATTTTATGGAACAACAATTTGGTTATTCATCAAATCATGATGTTCTTTATTGGGAGCATTACCTACAACTGTATATAACTATCAACAAACCCTTGTTTATACTAATAATGTAAGCAATATAAAAGTATACCCTTATTATTACTACTGATTATTGTCTGTGTATGCTACGGCAGGTTTTCACATAATTCTAATTGACAAATTCATATTCTTTAGTTGTTTGAAAGACTAAGATTTGTATAGAAAGAACCCAATGAGAATAGATATGACACATGTCAGACAGACCCATCTTAGATTACATATTGTCGGATAACAAATCCAGAGTGTATAAGCCACTGCCTCCTAATTTGCTTTATTTTCCTTCAGTGATCACAGTGAAAATCATAATTTGCTTAACCGACATTGGCTTTATAGCTGTATGTATTTCTACCATTTTCATGCTTGATGTTGGATTAAACAGATGGTGCAGTGTTAATCAGCCTTAACTGAATCTATACTCTCAAGAAATAGTACAATACAGTATTTAATTTCTGTTCATTAGCAATTACTAGACCATTCATGATGAGCTAAACTGCATTTATGACACTGCAGAATATAGGGAAATCTTGTTTTGCAACATACTGTAGATTAACAATACAAAATCTGCCTGAATATTTTAGAAGTCTGTATTATGAGTTTTCTCCAACCGTGAAAACTGTAAATAATAAGGGACTTATCCTGTATCTGGTCAGACCTTCTCTTCAGTGGACTCATTTACTGTCTCACTCATGTAGTAATGTAGTTTAATGTCTTAAATAAATAACTATATATATATATATATATATATATATATATATAAATTTAAATACTTTCGGCGCTAAACCAGTGAGATGACAGAATAAAACAACAATACGTGTTATAATAAGTGTAAAAAAATGTTCCATTTCTGCTGCGGGGTACACTGGGCTCCACAAGGATAGACATTGGGGTGTAGAGTAGGATCTTGATCCGAAGCACCAACAGGCTCAAAAGCTTTGACCTTCTTCCCAAGATGCATAGCGCCGCCTCCTATATCACCCCGCCTCCGTGCACAGGAGCTCAGTTTGTAGTTGGTGCTTGCAGTGCAAGCATGTGACAGGAAGAGCTGCTCACAGCAGCTCTATAAAAGCTTTTTCTGAGGAAAAAAGAATACTACAAGGGCTGCAGCAGAGGCACAGATTGTGCTGGATGTCAGTAGACATTGCCTGCTGCCAGAGGCGTCACCGGGTGTGGTGACACCCGGTGCGCGCCCCTGATCTCCTGCCGCGATCGTGGCAAGAAAGGGGGTGTGGCCTTGTACTTAGGGGGCGTGGCTTCACGGGGATCCCGGAATCGTCACTCTGGGGGCGTGCCCAGCATCTCCGGAGATGCTGGGCTTCCCCCAGAGCCAGTCTCCGTCCGCTGTCGGCTCCTCTTCTGTGACAGGAGCCGGGTGCTGTAGGAGACTTTCTCACTGCAACACCTGGTTCCTGTCAGTGCGGAGGAGCTGACATTTGGTGTTACCCTCCTCCAGGTGTCACACCCGGGTGCGAGCCGCACCCCCCGCACCCGCCTTGTGACGCCACTGCCTGCTGCAGCTCCATCTCTCCCCCAGCGGCGCTGTACAGTCCCATGCCCTGGTTGCCGGGTACCTACAGCAGGAGGCTCCGGTTTTCTTCCAAGTTAGTCACACATGGCTGGGGCTCTCCGGGATCGCATGACCACACTTCGGGAGGAGGTAAGTGGGTCCCGCTCGCATTTTATTGTGAACCGGCGCGGCCGGTGGACACTGTGGCAGTACAGGCGATCCCACTAGATCACCAGGGCATGGGTGCAGGCAGGGGTGCTGGAATGTTTTTAGGTTGGGGGGGGGCGTCGAAAAAAAATATTTTGGCGCCCCCTGGTGCCGGCCTCCTCTACCTTTTTAGTCCCCCACCGCTGTGCGGATGAGCGCTTACCTGCAGATCCACGCGGGCGGCATCTCCTTTAAAAACAGCCTGCTACCGCAGAGTGCTGTGTCCTCCTATCTTCGTTGTCTCCTAGCCGCCGCCGGCTGTCTCTCCTTCACAGAAGCATTACTGGGAGAAGGCGTGGCCAGGCTGGGACATCCCGGGACCATAGCCACGCCTCCTCCCAGTAATGCAACTGTGAAGGAGAGACAGCCGGCGGTGGCTAGGACACAACGAACGAAGATAGGAGGACACAGCACCCTGCGGTAGCAGGCTGTTTTTAAAGGAGATGCCGCCCATGTGGATCTGCAGGCAGTTCAAATTATGCCACACAGTATAACAATCTTATTCGCATTACCCCAAACGTAGTGCACCTGATTTATATTATGCCACAAAATAGTACCCCTTATTCACATTACGTCACACAGTAATGCCCCTTATACATGTTACGCCACTTATACACAGTACTATCCCTTATACACAATGCCCACATACAGTAGTGCTCCTTATCAGAGGTATAGCTAGGTGCCATGGTGCCCTGAGCAAAGGTATATTTCAGCGCCACCTCCTCTGTATTGAATTGGGGGCATCTTGCATTTGAAAAGAAAAAGATAGTTTAAAAAAATAAAATCAATGACAGGGCCAGTTCTAGACCTTGAGGTGCTCAGGGCGAAAGTTTCCTTTGGTACCCGCCATGCTGAAAACAGGGACAGTGTGCGCCGAAGGTGCGCGAAAAAAAATATAGGGCCAAAGAATAGTACCGATTCACATTACCCTGTACAGTAGTGTCCGTTAGTCACATTACACCGCACAGAAGTTTCCGTTAATTCACATTACACTGCACAGTGGTACCCTTATACACGTTACGCCACACAGGGGAGCCGCTTATACAAGTTATGCCAGAGTAAAAGCCTCTTATACACGTTACGCCACAGTAGAGCACCTTATACATGTTATGCCAGGTAGAGCTGCTTATACACTTATGCCAGGTAGAGTCCCTTATACACGTTATCCAGCTAGAGCCCATTACACACATTTGCCAGGTACAGCCCATTATACACATTATGCCAGGTACAGCCCATTATACACATTATAGGGGTCATTCAGACCCCGCCGCAAAAGCGGCCCGCAGCGCAGTTTGTTGGTGGCAGCAAACTGCGCATGCGCAGTGGGCGTGAAGCCATACACATTGTGGTCGCTTCTCCGATGGATGCAACCACAATGTGATTGACAGGTGACAGCGTAGCGGGATTAAGGTAGGGTCGTGACGGAAAAACGGGGGCAGGCCGGGACCATTTTTGGGGCGGCTGCATGACGTCATACACAGACGCTCCCCCAATAAAAAAGTCTGCTGACCGCCTGACAGCGCAGCCAGCCAACACAACCTTAGATCAGATGTGTCCGCAATCTAATTGCGGATGCATCGGGAGGCGGCCTTGCCCTGTGCTGCGCGGCCCTTGCAGGGATGAATGCAGATCTGGCTGCGTATGCAGCAATCTGCTTTCATCTCTGAATAACCCCCTATGCCAAGTACAGCCCTCGTTCCCTCCACAGTGCGGCCCCAGTACCTGCAGGAGGTCCCGGCTCAGGCGCTGACTCTCCTCTCTCTTCTCCGCCTCCCGTGTCTCGCAGGCTCCGTTACTCCAGCAGCAGCGGCTCCATCCTATGTCGTCAGTGACGGCGAGAGGGAAGGGGGGGGGGGTGAAGCAGGTACTAATTACCCAGACCTGGGACTGATAGAGAGGTCTGCCGGGGGCCCTGGTGCACTGCACTCCCACCCCTCTCCCTCCTTACTGGACAGCAGCATAAGCTCTCATGTTGGCAGCACAGCACATGCTGCAGTGTGCTGTGCTGCAGTGAGGCAGATAGGCTGCTGTTCTTTCTCAGCCCCTGCCTTTTCCTTTATAGGTGGTGGTGGGGGGGGGGGGTGATCGCACTGATCACATTCCCCCCCTCGAATTGACCCTGGCTGAGGGGCTGAGCCAGGGCTGGGGACTCAGTCAGGGGTCAGGCACTGCACAGATTCCCCCCCCCCCCACCACTTTTCCCATAAAGGGGCGTGGCCACACCTCCCGCGATTAGGCCACGCCCCCAAAACGTCTCGTCAGCAGCATAGCAGTGTATGGGCAGAGGCCGCACACTGGGGGAGTGAGCGGCACTACACGGGGCCAGCGCTGCCACTAGCTGTCATCCAGTTTGACAGGCGCAGCAGCAGGGTAGCAAAGCAGGAAGAGCGCCTCCCTGCTTTGTATACCCTTGCTGAGCGAGCAGCACCGGATCCCCTGCGCCTCTGTCATATTTGGGGGGGGGGCAAGCTGCCCCCTTGCCCCCCCTGTTCCGACGCCCCTGGGTGCAGGTCAGGTTTTCTCTCTAAACCTTTTTTACAAGTAGCCCACAGTACCTGGTGGTTTTGCCAGCAGAGGGGATAAGGCTTAGACCTGGAGCCCCTCCCCCAGCCCCAGGGCGCCATTTCCCGCAAATGTTCCCGCCCTGGAGCTGCATATCTGTCTCTCCCTCACTCCCTGGCAGTGTCTGCGGCGCCATTATCCCTCAGCTCACTGTTCCTGGGAATGCTTGGGCAAATCCTCCTGTGTAAAGCCGCCTGGTTGTCAGTGCTGTGACTTTACAAGACACTTAAGTATTCTACCTGCCTTTTTTAGTCAGTGTTAGTTAAGAAAGAGTGCACTTAGTCAGGGTTTCCTAGTACAATTACCCTGTGATATACATCCAGTTCTTACTGTGTAGTGTTATACCTATTGTTATATAGCTGTGTAAGCTAGTCCAGTGCAGTATTATTGTTAGTAATAACCTCTGCATTGTACAGACTGTGACTATTTGTGTGTGCATTTGATAGCTGAGTGGTGTCCATTTCGTGTCTTTCACTCAACCTGCTATCCCTATATTCTATAACCTGAGGGGGCTTGGTGCGTCAGGTTTTATCTAATATAGGATTTTCACAAGATATACTGTATTACGTATTTTTCTCTGTGATTTAGTCACCATATCTCTCCTTTATCTCTGCTGGTGCTGACTACACTGCGCAGGGGTTTGGGCTAGAGGTATTGTGCTGCTGACAAATTGTACTGTGTTACCTGATACTGCAAGTTATACCATGTCTGCTTCTGAGGGTAACGGTTCTGGAGCTGAACACACTGCCGGTGTTGCTGAAGCCGCAGATACCTATGAGGAGAATATAGCAGCTTTGGGCTCTGGTTCTGGGGGCTCCTTGCCCCCCAGTGGGACGGTGGCAACGGGGCAAATAATGACCCGCCGTGGGACGCTTTTTCCACGCTTCTGCATACACTAGTTCATAATCTAACACCCCCTATGGGGCCCCCCAATGCCGGTGCAACCGCTTGTGGTCCCTGCAGCTAACCCAACATGGGCGGACAATTTATCTGCTCAAATAAAGAAGTTGAACCAGTCCCTGGCTACTAAAAAGTCTGACCGTCGCTCGCCTACGTCCAAGGGGTCCTCTAAGCGAGCGTTTGTCTCCTCACAATTCACTGCTGTCACTGACACCTCATCGGATGAAGACGGCACTTACACTGACCCCACAGGTTCTGACTCAGATACGGCTGATGGGGAGGGTACTTCACATGTGGATGTTCCTGATCTTTTGGAGGCTATTAAATTAATTTGACAGATTACGGATGATCCCGAGCCATCCGTTCCTCCTAAGAAACCAGATAGGTACAAGCGTCAGAAGGTGATTAAACAAATTTTACCTCACTCTGACCACCTAATTGATGTACGTCAGGAACCCTGGGAAAACCTGGGTATGAAGTTTGTGCCTCAAAAGAAGATGCTGGCTCGCTATCCCCTTGCGCCAGAGCTTTCTAAAAATTGGGAAACGCCTCCTCCAGTGGACTCACATGTGGCTAGGATGGTGGTTTCCTCAGCTCTACCGGTCACCACCGTCACGTCTCTAAAAGAGCCTACGGATAAATGTGTGGAGGGTTGTCTGAAAGCGATTTACACCCTCACGGGTGCTGCACAAAGGCCCACTATTGCAGCTACTTGGGCTGCAGAGGCCATTGAAGCATGGGCCTTGGAGTTAGATGCTGAAATCTCCTCTGACCATGCTAGACAATGCTTGTCTTATATTGTCACAGCTTCTCGTTATATTAAAGAGGCGGCTTCTGATGCCGGTTTCCTGGCAGCCAAGGCCTCTACTACGTCAGTCCTGGCTCGCCGGATATTGTGGCTGAGATCCTGGTCTGTGGATCTGGACTCTAGAAAAACCCTGGAGGTACTCCCTTTTAAGGGAGATATTCTGTTTGGGGAGGATTTAAATAAGATTGTGCCTGACTTGGCTACTGCCAAAACTGCATGTCTGCCAAGTACTGCTCCTTCTGTGTCGAAGGCTAAAGGTACTTCCTTTCGCCCCTTTCCTCCTTCAGGTAAAGCAAAAGGTCAGGCGTACAACAAGCAGACCCGCACTTCCAAACCTGGTAAGCCTAAGCCCAAAAGAGCCTGGGCAGCCCGTCAGCCAGCTTCCAAGACAGATAAGCCTGCCGCATGACGGGGCGGGCCTCCCTCTGGGGGATCCCAGGGTGGGGGGCCGGCTTCTAGGGTATACCCAGGAATGGTTGAAGACCACTTCAGATGCCTGGGTACGGGAAGTCGTCACGCGAGGTTACGCCATAGCCTTCAAAAACCGACCCCCTCATCGATTTTGCCAGACAGATGTCCCGTTGGACAAGACAAAGGCAAACACTCTACATTCGGTGGTACAGACCCTCCTGGACACAGGAGTCGTAGTACAGGTGCCTCTTGCGCAGAGGGGCCGGGGGTACTATTCTCCGCTGTTTCTAGTCCCGAAACCGAATGGGTCCTCCCGGCCCATTCTCAACCTCAAGGCATTGAACAGGTTGTGAAGGTTTCCAGGTTCCGGATGGAAACCCTTCGCTCTATAGTTCTGGCCTTGGAACCTGGGGACTTCATGGTCTCCCTGGATATACAGGATGCTTACCTGCATATTCCTATAGCAGTGTCTCATCAGCAATACCTGAGATTTGCGATTGGCAACTGCCAATACCAGTTTCGGGCGTTACCTTTTGGTTTAACAACGACTCCGCGAGTCTTTACAAAAGTCATGGCGGTGATGACGGTGGTACTCCACCGTCAAGGGGTCAGGATACTGCCGTGTTTGGACGACTTGTTAATCCTGGCAAATTCCCCAGAACTTCTCCTGCGTCATCTAGATGTGACGGTCCGGTTTCTGCAAGCCCACGGGTGGCTCATCAACTGGAAGAAGTCATCCCTGATCCCTGCTCAGAGCATGGTGCATCTGGGAGCACTATTGGACACTCACTACCAGCGGTTGTTCCTGTCTCAGGAGAAAGTCCTGAAACTTCAGGACAGGATTCGTTGCTTCCTATCTCGTCCGCAAGTGTCGATACATTCGGCGATGCAGGTGCTGGGCCTCATGGGGTCAGCATTCGACATGGTGGAGTACGCTCAATTTCACGCTCGTCCTCTCCAGAGGCTGATTCTAGCCAAATGGGACGGCCTGCCTCACCGGATCAGGTCTCAAATTATCTCATTGACTCCGGAGGTCCGTCTGTCGCTGCTCTGGTGGCTCCGGGACCAACAACTGTGCAGGGGCCGTCCGTTCTGGATATCCGACTGGGTCCTGTTGATGACAGATGCCAGTCTAAGAGGTTGGGGCGCGGTGCTGGAGCAACACTCCCTTCAGGGGCGGTGGACCAAGGAGGAGTCCCTCCTCTCAATCAATATTCTGGAGTTGCGGGCGGTCTTCAATGCCTTGAACCTAGCCCAGCATTTAATTCAGAACCTTCCTGTTCAAGTACAGTCGGACAACGCCACCACAGTGGCATACATAAATCATCAAGGCGGCACTCGAAGCCGCCTAGCAATGAAGGAAGTCTCACGGATTCTACAGTGGGCAGAACGCCATCTACCGGCCATATCGGCAATATTTATTCCGGGAGTCCTGAATTGGGAAGCGGACTTTCTCAGTCGTCAGGACGTGCATGCCGACGAGTGGGGCCTCCATCCAGAAGTTTTTCAACTCCTAGTGGAAAGGTGGGGCCTTCCACACGTAGATCTGATGGCGTCTTGACACAATCACAAGGTTCCGGTCTTTGGAGCAAGGACAAGGGATCCTCAAGCAGCATTCGTGGATGCGCTGGCGGTACCGTGGAGGTTTCGGCTGCCGTACGTGTTCCCTCCGGTGTCACTCCTGCCCAGGGTAATTCGGAAGTTCAAGCAAGAAAAAGGAATTCTGCTTCTCATAGCTCCAGCGTGGCCCAGACGGCACTGATTCTCAGACCTGCAAGGCCTATCGTCAGAGCGTCCAATTCTACTTCCACAACGCCTAGACCTCCTCTTTCAGGGCCCCTGTGTCTACCAGGACCTAGCCCGGCTGTCTTTGACGGCGTGGCTCTTGAAGCTTCCGTCTTAAGGGCTAAAGGGTTTTCTGAGGCGGTCATTCAAACTATGTTGCGGGCCCGGAAAACGGCTTCGGCTCGGATTTACTATAGGGTCTGGCATTCTTACTTTGTTTGGTGCGCATCTAACGATTATGACGCTTCCAAGTTCAGTATAGCCAAGTTGTTAGCTTTTCTTCAGCAGGGCCTGGACTTAGGCCTGCGTCTAGCCTCCCTCAAGGTTCAAATATCTGCCTTGTCGGTGTGGTTTCAGAGAAAAATTGCGACCTCACCTGATGTGCATACCTTTACTCAGGGCGTGTTGCGTATCCAACCTCCCTATGTCCCGCCTGTGGCTCCTCGGGACTTGTCGGTGGTTTTGGAGGCGTTACAAGAGTCTCCGTTTGAACCTCTTGGTGAGGTTACTTTCGGTCACCCGCTGACCACAAAGTTCCCACCATTGGTTACAATGGAGCGCATAGGCACTACATTGTAACACTGCCGTGTGCCGCCTGTCAGACAGTACAGGAGCACACAGCCGATCAGGAGGGTGCCACAACGTGGCGCTCCCTGATTGGCTGATGGAACCCTCTTAGACTTAAGTCAGAGGGGGTTTCTGGCATTCGGGGAAAGTGGTCCCATGTGAAAACATGGGGCCCCTTTCAGTTCGTGGTCGGGTGTCCGTTTTTTTATTTTTACAAGTACGTGGATTACAAATGGATTACCCGAGGAGCCCTCTACACTGGATTTGGTGAGTAGAATTTTTTCCACAGGTACCCCATGGATTCTACATGGAGAAGAGGACCGACCCTTGTGTGAACATAAGGTAAGTATGTGTATATGGTGGTGTGTATGTATGCATTAAAGTTATACTTTCAAGGTGTGTGTTATGTCTTTATTGGGGTATTTTTTTAGTAGTAGTACTACAGGTACCAGCGGGCCCGGTTTTCCGCCGCATGCTGGTACTTGTGGTTCTCCAAGTACCAGCTTGCGGGGGAGGCTTGCTGGGACTTGTAGTACTGCTACTAAAAACAATATTCATAACTTACAACAAAGGCTATCAGCCTCCTATCCGCAGCCCATTGGATGGGGGGGACAGCCTCGGGCTTTACCCCTGGCCCTTGGGTGGCTGGAGGGGGGGGACCCCTTGATTGAAGGGGTTCCCACTCCTCCAGGGTACCCCGGCCAGGGGTGACTAGTTGGGTATTTAATGCCACGGCCGCAGGGCGCTGAATAAAAGTGACCCCCGGCTGTGGCATTATCTGTCCAGCTAGTGGAGCCCGGTGCTGGTTTCAAAAATACGGGGGACCCCTACGCTTTTTGTCCCCCGTATTTTTGGAACCAGGACCAGGCGCAGAGCCCGGTGCTGGTTGCTTAAATATGGGGGAACCCCTGTCAATTTTTCCCCCATATTTTTGCAACCAGGGCCGGCTCAAAGAGCCCGAGGCTGGTTTGGCTTAGGAGGGGGGACCCCACGCAATTTTTTTTTTAAAGTTTAAACATTTTTTTTTTTTTTTTTACAAGGTGCACAATGAAGCCCAGCACGGATCTCTCAGATCCGGCCGAGATTCAATGTATTAAAGTCGGCAGTGTTTTACAAGTCACTCACGTAAAACACTGCCTAAAAAAACGAATGACATCGACATCGGAAAAACCGAAAATGCAGAATACGGCAGCTTAGTAAATTAGTCGTAATCAATTCAAAAAGTTGCATATTTACACTTTCGATGTCATTCGTGATTGAACTTTGACCTCAAACGGGAAAATACGATTCTTAGTAAATTTACCCCTATGTATGTTTGTTTTTATGTGCTCTGGATCTCATTAAAATCTATGAAAAAGAATCCGTGACTTATGAGGATCTTCTTAAAGACATGAGATAAGTATACATAACTTTTGACACATGGTACGGGTTCACTTATAGCTTTAATCACGCACATGGTGTGTAACACGAACAAAAACTACTGCATCCCAGCATTCACAGCGGCGGAGGGCAGCCTATGGTAAAGGAGAGGGCCAGCAGCAGCAGCGCTTCTACCAATGACATAGCGCTGCTGCGGCTCCCTCCTCCACCCCCCCTCCTCCTTCTTCTCCCCTGCCAGAAGCTGCAAGAGGAGCCTGAGCCAGCGGAAATGGTAAATATACCTATTCTATCTATCTATCTATCTATCTATCTGTCTGTCTGTCTGTCTATCCTGTTTGCCATAATGTGTAAAAAATGGGACGCTGTCTGCCGTAATGTGTAATAAATGGGACGCTGTCTGCCGTAATATGCAAAAAATGGGACGCTGTCTGCCGTAATGTGCAAAAAATGGAACGCTGTCTGCCGTAATGTGCAAAAAATGGGACGCTGTCTGCCGTAATGTGCAAAAAATGGGACGCTGTCTGCCGTAATGTGCAAAAAATGGTACGCTGTCTGCCGTAATGTGCAAAAAATGGTACGCTGTCTGCCGTAATGTGCAAAAAATGGTACGCTGTCTGCCGTAATGTGCAAAAAATGGAACGCTGTCTGCCGTAATGTGTAAAAATGGGACGCTGTCTGCCATAATGTGTAAAAAAGGAACGCCGTCTGCCGTAATGTGTAAAAAGGGGACGCTGTCTGCCGTAATGTGTAAAAAATGGTACGCTGTCTGCCGTAATGTGCAAAAAATGGTACGCTGTCTGCCGTAATGTGCAAAAAAATGGTACGCTGTCTGCCGTAATGTGTAAAAAATGGTACGCTGTCTGCCGTAATGTGTAATAAATGGGACGTTGTCTGCCATAATGTGCAAAAAATGGGACGCTGTCTGCCGTAATGTGTAATAAATGGGACGCTGTCTGCCGTAATGTGTTAAAAGGGGACGCTGTCTGCCGTAATGTGTAAAAAAGGGGACGCTGTCTGTCGTAATGTGTAAAAAGGGCACGCTGTCTGCCGTAATGTGTAAAAAGGGGACGCTGTCTGCCGTAATGTGTAAAAAGGGGGACGCTGTCTGCCGTAATGTGTAAAAAAGGGGAAGCTGTCCGCCATAATGTGTAAAAGGGTCTCTACATGGTGTAGTGGTAGTACAGTGCGGCGTAATTTGAATAATGGAGACTACTGTGCACCGTTATATGAATTGGTATTATTTTGTGGCCACACCCCTTCCCCATGAAGCCACGCCCCTATTTTTTTTGCGCGCCAGCGGCGCGCACTGCCCCTATTTTACATAGAGGAGCGGGGCTCCGATGCCGTTTCTTGCACACAGCATTAAAATGACTAATTACGGCACTGTTGCTAGGTATCCATTTCCCTGGCCCTGAGCAGGTCCCCCTCACCAGATCCTCTCCAGGGGAGAGGCGGTGGACTTAGATGGGGGGGGGGGCAAAGTTCCGCCACTGGTGTAACACAACATTGTTGCACTAGTAGGCACTATAGTATATATATATATATATATATATATATATAGACATAGAAAACTGCCCTCATTTATGCCACTATGATTTGGTGTCCCGGCAACTAATCACACTGGTATGATGGCTGTTCCTTTCACCCGTCCTTGTGGCTGCTACTCCCACCTGTTCTTTTGCCAGCTCCTAGTCTTTACAGTTGCTGTTTGGGTGGTGCTCACACCTGGTGTGACGGCCTCCCTAACATTAATATGTCATGGCAGGTTGGGTAAGCGAGTGGAACTGAAATAAGAACAAGGAGGCGGGAGTGTGGTGAAAGAAAATATATGAGAAGTAGAGATGAGCGGGTTCGGATCCTCGGAATCCGAACCCGCCCGAACTTCAGTTTTTTTTACACGGGTCCGAGCGACTCGGATATTCCCGCCTTGCTCGGTTTACCCGAGCGCGCCCGAACGTCATCATCACGCTGTCGGATTCTCGCGAGGCTCGGATTCTATCGCGAGACTCGGATTCTATATAAGGAGCCGCGCGTCGCCGCCATTTTCACACGTGCATTGAGATTCATAGGGAGAGGACGTGGCTGGCGTCCTCTCCGTTTATAGAGATTCGAGAAGAGAGTGAGACAGAGAGAGACACAGTAGTAATTTTGGGGAGCATTAGGAGGAGTACTACTACTACTAGTACTTGCTGAAGTGATAGAGATAGTGTGACTGTATTATCTGACTTGTGGGGGAGACACTGACAGTGGGGAGCAGTTAGAGTCTGAGAGCAGGACTCAGGACTCAGGAGTACATATAACGTACAGTGCACACTTTTGCTGCCAGAGTGCCAGCCACACTGCCATTGTTTGTGACCACACTGACCACCAGTATAATATATATTGTGATTGTCTGCTTAGGACTCAGGAGTACTACTTGCAAGTTGCTGATAGTGTGACCAGTGACCTGACCACCAGTTTAATAATCACCACCAGTTTATGAGTTTAATATATATATATATATATATATATATATATAATTGTATATAATATATATATAATATTGTATACCATCTAGCACCTACCCGTGGTTTTTTTTTTTTCTTTCTTCTTTATACATACTACTATAGTAGCTTACTGTAGCAGTCTGCGGTGCTGCTGAGCTGACAGTGTCCAGCAGGTCCGTCATCAGTCATTACATAATAAATATATATACCTGTCCGGCTGCAGTACTAGTGATATTATATATACATATATATTGATTTCATCTCATTATCATCCAGTCTATATTATCAGCAGACACAGTACGTTAGTCCACGGCTGTAGCTACCTCTGTGTCGGCACTCGGCAGTCCATCCATAATTGTATACCACCTACCCGTGGTTGTTTTTTTTTTCTTTCTTCTTTATACATACTACTATAGTAGCTTACTGTAGCAATCTGCGGTGCTGCTGAGCTGACAGTGTCCAGCAGGTCCGTCATCAGTCATTACATAATAAATATATAATATATACCTGTCCGGCTGCAGTACTAGTGATATTATATATACATATATATTGATTTCATCTCATTATCATCCAGTCTATATTATCAGCAGACACAGTATGGTAGTCCACGGCTGTAGCTACCTCTGTGTCGGCACTCGGCAGTCCATCCATAATTGTATACCACCTACCCGTGTTTTTTTTTTTTTTTTTCTTCTTTATACATACTACTATAGTAGCTTACTGTAGCAGTCTGCGGTGCTGCTGAGCTGACAGTGTCCAGCAGGTCCGTCATCAGTCATTACATAATAAATATATATACCTGTCCGGCTGCAGTACTAGTGATATTATATATACATATATATTGATTTCATATCATTATCATCCAGTCTATATTAGCAGCAGACACAGTACGGTAGTCCACGGCTGTAGCTACCTCTGTGTCGGCACTCGGCAGTCCATCCATAAGTATACTAGTATCCATCCATCTCCATTGTTTACCTGAGGTGCCTTTTAGTTGTGCCTATTAAAATATGGAGAACAAAAATGTTGAGGTTCCAAAATTAGGGAAAGATCAAGATCCACTTCCACCTCGTGCTGAAGCTGCTGCCACTAGTCATGGCCGAGACGATGAAATGCCAGCAACGTCGTCTGCCAAGGCCGATGCCCAATGTCATAGTACAGAGCATGTAAAATCCAAAACACCAAATATCAGTAAAAAAAGGACTCCAAAACCTAAAATAAAATTGTCGGAGGAGAAGCGTAAACTTGCCAATATGCCATTTACCACACGGAGTGGCAAGGAACGGCTGAGGCCCTGGCCTATGTTCATGGCTAATGGTTCAGCTTCACATGAGGATGGAAGCACTCAGCCTCTCGCTAGAAAAATGAAAAGACTCAAGATGGCAAAAGCAGTAGCACCGCAAAGAACTGTGCGTTCTTCGAAATCCCAAATCCACAAGGAGAGTCCGACTCCAATTGTGTCGGTTGCGATGCCTGACCTTCCCAACACTGGACGTGAAGAGCATGCGCCTTCCACCATTTGCACGCCCCCTGCAAGTGCTGGAAGGAGCACCCGCAGTCCAGTTCCTGATAGTCAGATTGAAGATGTCAGTGTTGAAGTACACCAGGATGAGGAGGATATGGGTGTTGCTGGCGCTGGGGAGGAAATTGACCAGGAGGATTCTGATGGTGAGGTGGTTTGTTTAAGTCAGGCACCCGGGGAGACACCTGTTGTCCGTGGGAGGAATATGGCCATTGACATGCCTGGTGAAAATACCAAAAAAATCAGCTCTTCGGTGTGGAAGTATTTCAACAGAAAAGCGGACAACAGGTGTCAAGCCGTGTGTTGCCTTTGTCAAGCTGTAATAAGTAGGGGTAAGGACGTTAACCACCTCGGAACATCCTCCCTTATACGTCACCTGCAGCGCATTCATAATAAGTCAGTGACAAGTTCAAAAACTTTGGGTGACAGCGGAAGCAGTCCACTGACCAGTAAATCCCTTCCTCTTGTAACCAAGCTCACGCAAACCACCCCACCAACTCCCTCAGTGTCAATTTCCTCCTTACCCAGGAATGCCAATAGTCCTGCAGGCCATGTCACTGGCAATTCTGACGAGTCCTCTCCTGCCTGGGATTCCTCCGATGCATCCTTGAGTGTAATGCCTACTGCTGCTGGCGCTGCTGTTGTTGCTGCTGGGAGTCGATCGTCATCCCAGAGGGGAAGTCGTAAGCCCACTTGTACTACTTCCAGTAAGCAATTGACTATCCAACAGTCCTTTGCGAGGAAGATGAAATATCACAGCAGTCATCCTGCTGCAAAGCGGATAACTGAGGCCTTGACAACTATGTTGGTGTTAGACGTGCGTCCGGTATCCGCCGTTAGTTCACAGGGAACTAGACAATTTCTTGAGGTAGTGTGCCCCCGTTACCAAATACCATCTAGGTTCCACTTCTCTAGGCAGGCGATACCGAGAATGTACACGGACGTCAGAAAAAGACTCACCAGTGTCCTAAAAAATGCAGTTGTACCCAATGTCCACTTAACCACGGACATGTGGACAAGTGGAGCAGGGCAGGGTCAGGACTATATGACTGTGACAGCCCACTGGGTAGATGTATGGACTCCCGCCGCAAGAACAGCAGCGGCGGCACCAGTAGCAGCATCTCGCAAACGCCAACTCTTTCCTAGGCAGGCTACGCTTTGTATCACCGCTTTCCAGAATACGCACACAGCTGAAAACCTCTTACGGCAACTGAGGAAGATCATCGCAGAATGGCTTACCCCAATTGCACTCTCCTGTGGATTTGTGGCATCGGACAACGCCAGCAATATTGTGTGTGCATTAAATCTGGGCAAATTCCAGCACGTCCCATGTTTTGCACATACCTTGAATTTGGTGGTGCAGAATTTTTAAAAAAACGACAGGGGTCTGCAAGAGATGCTGTCGGTGGCCAGAAGAATTGCGGGACACTTTCGGCGTACAGGCACCACGTACAGAAGACTGGAGCACCACCAAAAACAACTGAACCTGCCCTGCCATCATCTGAAGCAAGAAGTGGTAACGAGGTGGAATTCAACCCTCTATATGCTTCAGAGGTTGGAGGAGCAGCAAAAGGCCATTCAAGCCTATACAATTCAGCACGATATAGGAGGTGGAATGCACCTGTCTCAAGCGCAGTGGAGAATGATTTCAACATTGTGCAAGGTTCTGATGCCCTTTGAACTTGCCACACGTGAAGTCAGTTCAGACACTGCCAGCCTGAGTCAGGTCATTCCCCTCATCAGGCTTTTGCAGAAGAAGCTGGAGACATTGAAGGAGGAGCTAACACAGAGCGATTCCGCTAGGCATGTGGGACTTGTGGATGGAGCCCTTAATTCGCTTAACAAGGATTCACGGTTGGTCAATCTGTTGAAATCAGAGCACTACATTTTGGCCACCATGCTCGATCCTAGATTTAAAGCCTACCTTGGATCTCTCTTTCCGGCAGACACAAGTCTGCTGGGGTTCAAAGACCTGCTGGTGAGAAAATTGTCAAGTCAAGCGGAACGCGACCTGTCAACATCTCCTCCTTCACATTCTCCCGCAACTGGGGGTGCGAGGAAAAGGCTCAGAATTCCGAGCCCACCCGCTGGCGGTGATGCAGGGCAGTCTGGAGCGACTGCTGATGCTGACATCTGGTCCGGACTGAAGGACCTGACAACGATTACGGACATGTCGTCTACTGTCACTGCATATGATTCTCTCACCATTGAAAGAATGGTGGAGGATTATATGAGTGACCGCATCCAAGTAGGCACGTCACACAGTCCGTACTTATACTGGCAGGAAAAAGAGGCAATTTGGAGGCCCTTGCACAAACTGGCTTTATTCTACCTAAGTTGCCCTCCCACAAGTGTGTACTCCGAAAGAGTGTTTAGTGCCGCCGCTCACCTTGTCAGCAATCGGCGTACGAGGTTACATCCAGAAAATGTGGAGAAGATGATGTTCATTAAAATGAATTATAATCAATTCCTCCGTGGAGACATCGACCAGCAGCAATTGCCTCCACAAAGTACACAGGGAGCTGAGATGGTGGATTCCAGTGGGGACGAATTGATAATCTGTGAGGAGGGGGATGTACACGGTGATATATCGGAGGATGATGATGAGGTGGACATCTTGCCTCTGTAGAGCCAGTTTGTGCAAGGAGAGATTAATTGCTTCTTTTTTGGTGGGGGTCCAAACCAACCCGTCATTTCAGTCACAGTCGTGTGGCAGACCCTGTCACTGAAATGATGGGTTGGTTAAAGTGTGCATGTCCTGTTTATACAACATAAGGGTGGGTGGGAGGGCCCAAGGACAATTCCATCTTGCACCTCTTTTTTCTTTAATTTTTCTTTGCGTCATGTGCTGTTTGGGGAGTATTTTTTGGAAGGGCCATCCTGCGTGACACTGCAGTGCCACTCCTAGATGGGCCCGGTGTTTGTGTCGGCCACTAGGGTCGCTTATCTTACTCACACAGCTACCTCATTGCGCCTCTTTTTTTCTTTGCGTCATGTGCTGTTTGGGGAGGGTTTTTGGAAGGGACATCCTGCGTGACACTGCAGTGCCACTCCTAGATGGGCCCGGTGTTTGTGTCGGCCACTAGGGTCGCTTATCTTACTCACACAGCTACCTCATTGCGCCTCTTTTTTTCTGTGCATCATGTGCTGTTTGGGGAGGGTTTTTTGGAAGGGACATCCTGCGTGACACTGCAGTGCCACTCCTAGATGGGCCCGGTGTTTGTGTCGGCCACTAGGGTCGCTTATCTTACTCACACAGCTACCTCATTGCGCCTCTTTTTTTTCTTTGCGTCATGTGCTGTTTGGGGAGGGTTTTTTGGAAGGGACATCCTGCGTGACACTGCAGTGCCACTCCTAGATGGGCCAGGTGTTTGTGTCGGCCACTAGGGTCGCTTATCTTACTCACACAGCTACCTCATTGCGCCTCTTTTTTTCTTTGCGTCATGTGCTGTTTGGGGAGGGTTTTTTGGAAGGGCCATCCTGCATGACACTGCAGTGCCACTCCTAGATGGGCCAGGTGTTTGTGTCGGCCACTAGGGTCGCTTATCTTACTCACACAGCTACCTCATTGCGCCTCTTTTTTTCTTTGCGTCATGTGCTGTTTGGGGAGGGTTTTTTGGAAGGGCCATCCTGCGTGACACTGCAGTGCCACTCCTAGATGGGCCAGGTGTTTGTGTCGGCCACTAGGGTCGCTTATCTTACTCACACAGCTACCTCATTGCTCCTCTTTTTTTCTTTGCGTCATGTGCTGTTTGGGGAGGGTTTTTTGGAAGGGCCATCCTGCGTGACACTGCAGTGCCACTCCTAGATGGGCCAGGTGTTTGTGTCGGCCACTAGGGTCGCTTATCTTACTCACACAGCTACCTCATTGCGCCTCTTTTTTTCTTTGCGTCATGTGCTGTTTGGGGAGGGTTTTTTGGAAGGGCCATCCTGCGTGACACTGCAGTGCCACTCCTAGATGGGCCAGGTGTTTGTGTCGGCCACTAGGGTCGCTTAGCTTAGTCATCCAGCGACCTCGGTGCAAATTTTAGGACTAAAAATAATATTGTGAGGTGTGAGGTATTCAGAATAGACTGAAAATGAGTGGAAATTATGGTTTTTGAGGTTAATAATACTTTGGGATCAAAATGACCCCCAAATTCTATGATTTAAGCTGTTTTTTAGTGTTTTTTGAAAAAAACACCCGAATCCAAAACACACCCGAATCCGACAAAAAAAATTCGGTGAGGTTTTGCCAAAACGCGGTCGAACCCAAAACACGGCCGCGGAACCGAACCCAAAACCAAAACACAAAACCCGAAAAATTTCAAGTGCACATCTCTAATGAGAAGTAGAGAGACAGGTGGTGAGGGGAACAAAAATAAGAGACAAGGATATTTGGGGAGACAGAGATGAGAGTCAGGGAAAAAATTTGCAATGCTGCTCATGATAACTAGAGACCTAAATACAAAATACTAGTATATTTTCCTACTACCTCCAATGATGAATTCATGCTATTACTGTACTGTAGGTCATTCACAGATAACCCTACAGATAAGATTCAATTGTTTGATTAATATTCTCTGTTTATATTGTAGAGCTCCAAGTTATATGGTGGCCAAATGTCTAAGAAGTAGAGATGTGTGGCGGGCACTTTTCGTGTTTTGTGTTGTGGTTTTTGTTCTGGTACCATCCTCGTGTTTTGGATCTGGAATGGTTTTGTCAAAACCACCCTTTCGGATTTTGGTTTTGGATCTGGATGATTTTTGAAAAAAACAGAAACAGCTAAAATCACAGAATTTGGGGGTAATTTTGATCCTACGGTATTATTAACCTCAATAGCATTCATTTCCACTCATCTCTAGTCTATTCTGAAGACCTCTCACCTCACAATATTGTTTTTAGGCATAAAAGTTGCACTGAGGTACCTGTATGACTAAGCTACGCAACACAAGTGTGCGGCACAAACACCTGGCCAATCTAGGAGTGGCACTGCAGTGGCAGACAGGATGGCAGATTTAATACATTTAGGCCCCAAGCAGCACATCATGCAAAGAAGAAAAAGAGGTGCAATGAGGTAGCTGTATGACTAAGCTAAGCGACACAAGTGTGCGCAAACACCTGGCCCATCTAGGAGTGGCACTGCAGTTGCAGACAGGATGGCACTTAAAAATACTAGTCCCCAAACAGCACATCATGCAAAGAAGTAAAAGAGGTGCAATGAGGTAGCTGTATGGCTAAGCTAAGCGACACAAGTGTGCGGCACAAACACCTGGCCCATCTAGGAGTGGCACTGCATTTGCAGTCAGGATAGCACTTAAAAAAACAAGGCCCCAAACAGCACATCATGCAAAGAAGTAAAAGAGGTGCAATGAGGTAGCTGTATGGCTAAGCTAAGCAACACAAGTGTGCGGCACAAATGCCTGGCCCATCTAGGAGTGGCACTGCAGTGGCAGACAGGATGGCACTAAAAAAAAATTAGTCCCCAAACAGCACATGATGCAAAGAAGTAAAGGAGGTGCAATGAGGTAGCTGTATGGCTAAGCTAAGCGACACAAGTGTGCGACACAAACACCTGGCCCATCTAGGAGTGGCACTGCAGTGGCTGACAGGATGGCACTTAAAAGAAACTAGTCCCCAAACAGCACATCATGCAAAGAAGTAAAACAGGTGCAATGAGGTAGCTGTATGGCTAAGCTAAGCAACACAAGTGTGCGGCACAAACACCTGGCCCATCTAGGAGTGGCACTGCAGTTGCAGACAGGATGGCACTTAAAAAAACTAGTCCCCAAACAGCACATGATGCAAAGAAGTAAAGGAGGTGCAATGAGGTAGCTGTATAGCTAAGCTAAGCGACACAAGTGTGTGGCACAAACACCTGGCCCATCTAGGAGTGGCACTGCAGTGGCAGACAGGATGGAACTTAAAAAAAATTAGTCCCCAAACAGCACATCATGCAAAGAAGTAAAAGAGGTGCAATGAGGTAGCTGTATGGCTAAGCTAAGCGACACAAGTGTGCGACACAAACACCTGGCCCATCTAGGAGTGGCACTGCACTTGCAGACAGGATGGCACTTAAAAAAACTAGTCCCCAAACAGCACATCATGCAAAGAAGAAAAAGAGGTGCAATGAGGTAACTGTATGACTAAGCTAAGCGACACACGTGTGCCGCACAAACAACTTGGGACGTGCTGGAATTTGCCCAGATGTAATACACGCACAATATTGGTGGCACAGGAGAGTGTACCCCTAAACCAAACACACATGGCAAAGCCTGTAAAATTAATTTGGATAATAATAACCCTTTTATTTGGAGCTATTATAATAATATGCAGCACAGGCGAGCGTACCCCTACACCACACAGGGCAAACCCTGTAAAAATTATTTGGATAACAATATAAATAATGTATATAACCCTTTTATTTGGAGCAAATAATATACAGCACAGGACACCACCAGCTAGTGATGAGCGGATTCGGTTTTACTCGGTTTTACTCGGTTCTCAAAACGGCATCTTATTGGCTCACGGATGTGACATCCGTGAGCCAATAAGATGCCGTTTTGAGAACCGAGTAAAACCGAATCCGCTCATCACTAGTGTTTTGTAAAGTCATCCTTATTGGCATCTTATTGGCTATCAAAACACGTGACGTGTTTTGATAGCCAATAAGATGCAGTTTTGAGAACCGAGTAAAACCGAGTAAAACCGAATCCGCTCATCACTAACTCCACCACAATACACCACCACTGGACTGATGCAGCACAAGACAGCACCACTGGACTGGATTTATATGGCAGTACCCCTGGACTTATACGGCAGTACCCCTGGAGTTGTACGGCAGGATCACTGGAATTATACGGCAGTACCACTGGACTTATACAGCAGTACCACTGGACATACTGTATACGGCAGTATCACTGGACTGGATTTATACGCCAGTACCACTGGAATTATATGGCAGGATCACTGGAATTATACAGCAGGTTCACTGGATTTATACAGCAGGATCACTGGAATTATATGGTAGGATCACTGGAATTAGAGGGCAGGATCACTGGAGTTATGCGCCAGTACCACTGGAATTATACGGTAGTACCACTGGACTTAGGTGGCAGTACCATTGGACATATACGGCAGTATTAGTGGACTGGATTTATACGCCAGTACCACTGGAATTATACGGAAGGATCACTGGAATTATACGGCAGGATCACTGGAATTATACAGCAGTACCACTGGACATATTTGGCAGTATCACTGGACTGGATTTATACGCCAGTATCACTGGAATTATACGGCAGGATCACTGGAATTATATGGCAGGATCAATGGATTTATACGGCAGTACCACTGGACTTATATAACAGAACAACTGGACATATACGACAGTATCACTGGACTGGACTTATACGCCAGTACCACTGGACATATATGGCAGTATCACTGGACTGGATTTATATGCCAGTATCACTGGAATTATACGCCAGGATCACTGGAATTATACGGCAGTACCACTGGACTTATATGGCAGTACAACTGGACATATACGACAGTATCACTGGACTGGACTTATACGCCAGTACCACTGGACATATACGGCAGTATCACTGGACTGGAGTTATATGCCAGTACCACTGGAATTATACAGCAGGATCACTGGAATTATACGGCAGTACCACTGGACTTATACGTCAGTACCACTGGACATATACGGCAGTATCACTGGACTGGATTTATATGCCAGTATCACCGGAATTATACGCCAGGATCACTGGAATTATACGGCAGTACCATTGGACTTATATGGCAGTACCACTGGACATATACGACAGTATCACTAGACTGGACTTATACGCCAGTACCACTGGACATATACGGCAGTATCACTGGACTGGAGTTATATGCCAGTACCACCGGAATTATACAGCAGGATCACTGGAATTATACGGCAGTATCACTGGACTTATACGGCAGTACCACTGGACATATATACGGCAGTATCACTGGACTAGTTTTATACGCCAGTATCACTGGAATTATACAGCAGGATCACTGGAATTATATGGCAGGATCACTGGATTTATACAGCAGTACCACTGGATTTATATGGCCGTACAACTGGACATATATACGACAGTATCACTGGACTGGACTTATACGCCAGTACCACTGGACATATACAGCAGTATCACTGGACTGGAGTTATATGCCAGTACCACTGGAATTATATGGCAGGATCACTGAAATTATACGGCAGTACCACTGGATTTATACGGCAGTACCACTAGACATATACAGCAGTATCACTGGACTGGATTTATACGCCAGTATCACTGGAATTATATGGCAGGATCACTGGAATTATACGGCAGTACCACTGGACTTATATGGCAGTACAACTGGACATATACGACAGTATCACTGGACTGGACTTATACGGCAGTACCACTGGACATCTACGGCAGTATCACTGGACTGGATTTATATGCCAATACCACTGGAATTATACAGCAGGATCACTGGAATTATACAGCAGTACCACTGGATTTATACGGCAGTACCACTGGACATATACAGCAGTATCACTGGACTGGATTTATACACCAGTATCACTGGAATTATATGGCAGGATCACTGGAATTATATGGCAGGATCGCTGGATTTATACGGCAGTACCACTGGACTTATATGGCAGTACAACTGGACATTTACGACAGTATCACTGGACTGGACTTATACGCCAGTACCACTGGACATATACGGCAGTATCACTGGACTGGAGTTATATGCCAGTACCACTGGAATTATACAGCAGGATCACTGGAATTATACAGCAGTACCACTGGACTTATACGGCAGTACCACTGGACATATACGGCAGTATCACTGGACTGGAGTTATATGCCAGTACCACCGGAATTATACAGCAGGATCACTGGAATTATACGGCAGTATCACTGGACTTATACGGCAGTACCACTGGACATATACGGCAGTATCACTGGACTGGTTTTATACGCCAGTATCACTGGAATTATACAGTAGGATCACTGGAATTATATGGCAGGATCACTGGATTTATACAGCAGTACCACTGGATTTATATGGCCGTACAACTGGACATATATACGACAGTATCACTGGACTGGACTTATACGCCAGTACCACTGGACATATACAGCAGTATCACTGGACTGGAGTTATATGCCAGTACCACTGGAATTATATGGCAGGATCACTGGAATTATACGGCAGTACCACTGGATTTATATGGCAGTACAACTGGACATATACGACAGTATCACTGGACTGGACTTATACGCCAGTACCACTGGACATATATGGCAGTATCACTGGACTGGACTTATACGCCAGTACCACTGGACATATACGGCAGTATCACTGGACTGGAGTTATATGCCAGTACCACTGGAACTATACAGCAGGATCACTGGAATTATACGGCAGTACCACTGGACTTATACGGCAGTACCACTAGACATATACAGCAGTATCACTGGACTGGATTTATACGCCAGTATCACTGGAATTATATGGCAGGATCACTGGAATTATACGGCAGTACCACTGGACTTATATGGCAGTACAACTGGACATATACGACAGTATCACTGGACTGGACTTATACGGCAGTACCACTGGACATCTACGGCAGTATCACTGGACTGGATTTATACGCCAATACCACTGGAATTATACAGCAGGATCACTGGAATTATACGGCAGTACCACTGGACTTATACGGCAGTACCACTGGACATATACAGCAGTATCACTGGACTGGATTTATACACCAGTATCACTGGAATTTTATGGCAGGATCACTGGAATTATATGGCAGGATCACTGGATTTATACGGCAGTACCACTGGATTTATACGGCAGTACCACTGGATTTATATGGCAGTACAACTGGACATTTACGACAGTATCACTGGACTGGACTTATACGCCAGTACCACTGGACATATACGGCAGTATCACTGGACTGGAGTTATATGCCAGTACCACTGGAATTATACAGCAGGATCACTGGAATTATACGGCAGTACCACTGGACTTATACGGCAGTACCACTGGACATATACGGCAGTATCACTGGACTGGATTTGTACGCCAGTATCACCGGAATTATACAGCAGGATCACTGGAATTATACGGCAGTACCACTGGACTTATACGGCAGTACCACTGGACATATACGGCAGTATCACTGGACTGGATTTATACGCCAGTATCACTGGAATTATAATCAGCAGGATCACTGGAATTATATGGCAGGATCACTGGATTTATATGGCAGGATCATTGGAATTATACGGCAGGATTACTGGATTTATACACCAGTACCACTGGAATTATACGCCAGGATCACTGGAATTATACGGCAGTACCACTGGATTTATACGGCAGTACCACCGGACATATACGGCAGTATCACTGGACTGGATTTATACGCCAGTACCACTGGAATTATACAGCAGGATCACTGGATTTATATGGCAGTACCGCTATACATATACAACAGTATCAATATACATATACGGCAGTATCACTGGACTTATACGGCATTACTACTGGACATATACAGCAGCACAGGGAGACCACCACTGGACTGATGCAGGACAACACAGCACCACTGCAATGGACTGGACTCATACAGCAGCACTGGATATATGGCAGCAGAGGACACCACCACTGTGACTGGACTGATTCAGCACAAGACACCACCACTGGACTGATGCAGTACAACACAGCACCACTGGACTGGACTTATAAAGCAGCACTGGACATATGGCAGCAGAGTAAACAACCACTGTGACTGGACTGATGCAGCACAAGACATTAACATTGAACTGATGCAGGACACTGTGGACGGAGACACGTCCTCTCTATACACTCTCCAATACCGGAGTGAAAATGGCGGCGACACGTGGCGACTTATATGGAGCCCAAACCCTGCGAGAATCCGACAGCTGGATAATGATGTTTTGCCTCGTTCTGGTTTCCGAGTCAGGTGTGAAACTCGAGGCGGACTCGGAACCGGGCTCGAGACGTGAAGTTCGGTAGGGTTCGGTTCTCTGAAAACCGAACCCGCTCATCTCTACTAAGAAGCAGTAAAATCGAAGAGAATATAAAGTAAGGAAGAGGCTGTTCTGCATTCTATCTGCAACTCTCCATCTTTGAATTTGACTTCCTACTTTGCTACCTGGTATACCTGGTTCTACCCAACAGAACTTTCATGCAGTCTGCATTTCTTGATTCTGTTGCTACCAAGAACTTAACCAGTGTTCAACGTGCAAAATTGCTGGGAATACATATAGCTCCATCTATACAACCAGTGTATCTAATTGGCATATACAGGAATAAGATCTTGAAATGTGTCACTCATTTCCAGTCTCAGACAATTATTAATCAGCTTTGGGCTTTACATGAGGAATCACTGATCTTGCTGGTTGTTCCCAAAGCTTTGAACTCCATCCAAGGATTACCCTGGCTTCCATTACACTGGAAATTAGGTCAAGTGATCTCATTGGGTCCTGCTTGTCATGGCTGGTGTCTTAAGAAATCATACCCTTGTATGGTAGCGTTTAGTTTCTCTTCGTGCTAAGGACCTTTCCCATAATCCCCTGGGTCCATGTCACAATCTATTTGGAATAGTAAAGTGTGGCGAGCGGAGCAGAGCGAGACACCGAGCCGGATGCGTGCCAAGCGAAACGAGCCCGCGAGGGTCCAATACTGCATAGAAAAAAAAAAACCCCAAACGAACGGAGAACGAAGCAGACATTTAGGAGCTGTAAGGGCGGAAGTTCTTTCCTGCCCTCTCGTTTTGTCACGTCCAGGTCCTTAGCACGAAGAGAACATAGACATCTGGCACTGTGGGGCATGTATCCGGCACTGTGGGGCATTGTATCCGGCACTGTGGGGCAATGTAACTGGCACTGTGGGGCATGTATGTGGCACTGAGTGGGGCATGTATCTGTCACTGTGGGGCAATGTATCCGGCACTGTGGGGCATGTATCCGGCACTGTAGGGCATTGTATCCGGCACTGTGGGGCAATGTAACTGGCACTGTGGGGCAATGTATCTGGCACTGTGGGGCAATGTATCTGGCACTGTGGGGCATGTATCTGGCACTGTGGGGCAATGTATCTGGCACTGTGGAGCATGTATCCGGCACTGTGGGGCATTGTATCCGGCACTGTGGGGCAATGTAACTGGCACTGTGGGTCATGTATCTGGCACTGAGTGGGGCATGTATCTGGCACTGTGGGGCAATGTATCTGGCACTATGGGGCATGTATCCGGCACTGTGGGGCAATGTAACTGGCACTGTGGGGCAATGTAACTGGCACTGTGGGGCAATGTAACTGGCACTGAGTGGGGCATGTATCTGGCACTGTGGGGCATGTATCTGGCACTGTGGGGCAATGTATCCGGCACCGTGGGGCATGTATCCGGCACTGTGGGGCAATGTAACTGGCACTGTGGGGCATGTATCCGGCACTGTGGGGCAATGTAACTGGCACTGTGGGCCATTTTCAGTGGCCACACCCCTTCTGGAGCGTAGCCACACCCCTTCTGGTGTGTGTCCACGCCCATTTTTTGCAGCGTGCGCACATGCTTCTTTTTGTGTGTTTTTTTTTTTTTTGGGGGGGTGCCATTTTCCATCTTGCCCTGGGCTCCGAAAACCCTATTTACGCCTCTGGTGGGGTTTGTGTAGTGTGTACTGTGTGTGTGTGTGTGTGTGTGTGTGTGGTGGGTGTGTGTATAGTGTGTAATGTGTGTATATGTGGAGGTGTGTGTGTGTGTACTTTATGTGTGTAGTGTGTACTGTGTGTGTTTTTATGTAGTGGTGGGGGGGTGTAGTGTGTACTGTGTGTGTATGTGTATATACTGTATATACTGTATATATATGTATATATATATATATATATATATATATATATAGAGGAGTGTTTCTGTGTACTTTATGTGTGTGTATATGTGGTGGTGGTGTGTGTGTGTACTGTGTGTGTGTGTGTGTGTGTGTGTGTGTGTGTCTATATGCATATCCTCCGACATTTTACACATAAAAATCGGTACAAATGAGGTAAAGGGGCGTGGCTATGGGTAAAGGGATCGTGTAGACGCCCCTTTTCCTATACTTTCAATGGAAAATAGGAGTGTCAAAAATCGGTCCAGACCATAAAAAAAGGTACTGTACCTGCCAAAAAGGTACAGTTGGAGGGTATGTAGATGTGGTGATGGGTTCTGTGTGTATATACTATGTTTGGGAGTGCTGGGTTAACAGTGTAACACCTATTTGTTATATGAGTAGCAGCTGAGGAGGGAAGGGGTTCAACTAGCCCTTAGAAATTGGATTCTTAGCATATATAACTCCCAGCGCTCACTCCTAAACAAATAATATCACATATGCAGTTTACTTTTAATTTATGGTATAATCCAATTTATTAGGATATAAAGCATAAAATCACGATTTTATTTACAGTTTATATAATGCTGATGGTCCCAATACCAGTATACATAGACAGTACATGACATAAAACAAGAAACATTTAAAATGCCATTTGAATAATGCAGTCGCAAAAAGGAATTTCTGCTGTATTATTTGATTGGAGCAAAATCCCTGTTTTTCCCTATTTTTCCTAAGGAATACATTTTTCCCCTGTTATTACCCGTTTGTAGAGGTACAAAACCGCGGAAGGGAGAATAAACCGCATAAGGCGTATCTACCTATATTCAGATTTTTCTCCAATCAAGTAGGACAGTAGAAATATTCCTTTTTGTCACTGCATTATTCAAATGGCATTTTAAATGTTTATTTTTTTTGTCATTTATTATACTGTCTATGTACTATATACTAGTATTAGGACCATCAGCATTATATAAACCATATAAACTGTAATTAATATCGAGTTTTTATGCTTTATATCCTAATAAATTGGATTATACCATATTTTAAAAGTAAACTGCGTCTGTGTGTAAATGTTGTGGTGGGGGTGTTTGTGTGTATGTAATGTGTACTGTGTGTGTGTGTATATGTGGTGGTGGAGGTGGGTGTGTATACTTTTTGTGTGTGTGTAGTTTGTACTGTGCGTGTATATGTGCATGTGTGTACTTTATGTGTGTGTGTGTGTGTGTGTGTGTGTGTGTGTGTGTGTGTGTGTGTGTGTGTACTTTATGTGTGTGTACTGTGTGTGTATATGTGGTAGTGTGGGGAGGTGAATGCATTAGTGGGCACTGGGATGTTGAAATTGATCAATGAATGGCTTATGAGTGCTAGGTGAGGGTAGTTAACGGGTGCTGCTGTGTGTGTGTGTGTGTGTGTGTGTGTGTGTGTGTGTGTATAGTAATGGGTGCTGCTGTGTGTGTCTAGTATCGGGTGCTGCTGTGTGAGTGTAGTAAGGGGTTCTACTGTGTGAGTTTAGTTAGGGGTACTGTGGAGTGTGTGTAGTAAGGGGTGCTGTT
Organism: Pseudophryne corroboree; assembly: GCF_028390025.1. Taxonomy (NCBI): domain Eukaryota; kingdom Metazoa; phylum Chordata; class Amphibia; order Anura; family Myobatrachidae; genus Pseudophryne; species Pseudophryne corroboree. Next base: position 692,129,124 of record NC_086448.1, read on the forward strand.
TGTGTGTGTGTTGTAAGGGGTGCTGCGTAGTGAGTGTGGTAAGGGGTTCTGTGGTGTGAGTGTGTTAAGGGGTGCTGATGTGTGTGTAGTATCTGGTGCTGCTGTGTGAGTGTAGTAAGGGGTGCTGCTGTGTGTGTAGTAAGGGGTGCTGTGGTGTGTGTGTGTAGTTAGGTGTGCTGTGGTTTGTGTGTAATAAGGGGTGCTGCGATGTGTGTGTGTAGTAAGGGTTGCTGTGGTGTGAGTGTAGTAATAGGTGCAGCTGTGTGAGTATAGTAATGGGTGCTGCTGTGAGTGTAGTAATGGGTGCTACTGGTCATGCCCCTCCACATCACTAGTCACACTATCGGTGGCCGCATATAATAGGCCCTTTGTAAATTGTAGCTCCAGGCCCATGTGGACCTTAATCTGGCACTGTTTGTAAGCCCCAAAGTAAAAGTTTGAAAGGGCCACTATGCACCCCCCAATGGTGAAAAATGTGTATAACACATGTAACTTTGACAGGAAAGGTGGGCCACAATCATCGCCAGGCCCCACAGCAGCTACACTGCCACCTATGGTAGGTACATCCTTCACTGTTCAATTGATTTCATTTCATAAGAAAACCTTCTTTTTCAGCAGAAACTGTGCTCTTCTGTGTTGGGTAAAAAGCTGGAGGTCTCCATCCTTGCATCGATTATAGTGGCTGGAATTCTATAACATCAAGAGGGATCAGTATGGGATGCCCCGTGAGGATGCCCCGTGACCCAGAATGCCAGCAGGGGGGCGAACACAACAAAGCCCCTTGCGGGCTCACTGTGCCCGCCATGCTGCGGGCTCGGTGGCGAGCTTCACTTGCCACAGGTTCTATTCTCCCTCTGTGGGTGTCATGGACACCCACCAAGGGGAAATCACCTACTTTGCCGATATTCCAGCGGTGGCATCGTACCCCTTTTGGGATTCCAACGTCGGAATTGAGACAGCCGGGATCCCGACGGGCGGTATTTTAACCGCATACCCATCATGAACAAATACCCTATATCCTACACTTCATTACTTTAAAAGGGTCCTACATTTTTATTAAACTGTATTTATAAGAAGCCTACAAAATAATATACATCAGACCTGGTGATGAATGGAAAACAGAGTTTAATACCAGAGATTGATATTGCAAGTACTTAGTAATGTTCCCACTGTGTTCCATAAATTCATGAATGAGATATTCAGATTTCTGCAGTGGGGTACACTGGTATTCCACAGGGAATAACATCGGGGTGTAGAGTTGGCTCTTGATCCGAGGCACCAACAGGCTAAAGCTTTGACTATTCCCAGGATGCACTGCACTGCCTCCTCTATATCCCCGCCTCCAGGCACTGGAGCTCAGTTTGTAAGTTGGTACCTGCAGTGCAGGCAGCTAACATGGAGGGCTGTGCTAGGCAGCCCTGAAAATAGCTTTTCTGACAAAAAAGAAGACTTCAAAGGCCGCAGCATAGGTACTTGGTGCTATATGTCATGCTGACATATCGTGCTGTGGCTCCCTCACCTCCCCCAGCGGCGCTGTATACTCCTGCGCCCTGGTTGCCGGGTACTTGCAGCGAAGGCGCTCCGGTCTCATCAGGAGCACATACCGCTGCTGCTCTCCTGGATTGCGTGGCCGCACCATAGGGAGGAGGTAAGAGGGTCCCAGGCGGGACCCGCCGAAATCGTGATCCGGTCGCGGTCTCCGGAGATGGACTGCGCAGCGGGCGTTGACACTGTGGCTGTGCAGGGACCCCACTATATCCACCAGGGCAAGGAGCACAGGTCGGATTTATTAAAATCCGTTTAGTACAGGCTCCATAGTACCCAGTGGGGAAGTCCAGCAGAGGGGATAAGGCTCTGACCTGTAGCCCATCCCCCAGCCCCAGGAGCCATCTACAGCAAATGTTCCCGCCCTGGAGCTGCATCTCTCTCTCTCCCTCACTCCCTGTCAGAGTTTGGGCGCCATTACACAGAGCTGCGCTAATTCTGGGACTGCTGGGCATTGTCTCCTCTGTAAAGCCACCTGCCTCATCAGCGCTGTGCATTTACAGGACACTTAAGTATTCTACATGTCGATTAGACAGTGTTAGTTAAGAACAAGTGCATAACTACAGGAAAATTTAGCTTCTGATGGGGAATCTACAACACAGGTGGATGTTCCTGACCTCCTGGAGGCTATCAAACTGATTCTTCAGATTGATGATGAACCTGAACTTCCAGATACGTCTAAGAAACCTGATAAGTTCAAACGTCAGACGGTTACTAAATTAATTTTGCCACATTCTGACCATTTAGTTGACATACGTCAGGAATCCTGGGAGTTTCCAGGACAGAAATTCTCCCTGTCTAAAAAGATACTAGCTCGTTATCCCCATGCTGCAGAGTTAAGTAAAAATTGGGAAACACCACCACCGGTGGACTCACATGTCGCCAGTCTGGTGGGTCTTCTACTCTTCCTGTCACTACCGTCACCTCTCTGAAGAAACAGACGGATAAGCGTGTGGAGGGTTGCTTGAAGTCTATTTACACTCTTGCGGGTGCTGTGCATAGACCTACTATAGCGGCTTCTTAGGCTGCAAAAGCTATTGAAGCCTGGGTTGAAGAAGTTGAAGCGGAGCTACCTCCGAATTTTTATGATAATGTCAGACAGTGTCTTTCATATTACCACAGCCTCTTATTACATTCAGGAGGCGGCCTATGATGCCGGTGTGCTGCCAGCCAAAGCGTCTACTTCGTCCATTCTGGCTCACCAGATTCTATGGTTGCGGTCCTGGTCTGTGGATCTGGACTCGAAAAAGACCTTGGAGGTGATCTCTTTTAAGGGAAACATCTATTTTGGGGAAGATCTGAACAAGATTGTTGCTGACTTAGCGTCTGCTAAAACTGCATGTCTGCCGAGTACTAATCCTTCGGCTCCGAAGGCTAAGAGTACCACCTTTCATTCCTTTCGACTTCAAAGTAAAGCAAAGGGTCAGGTGTACCCGAAACAGGCTCGCACTTCCAAATCCTCTAAGCCAAAACCTAAACGTTTCTGGGCTGCCCGTCAGCCTGCTTCCAAACCAGACAAGCCTGCTGCATGACGGGGTTAGCCTCCCCCTGGGGGACCACAGGGTGGGAGGCTGACTTCTGCAGTTCGCCCAGGTATTGTTACAGACCACTTCAGATGCCTGGGTGAGGGAAGTCGTCACTCACGGATATGCCATCTCTATCAAGAAACATCCCCCTCGCCAGTTTTGCTCGACAAATATCCCTTTGGATCCGTTGTAAGCAAAAACTCTACATTTGGTGGTACAATCCCTTATAGACACAGGAGTGATAGTGCCGGTGCCTTTGGCTCAGAGAGGCAGGGGGTACTATTCAACGCTGTTCCTAGTTCCGAAACCGAATGGATCCTCCCGGCCCATTCTCACCCTCAAGTCTTTGAACAAATTTGTGATGGTTTCCAAATTCCGTATGGAAACTCTTCGCTCTATTGTTCTGGCCTTGGAGCCCAAGGACTATATGGTATCCCTGGACATACAGGATGCTTACCTACACATACCTATTGCCATGTCGCATCAGCAATATCTGCGGTTTGCTATTAGCAACCTACATGATCAATTCCAAGCCTTGCCTTTTCCTACTGACCAGGGCTCCGCGAATCTTCACCAAGGTCATGGCGGTCATGACAGCCCTTCTCTGCCATCAGGGTATCAGGATCCTGCCGTACCTGGACGACTTGTTGATCCTGGCGAACTCCCCAGAGGTTCTCCTCCGTCATCTGGAAATGACTGTCCAATTCCTAAAAGCCCACGGGTGGCTCATCAACTGGAAGAAATCCTCGCTGGTCCCTGCTCAGATAGTGCACCTGTGGGCGTTACTGTACACACACAACCAACGGTTGTTTTTGTCTCCGGAGAAGGTCCTGAAACTTCAGGACAGGATAAGTGTGTCGATACACTCGGCGATGCAAGTACTAGGCCTAATGGTGTCGGCTTTCGACATGGTAGAGTACGCTCAATTTAATTCTCGCCCTCTGCAGCGGTTAATCCTTTCCAAGTGGGACGGCCTGCCTCATCGGATCAGGTCTCATATGATTTCCTTGACTCCAGAGGTTCGTCTGTCTTTGAGCTGCTGGCTCCAGGATCAACGATTGAGCAGAGGTCATCCCTTCTGGATCTCCAACTGGGTCCTCCTAATGACGGATGCCAGTCTGCGGGGTTGGGGTGCGGTGTTGGAGAAACACTCTCTTCAGGGTCGGTGGACCAGGGAGGAATCTCTCCTTCTGATAAACATTCTGGAGCTACGGGCAGTGTTCAGTGCTTTGAAACTGGCCCTGCCTCTGGTACAGAACAGGCCTGATTAAGTACAGTCGGACAACGCCACCACAGTGGCATACATAAATCATCAAGGCGGCACTCGAAGCCGCATGGCAATGATGGAAGTGTCAAAGATTCTTATATGGGCGGAACGCCATCTACCAGCCATATTGGCAGTGTTCATTCCGGGGGTCCTCAACTGGGAAGCAGACTTTCTCAGTCATCAGGACATACACGTCGGAGAGTGGAGTCTTCATCCGGAAGTCTTCCAACTCCTAGTTGACAAGTGGGGCCTACCAGATGTAGACCTGATGGAGTATCAACACAATCACAAGGTTCCTGTCTTCGGAGTAAGGACAAGGGATCCTCAAGCAGCATTCGTGGACATGCTGGCAATTCCATGGAACTTTCGGCTGCCATATGTGTTCCCTCCATGTCACTCCTGCCCAGGGTAATATAGAAGTTCAAGCAAGAAGGAGGAATACTACTTCTAATCACTCCGGCATGGCCCAGACGGCATTGGTTCTCAGACCTGCAGGGTCTCTCGATAAAGCGTCCTATTCTACTTCCGTAACGCCCAGACCTCCTCATTCAGGGCCCTTGTGTCCATGATCTGGCCCAACTGGCTTTGACGGCGTGGCTCTTGAAGCTTCAGTTCTGAGGGCCAAAGGATTTTCTGAGGCGGTCATTCAAACTATGTTGAAAGCCCGTAAACCGGCTTCGGCTCGGATTTATTATAGGGTCTGGAATTCTTACTTCACCTGGTGTGCGGCTAAGAATTATGATGCATACAAGTTCAGTACTGCCAAACTTTTGGCTTTTCTGCAACAAGGCCTGGTTTTAGGCCTTCATCTGGCCTCCCTCAATGTTCCTATTTCAGCCTTGTCGGTATGGTTTCAGAGAAAAATTGCGTCTCTACCATACTTTCACTCGGGGTAGCTCCTTGGGATTTTTCGGTTGTTCTGGATCTCCTACAAGAGTCTCTGTTTGAACCTCTTGAGTCTATGGACCTTAAGTGGCTCACACTTAAGGTCTTGTTTTTGCTGGCTATTGCCTCTGCTAGAAGGGTTTCAGATTTGGGTGCTTTATCCTGTCGGTCACCCTATCTGATTTTTCACCATGACCGTGCAGTTCTTAGAACTCGCCCGGGTTATCTGCCTAAGGTTGTGTCATCTTTCCACCTTAACCAAGAGATTGTGGTTCTGGCCTTTATCTCTTCTGGTTTGTCGTCCAAAGAATGGTCTTTGGATGTGGTACGGGCTCTCCGTATATATGTGAAGAGAACCGCCTCTCTTAAGAGATCTGATTCTCTCCTGGTCCTTTTTGGTTTTCACAAACGTGGCTGGCCTGTGAATAAGCAGATCTTGGCCAGATGGATTAGAATGGTGATTGCACAAGCTTATGTGCAGGCTGGACTTCCAGCTCCTGCTACTATCAAGGCCCATTCTACTCGGTCTGTTGAACCTTCATGGGCGGCCCACCATGGCGCGTCCCTAGAACAATTGTGCAAGGCGGCACCGTGGTCCTCAGTGAACACGTTCATCAGGTTCTATGCCTTTGATACTTCCACCTCCCAGGATGCTTCCTTTGGATGCCAGGTTCTTGTGCCCGCTACAGTGTGTCCCCTCCCATGAGGATCTGTTTTAGGACATCCCCGATGTTATTCCCTGTGGAATACCAGTGTACCCTGTTGCAGAAAAGGAGAATTATGGTAAGACTTACCATCGTTAAATCTCTTTCTGCGAGGTACACTGGATTCCACAGGGCGTCCACCCTGACACACTTAGCTTCTTCGAGTTTGTATGGCATTAGCCGCTGGTACCTTCTCCTGTCGTGAGAATGTGGTTATACGTGGCTACTAACTACTGTCATCTCTTTTACCTGCAACTGCATTGGACTGGTTAACAAAACTGAGCTCCAGTGCCTGGAGGCGGGGATATAGAGAAGGCGGTGTAGTGCATCCTGGGAACAGTCAAAGCTTTAGTTCACAGGTTCCCAAACTCGGCCCTCAGGACCCCACACAGTGCATGTTTTGCAGGTCTCCTCACAGAATCACAATTGAAATAATGAGCTTCACATGTGGACCTTTAAAAATGTGTCAGTGAGTAATTAATACACCTGTGCACCTGCTGGGTTACCTGCAAAACATGCACTGTGTGGGGTCCTGAGGACCGAGTTTGAGAACCTCTGCTTTAGTTGGTGCCTCGGATCAAGATCCAACTCTACACCCCGAAGTTATTCCCTGTGGAATCCAGTGTACCTCGCAGAAAGAGATTTAACAATGGTAAGTCTACCATAAAGCTCCTTATTTCTAAGTCCCTCTCATATCATGTTCAAAATGTATTGTAGCATCTAAGACCAAAACAAACAAAAAATAAATAAATAAATTTGTACTGCAATTTGTAAAAATGCCTATTTCTGCAAACCTTCATTCCTTTCCTGTTTTATCCTGTTACTTTTTTTTTTGGAAATAACTACAAATTGTCCCAGAAAAAGCAGTTCTGGAATGCAGCCTTCTGATCTGAAATGCATGCAGCATTTCCTTGGATTTGCATACTACAACAGACAGCTCATTATGGGAATCTCATCTGTTATTACTCTTATTACTGCTCTCACCTGCAAAGGTGCTAAACCTAAAGTCTGGTCTGATGAAGCAGGTAAAGCTTTAAATAAATGAAAGAAAGCATTTGTATCCACAGCTATTTTTAATCAGCCAGATGTCACTGCACTGTTTTTCCTAGACGTTGGAGCTTTTTCTTATGTAGCAGGAGAAGCCTTATCCCAGTGTCAGTCAGATGGCAGACTCCATTCATTTGCGTTCTTTTTGAAGACATTTTCCCAGCAGAAAAGAATTATGCGATCTGGGACAAATAATAGTTGCCTAGAAAAGGGTGTGGTATACAAGGTCGACAGTAAGTAGGTCGACATGGTTTCTAGGTCGACAGGGACTCTAGGTCGACATTTTATTTATTACCAGTTATTTATATAGCGCACACATATTCCGCAGCACTTTACAGAGAATATTTTGGCCATTCACATCAGTCCCTGCCCCAGTGGAGCTTACAATCTATATTCCCTACCACATGTACACACACATTCACACTAGGGTTAATTTTGTAGGGAGCCAATTAACCTACCAGTATATTTTTGGATTGTGGGAGGAAACCGGAGTACCCAGAGGAAACCAACGCAAGTACGGGGAGAATATACAAACTCCACACAGTTAGAGCCATGGTGGGAATCGAACCCATGACCTCAGTGCTGTGAGGCAGTAATGCTAACCATTACACCATCCGTACTGCCCATGACATGACAAGGTCGACATGAGTTTTTGCACTTTTTTGGTGTTGTTTTCTGCGTACAGTTACTGGAATCCCCAAATAGTGCACCGTGTCCCCTTGCATGGCTTGCTTTGCTCGCCATGCTACTGCTGCGCTCAGTACAGGTTACCGTTACCAATTGTAGTCCACTTGGATCAGAAAGTTACAAAAAAGTAAAAAAAAATAAAAAAAAGTGAAAAACTCATGTCAAACTTTTGTCATGTTGACCTAGAACAAGTTGATCTAGAGTCCCTGTTGACCTAGAAACTATGTCGACCTACTTACTGTCAACCAATAGTGGTCAACCTAGACACTGTCGACCTAAGTGTGGTCGACCTAGAGACCGGATAACAAAAACCTCCAACTGTATATTTACATACTGCTCCGTGATTGAATCCGCAGCAAGCTAGATGGGCACTCTTCTTCTCCAACTTCAACCTTGTTATTATTGGGATCTAAGAATGGGACGGTGGACGCACTCTAAGTCATTCGATGTCACTGACTTGGAGAATATCTAAGCCTAAACCAATTCTGGAACCAGGATGCTTTATTGTAGCCAATACCACCTAGAGGAATTCCAAGGTTCCTATTAGGAAGACAGCTTTGCCTCCTGCGTGTCTTACTAAGCTCTTGACTTGGACTCACAAATCTCACACCTCGGGACATGCTAAAGTTAAAAAGACTCAATAATTGGTGTTAAGATCCTACTGGTGGTCAAAAGTACTTTGTATCATTAAAGAATTGGGGGTCATTCAGACCTGATCGCACGCTGAGGTCTGAACAACAGATGCGTGCGGGCCACAATGCGCAGGTGCATCGCTGTTGCCGGACAGCGACGGTTTCTACGACGAAAAGCGATCGCAGGGGCAATTGCAAGAAGATTGACAGGCAGAAGGCGTTCCTGGGCGGCAACTCACCATTTCCTGGGAGTGTCGGAAAAAACGCAGGCATGTCCACCCGTTCCGCAGGAGGGTTCATGACGTCACCAGCGGCCTGGATCGTCGCAGTGGCTGAGTAAGTCCTAGGCTGCCGCTTACCCCCTCCCCTGTAGGCAGCGATTACCTGGTCGCAGCAGTGCAAAATATAGCCTGCATGCGACCAGGTCTGAATTAGGCCCTTTATCTCTCCTGTCTGTACTATGGGGGTCATTCTGAGTTGATCGCTCGTTGCCGATTTTCGCAACGGAGCGATTAAGGCAAAAATGCGCACGCGCATGGTACGCAGTGCGCATGCGCTAAGTATTTTAGCACAAAACTTAGTAGATTTACTCACGTCCGAACGAAGAATTTTCATCGTTGAAGTGATTGGAGTGTGATTGACAGGAAGTGGGTGTTTCTGGGCGGAAACTGACCGTTTTCTGTGAGTGTGCGGAAAAACGCAGGCGTGCCAGAATAAAACGCGGGAGTGTCTGGAGAAACGGGGGAGTGGCTGGCCGAACGCAGGGCGTGTTCGTGACGTCAAACCAGGAATGAAACGGACTGAGCTGATCGCAGTGTAGGAGTAAGTCTCGAGCTACTCAGAAACTGCTAAGAATTTTCTATTCGCAATTCTGCTAATCTTTCATTCGCAATTCTGCTGAGCTAAGATACACTCCCAGAGGGCGGCGGCCTAGCATGTGCAATGCTGCTAAAATCTGCTAGCGAGCGAACAACTCGAAATGACCCCCTCTATGAACAGAACAAATTGTCATCTTATAAACCTTTTGGTCCACTCTTATTCTTTTCTGTTTTGATCGCCCATAGAGAATCACAACAGTGGATGTACACTACATAGATTACAACTAGCTTCATATAGTTAGAATTATAAGGCTTCCTATACTGGGGCAAATAGCTCATGTGTTAAGTGCCTGACTGTAGTGTATGATATTGGGAATTTAAATCCCCTGCAAGTCATGCTAAACCATACTTGCCGACTTTTGGGCTGCTCTCTCCGGGAGAGAGCAGCCAGGTTGTTCAGAAGGAGGGCGGGCAGTGAGGTGACGTGCAGAGGGGGGAGGGCCAAAGGCAGAACAGGGGCGTGGCAGAGCTAGAACGGGGGCGTGGCTGCGGGAATCACATCACGTAAGCCACGCCCCCTGCTGTGTAATGCCACTATTACCGGCATTATACAGCAGGGGACGTGGCTATGATGACGCGATTCAACAAGAATCGCGTCATCGCCTGCCCGGACCGCCCACTTTACTCGCTAAGTGGGCGACTGGGCAGGGGGTGACCCCTGAAATCGGAAGACTTGCCTGCTCTTCCGGGGGGGCGGTAGGGTCGACCGATTTTTGGGAGCCTCCCGGCCATTCCGGGAGGGTAGGCAAGTATGTGCTAAACAAAGTGTTTTTTTAAATAAAGAGGGATTTAACTATAAGTTATTATTGTATGAAATGGAGATAAACTGCGCTCACTATGGGGTAAAGGATGGGCGGATGGTGCTGCTACACCTGAAGGTAACCAACCTTCACATAAATGTAGATTGAAGTGGTATGGCATAGCGGAGCTCAGGCTCTAATCAAAAATAGATAATGGGGGTGGGAGATTTTTGATCATATGTGCTAGTGGGGTTTATGATTTATTGTAGTGTATGTACCAGATACGGTTAATACAATCAATGCATTGGACTAAGGGGGTCATTCCGATCCGTTCGCACGCAGCGGTTCTTTGCTGCGGTGCGAACGTGTCGGAACGGCAGCTGCGTGGCACCTGCATTGCGCACGTGTGTCGTTGCCCAGCGATGGCAGTCGCCGGGCAACGACGACAGGACCGAAGAAAGCGATCGCAGGCCCGATCGCAAGAAGATTGACAGCGTGAAGGAGGATCGGGGCATCTACTCACCGTTTCCCGGTCGTGGTAAGGCGAACGCAGGCATGTCCAGGCGTTTGGAGGGCGGATGTCTGATGTCACAGCCGGGACCTTCATCGCTGGAACCGTCACACTGGGTAAGTAGGTGCAGGGCTGGTCTTGTTTTGCATGAAACTCTTTTAGCATAGCAGGGCTGCACACGCGATCGCAGCCCTGCTATGCTAAAATACACTCCCCCATAGGTGGCGTATAGTTGATCACATGAGCAGCAAAAAGTTGCTACGTGCGATCAACTCGGAATGACCACCCAAGTGTCATTGCAGATGCTGTATGTTTATTAAATTGATGACAGAGGAGTCACATTTCTCTAGTCAGGTATATCTCTTGGGATTACCCTTTACTATGTATAACCTCCCGGTAGGTATGCTCCCACTTCAAGGGGACCACAATGTGGAGTGGGTGTCAGTTGTTCTTTTAGGGAATACCTTTTACATGGGATATTGAACTAGAGTCTAAGTTCCCTTTTCTGTGTGGCAAGGTATTATGTAAAAGTCAGTCCAGCAATTAGGGACCTTTGGAGGCGTCCCGCTTGGATTCCCTCTATCTGGTTAGTATGATTACACTGTCCTTGTGACAGGGTGTCTGGCTTGTAGTTGGTACTAACCGGCTCAATTTTTGCACCCTGTAGTAGGACAGGCTAAAGTAACACAAGTATCACAAGTAAAGTGTTCGTATATGGTATAGGAGGTTTAGGGGTCTATTTACTAAGCCTTGGATGGAGATAAAGTACCAGCCAATCAGTGTCTAACTGCCATGTAACAGGCTGGGTTTGAAAAATGACAGTTAGGAGCTGACTGGCTGGTACTTTGGGAGTCATTGCGACCTGATTGCATGCTGCCATTTTTCGCAGTACAGCGATCAGGTCACTACTGCGCCTGCGTATGCACCGCAATGCGCAGGCGCATCGTACAGGTACAAAGCGGATCGTTGCTTTAATGAAGAATCCATTCGCACAGCCGATCGCAAGGAGATTGACCGGAAAAAGGTATTTATGGGTGTCAACTGACCGTTTTCTGGGAGTGTTTGGAAAAACGCAGGCGTGTCCAAGCGTTTGCAGGGCGGGTGTCTGACGTCAATTCCGGGACCAGACAAGCTGAAGTGATCGCAAGGGCTGAGTAAGTTCAGACCTACTCAGAAACTGCACAAAATGTTTTTGCAGAGCTCGGCTGCACAGGCGATTGTACACTTGCAAAGCGAAAAGACACTCAGCCACAGATGGCAACTATCTGATCGCAGTGCTGCAAAAAGTAGCTAGCGAGCGATCAACTCGGAATGACCCCCTTTATCTCCATCCAAGGCTTAGTAAATAGACCCCTTAGTGGAGTACGCCCGCATCCCGGGAGCCCAGTGAGATGCTAAAAGCATCTCAGGGCTGCGATCGCCTCTGCCTGATTGACAGGCAGAGGCGGTCGCAGGGTGGGAGGGGGCGTGCCAGCAGCGTTAGAACTCCGTTGGTGGTGCGTGGTCCGGACAACGTAGGCATGTCCAGGCGGTTGCGGGGGCGGGCCGTGGCGGCTGCAAGAAGTCACACGCAGCTGCTGCAACCCGGGGCGCGGCGAGTATCGGCCTGCCAGCACGCAGGAGCAGCACTGGCAGGGTGCTGCTCAGAGGGTGCAAAAGCATTGCCGCTGTGCGATGCTTTTCACCCTTGCGGGGGGAAGAGGGAGGTAGGGTCAGACATGAGGGGCGGACTAGCCCTGTGCTGGGCGTCCCCCCCACATGTCTGAGAAACTGACCGTAGATGTGCTAAATTTAGCACATCTACGATCAGATCTGAATTACCCCCAATGTCCCATCCCATCCCTAGATGTCTGGGGAGCGGGCAGGCCAATATGATGCAATCTGTTTAATCGCATCATTCTGGCTCCGTCCCCTCACCATGCACATCACATATACAGAACACACACACACACACACACACACACACACACACACACACACACACACACACTTCCTATTTATATGTTTGCCCCTGTGCATAGTTATAGTTATACTGTGGAATGCAATGTACCCAAGGGGTGGTCTTCAGTATGCCGACTGTCGGGATACCGGCACACAGTATACCGGCGCTGGGATCCCGACAGCCGGCATACCGACACTTCTTCTCCCTCGTGGGGGTCCACGACCCCCCTGGAGGGAGAATAAAATAGTGTGGTGCGCGTAGCGCGCCATCGTGCCCGTAGCGTGGCGAGCGCAGCGAGCCCGCAAGGGGCTCATTTGCGCTCGCCACACTGTCGGTAAGCCGGCGGTCGGGCTCCCGGCGCCGGTATGCTGGTCGCCGGGAGCCCGACCGCCGGCATATCGTAGTGAACCCGTACCCAGGTGTTAGGAAATTTAGACAGTAAGTTCCAATTGACCAGTGAATGATGTGATTGACAATTTTCTCTGTACAATGCCGCCTAATTACTAATTAGTGGCTGTATATAATTAAATAATAATTGTAATTAAAATATTTGTGTCTGTAATGTCAGCAGCAGGTTGAAGGACTATCCACAGCAGGCATGTCAAAGTCATGGTCATCCAGCTGTTGTGAAACTACAAGTCCCAGCATGCTTTACCAGCTGATCAGTGGAAGGTATGCTGGCAAAGCATACTGGGACTTGTAGTTTCACAACAGCTGGAGTGCCACGAGTTTGACATGCCTGATCTACAGTATTATACAATGGTTACCCCTGTTGACGGAATTGGTAGTCTAATGTACTTAACAGGTATGAATGAATTAAAATTTATATTAAGTAACCTGCTATGTGTTAATGCATTGTCTACAATAACAAGACTACAGCATTTTCCAATGCATGAACTGACGTGTGACAGAATAATTGCATGGCAGAAAGCCCTTGAGTTTTTCAACTTAAATGTTAACAGTACTTTATATGCAAAGACATAGTTTTGTAAACCGGCAGAGTGCAGTCTGTTAGCTATTGATTAGTCACTTTGTTATATAAATAAAATAAATTATAATCATTTGTTTATAGAGCAGCAGCAATTCCATAGTGCCAGCCATACATACTATACTGTATATGGCATACATGAATACAATAAGCATAATTAGAAGCATGAATGCAATGATTCATAAAAGCAAATAAATGAATACAATTAGACAGCAACATGAGGTACAAAGATGTGTGAATAATAACATATATACTAGGCAGGGATTTGGTTCATGAGGGTAAACAAACAGCTTACCAGGTACACCAAATTCAGCAAAAGACATGACAAGACAGAAGGCACATAGGGGGTTACTAGTTGTACAGTGGATGCACATGAGACAAAGGTAGAAGAGAAGTAGATGAATATGAGAGAATAAATGAGGACATCACTGACTTGTATGACAGACTGGGTGTACATTATTACTTGCATTTGAAATATCTTCTCTCCTCACTATTAACAATCATATTTGGCGTTGGGTAATATCTAATTCTGACAGCTATAGGTGTCGGTTAGGTCCTGTGTACTACTGCTAGGCAACATCTAGATCTATGGGCCTGATTCAGACCTGATCGCTGCTGTGCGTTTTCGCACAGCGAGCAATTATCGAACTACTGCGCATGTGTATGTACCGCAATGTGCATGTGCGTCACCAAACAGTGACAGGATGGTGCAAACATTTTGATTGCACAGGCGTTCACACGGTGATTGACAGGAAGTGGACATTTGTGGGTGGTAACTGGCCGTTTTCTGGGAGTGTCAGGAAGAAAACAGGCGTTCCCAAGCATTTTCAGGAGGGTGTGTGACATCAGCTCCAGCTCCGATCAGCCTGATTTCTTCGCACTGGATGAGTAAGTATTGAGCTACGCACAGACTGCACAGAATGGGAAAAACATTTGATGGTGAGTGTGATGCGGACGGATTTGCAGCTGTCCGCTGACTGAGGGGAATTTTGCGCACAGTGTACACATGCAATCACACACTTGCACTGGGCACATTTTCACTCCACCTGGGCGACGACTATCTGATCGCAGGACAGTGTAATTTGCAGCACAGCGACCAGGTCTGAATCGGGCCCTATGTTTTGTAATCTCCTCCTGGTTTCCTATGCTGCTAAGGCGAAAATACAGTTGCCTTACTCAGGGGCGTAGTGAGGATGGACTCCATGGAACTTGTACCCGAGTCTTGAAGGTTTGGAGAACGTAATGCTCTCTAGCACACTTTAGTAAGAGCAATGTATCTTTGCTCTTGTATTAGGGAACTTGTGAAATTACCTGGAACATTGGGCCTACCACATTCTTCCTCTTGTATGACAAGTCTCCTGGCTCTAGTTTCCATAGCGTGAATTAGTGCTGATTTGATTTCAACCCAATGTCTCCGGTTTCAACCTTAGGTCTTCAGCCTGTGGGATTCATTGCCAATTATTCACCAACAGCGGTGTACAGTAATTATAGAGTTTGGATCATGCTGAAACAGGGAAAGTTTTTCATAGAACCAGTTTAGCATTTTTTCACATAAAATAACTTTTATGGTCCAAGGTATTGACATAAATGAATATATCTTGTTTTTTAAAGGTGGAGTTAGATTTTAATAGACAAAAGTATTACTTCTGGTATATATATATATATATATATATATATATATATATATATACTCTGTAGGTAGAATAATACGTTTGTTAGTTTATTTAAGCTTTTGGTAAATAAACTTGAAAGCGTGGGGGTGGATTATAAAACAGTTAAACGGATAAGGACCTGGTTGCAGGGTAGGAAACAGTTGTAGTTAATGGAGTGCAATCTATGGAGGGAAATGTTACCAGTGGCGTACCCCAGGGATCTGTACTTGGTCCAGTTCTCTTTAATATCTTTTTTGGTGATATTGCAAATGGTATTGAAGCTGGGAAACTTTGCCTTTTTGCAGATGAGACAAAAATATGCAACAGTGTAAACACACCGGGAGTGGTAAAACAAATGATTGATGACCTAGTTAGGCTTGAGAAATGGTCAAGAACGTAGCAGCCACAGTTTAATGCTAAAAATGGAAACTACTGAGGAGGAAAGGGATTTAGGAGTCACTATTTCAAGTGACTTGAAGGCAGGAAAGCAATGCAACAAAGCAATGAGAAAGGCAAGTCAGATGCTTGGCTGCATAGGGAGAGGAATCAGTAGCAGGAAAAAAGAAGTAATAATGCCACTGTATAGGTAATTGGTACGGTCTCATCTGGAATACTGTGTCCAGTTCTGGAGACCATATCTCCAGAAGGATATAAATACATTAGAGAGTGTACAAAGAAGGGCAACTAAAATGGTGCATGGCCTACATCACAAAACTTACCCAGAAAGGCTAAAAGATCTTAACATATATAATTTGGAGGAGAGAAGGGAAAGGGGGGACATGAGAGAAACTTTCGAATATATCAAGGGTCTTAACAAAGTTCAGGAGGGAAACATTCTTCAAAGGAAGAGAAGTATTAGAACTCGAGGACATACACTGAAACTGGAGGGATGCAGGTTCAGGGGAAATTTATGGAAAAATTACTTCACAGAAAGGGTAGTGGATAAGTGGAATAGCCTCCTATCAGAGGTGGTAGAGGCTAAGACGGTAGAGCAAGTTAAACATGCATGGGATAGGCATATGAATATCCTTACAAAGCATTAAGGTTCAAAAAGGGTTGAGATTACCTAAAGGATAAGAAAAGGGGCAGACTAGATGGGCCAAGTGGTTCTTATCTGGCGTTAAATTCTATGTTTCTATATGTTTCTATGTATTATGATGTAATGCTAATCATTGAATCTTTAGCACAGAGTGATTTGCATTGTTGAGTTTGCAGAGGAAATATAGTACTTTATAATCTGCAAACCAGACATACTTACTTACACTCAAGGAAGATGTGGAAAACTCACACTTTTTTGGGGAAGAGTGAGGCGATCTTGCGTATTCTGCCAACATCCTAATGTAGTGGGCAGAACACGATGATGATACCAGGAACTGCAGGTCTGCAGGGAATTAATATGATGCAAATCACAGTGTTTTAACTCTACCCCCTCCCCACAAGCCTGCAACATTTTGCTACAGCAGTGGCGGGGCCTAATGGCATGGAGCCTGGCCCCTCCCCAGAAGTGATCAAGTGTATTTCCTGTCTGGGCTTCTCCCAGAGAGAGGGAAAACAATGTCAGCAAGTATGACTGCAGATCAGTTCACATAATCTTGATCAGCGGTGGCTCCTACTGTACCTATTTTAGGTAGGGGGCTGCCACTACCCATGCCAGGAGAGGATGAGGAGGCGAGGAGAGAGCCGGGCCCTCACTCCTGCACAATGGATCTGGCATGTGCACAAGCCTGGCTTGACTGTGCATGCGCGAAACCCTGGCTTCTATGGAATGCATCATCTGCAGCCCATAAAAGCTGGCAAGGGCTGACTATCAGGCAGGTAGTGACTTCCTACTAGAAGCATGCTCTCTGCTAATCGCAGCCCAGTCTGGCAGTCCCAAAGGGAGGAAACATGTCTGAATGGGACTGTCTGTCCTGCGGGTGACTGGCAGGTAGCACTTCACAGTGAGGCCAGTCATAGTGAAGCCAGTGCAGTCACACAGAGTGCAACTGGCTCAGCTGAGCTCACTGAAGTGACAGATTTTACTGGGGGAGGACTGCAGTCCATAGGTAAAAACCCCACTGATCTTGATAAACAATAACACACGGGGGTAAATGTAATAGGGTACAAGAAACCGGAGGTGCAGAAGTTTGTACGAAAATGCCAATATTTTTAAAGCGTCAATAATTTACAAGGCAAAACCAGGTTGGTCCACTTAAGATGGCGTATGGTACAGTATAGTGGAATAATTCTGTAACTGCTGGAAAATTTTGGACTGATAGTAATAAAGCAAGTATCAAAATCAGTGGCGTAAGTTTGCCCCAGTTGCCCGGAGGCAAGATAAATATTAATGCACCCCCCTATATATCATCCGTAAGCCAATAAGATACCGTTTTGAGATCCGAGTAAAACCGAACCCGCTCATCTCTAATTCTAACTATATGAAGCTACTACAAAACCTGTTGCAACTAGGCAGATCTATGTAGGGGTCCAACCACACACTACATAGATCTGCTCAGTCACTCACAATGCTGATTATTTCTCTGACAATTAATTTGCAAGTGTCATATCCAGGATTAGAACCCACAACCTTTTACACTGGAAGCAGACACCTTACTGGTGGAGATATCTGCTCTTGCATAGGAAGTATGAGAATTCTAACTATATGAAGTTACTTGTAATTGTCAGAGAAATAACTTTATATAGTTAGAATTCTCATGCTTCCTGTATAGGAGCAAATAGCTCCATCAGTAAGGTGTCTACTTCCAGTGTATCTATAATAAAGAGGGTGTGATTTGTAAGGTGCAGTGACTAGTGGGGAAATCGGCTACGGAAGAGATACCGGCTGCTGTCAATTAACTTAATTGATTAATGTCGCTGAACACATGGAACAGGAGGAGAGGTGCCCCCCTTCAAAGCAGGAGCCCGGCGGCAGCTGACTCCGTTGCCTCCCAGAGTTCTGCCTCTGATCGAAATGTCTAATGGGAAATTCACCACTGATAAAGGCACAGAAATACAGGCTAGATAAGGAGTGAAGCAGACACCCATGGCATGGAGAGAGACTGTCAAGCAGCAGCAGCAGCACAGATCCTCCTCCTGCCACTCCGCTGTCAAGACTGCCAAAGATCCTGCCTGACAGGGGCAGCCTCGGCAGTGATGGGCATGAGGATGGTGAAAAGTAGAATAGGGACAAAATCTAACACCAAGCGGTCTGGCGTTACACTTAGTATTGTTGTACTTTAAATTTTGAGGTCACACATGCCAAGAAGCAGCAAAAAACAGACATCAGGAACATCTCTATACCGCATAAGAAGTCGTATATAGGACAGTAGTGCTAATATTTACAAGGTGGGTTCCATAATGGTTACTAAGCTTTTGCTGAAAGAGACTTTCGATTTACCACAATCTAAGCCAGTTGCTTGTCCAATAAATTACATGGATTGCAACTGCAGCAGGAATTAGTAGGATAATAACAGAAATAATAATATATTAGTAACAAAAGTCTATCAGGCCACGGCATGACAAAGGATGGGTCATATATTGCAATTCATACTTGCTGTGGACTGGCACAGGTGATGAGTGACCACAATTGGTCGGACTGCTTTAATGTAGGACTCAGTACTCAGGCAACCACTGCACAGGTGGCTGTTGTTGGTGTTCAGTTTTCCAGAAGTCCCTCTGATGGCAAAACCCAACAGTACACCTACAGAGTAAGGACATATTTACTAAAGTGGAGATGTTGCGCATATCAACCAATCAGATTCTACTTATTTATCTAGCACCTACTAGAAGATAATAGCTAGATTCTGATTGGTTGCTATGGGGAAAAAAAATTAATCATGTTATATTAAAGAAGCATTAGAGGGTCAATGATGCAGCACTATAATAATTTAAACATAACATACAGTACAGCCTCTGACTATGGTGTAACACAGTTCTCCTTTCTATGCGAATATGTTGTTATGCTGTATATGCCACCAGTGTAAACCAGTAACAACATAGAAATGTGCTAATCATTAGTGGAAACCAGTAAGAATGTGCTAATCATTCAACTGGTAATTATACGCATCCATCTTGTACATTTCATTTGAAGCAGCTTCTGAAATCAACACAATCATTTACATGTATTGAGCGATCTGATAGATTGGTTATCTTAATAATGCTTCAACCATTTGGAAAGCTGTTGGAGGCTCATCCATTCATTGCAATTCTGCCCTGATGGATATATTTACATTTAGAAAAGTAAATGTATAGAAAGCGCCCATTATTCTCTTATGCATGATTAAGCCTTACATTTGCATTAAGAGATATGTTTAATAGCTTGTGCTGTTATATTGTACAGCAAATTATGTTACCAACGATTTCCTCTTGTGCAGGGATGCATGAAAACAATGTATCATGTATGATTCTGTTATGGCTGTATGGAGTACTGTAGACTCAAATATCATAAATGTTTTTTTTTTTTTAACTTTTAAGTCCAGTTTTAAACCTTTAACAATGGCACATACTACTGTATATACATAGCAGCCCATGCATGGAGCAATGATTCAGGATACCTAATCTACCGGGACCAGAGCACCTCATCCCCAATCAGCAGAAATCAGATTCAATAAAGGTTGTTTAAAAACCAGACCATCATCTCCCCCACTGCATCTCTCAGCCACACCGTGATCTCCCCCTGCGTCACTCATCCACATCATCATCTCCCCCCTATGTCTCTCAGCCACACTCTCATCTCTACCCTGTGTCTCTCAGCCACACCATCATCCTCCCCTGTGCCTCTCAGCCAAACCATCACCAGCCTGCATCCCCTTCACTCTGTGTCTTTCAGCCCCGCCCTCCCCTCTGTATCTAAGCATCCCGCCCTTTACTCTGTGCCTTTCAGCCTCCCCCTCCCTTCACCCTGTGTCTAACAGCCTCCTTCCCTCATCACTCTGTGTCTCTTAGCCTCCTCCCTTCACTCTGTCTCTCAGCCCTCCCTTCACTCTCTATCTCAGACTTCACCCTTCACTGTGTGTTTCTTAGCCTCCCCCACTTCACTCAGTGTCTCTCAACTTCCCCCACTTCACTCTGTGTCTAACTGTCCCCCCTTTCACTCTGTGTCTCTCTGCCTCCCCCCTTCACTCTGTGTCTAACAGCCCCCACTTCATTCTGTGTCTCAGATTCCCCCATCAGTCTGTGTCTCTCAGCCTCATCTCTGCCTTTTTAGTCTGTCTGAGGTGGAAGGTGAGGCCAGACATATGCCACAGGAAGTACACAGCAGAGTAGGCTCTTCATCATGCCACGGCCAGCAGCATGACATGATATCTGCGTCACACTCCCAGCAGCCCTTGCTAAATAGAAGGAGCTGGCATCCATCCAAGCACTGTGGATTTGTTCAGCAACACAGTTTATTACTAATGGTGGCTGCAAGGTGGTCGAGTGGTACAGTGTACCGGCCCATACTGCCATACTTGCACCACTGGTGGTATATATCGACAATAATTCTGTGTGGGTAGAAAGTAGGAAAAGAAACACAGTTTGTATGATGCACCATTGGCACTACATTTCTACTTGTCTTCTCTTTCCTCTTTTTATACATGAAACTGCTATTATACAATATTTTGGATTCAGCCAACTTATTATAGACACATGGATTAATAAATATGACCACCAACATGAATATACACGGTTCATACATGCTGTATATTGGCAAGTGATATATGGAGATTAATAAACAGTGTGTGTGTGTGTGTGTGTATATATATATATATATATATATATATATATATATATACAAACTCCGGCACTTTCTCACCAGCAGCCAAGGGCTACGTGTAATACATCCTCCAATGGCGGCACTCAGGAATAAATAAGGAGACTCAAACAGCAGCTTGTTGCCTAACAAGCTGCTGTTTGAGTCTCCTTATATATTCCTGAGTGCTGCCATTGGATGATATATATATATATATATATATATATATATACATACACACACACATGTATACAGTACATAGATAGATAGATAGATAGATAGACAACGTATGTTAGAAATATTCAAATACTGCCATCAGTATGTAAGTTGTATTAAAGCTATGGTTATGGGCAGGTGCAGCCTGAAAGCACACTCTGCGGACACCCTTATATTTTACTGATGAAAATTAGTCATGCAGCTTAACTTTTGCAACTAATCGGTTTCTGGGTCCTGGCTTTCATTCCTAGTACTAAATTCTATTACCCTTATATTATGCTAAGAAATGAAAACTTTAAATCTCTCAAGATTTTATTTTGGAAAAGCAATCATCCTTTCCCCAAGCTACAAAACAGAGATGTGTAGACAAAGACTTCAGCAGACATTATTATCTTTGCCAAGTACTAAGGTGAAGCCGTCGCCTACACAGAGCACAGAGTGGAGGCTGTTATTTTATAGACTAAAACCATATTCATGACAATGCAGCCTATCAGTTTACTAGGGACCAGGGACACCTCATTGCTTTGGCCTCAACTTTGTCCATACCTGGTTTCTAGCGATTTTATAGGTTTCATGCTAATGTACATGAATTCAGTTTAGAGAACCAAAATGCCTCCACTGTGGAGAGGCAAATGGTAAATCAAAATGCTTAGAAATGTTTTGTTTGCATTTATGGACAAATCAATCTCTATGTTGAACTGTTAGGATCAACGAGAAACTGCACCTCTGTGTAGGTATTGTGCGGTTTATTACTGGTGTTATTCCGCCTTGTGGTCACATGATATTTATGTCATCTGGATGTTTAGACCGGCGGTGGTTTTTTCCACATATGACTGCCAGTCTCAGCAGCCAAAAAGACACATCTAATGACTCCAATGGTGTAACGGACATCAGAACTTTGGGGTCTATTTACTAAGCCTTGGATGGAGATAAAGATGCTGGTGATAAAGGGGGTCATTCCGAGTTGATCGCACGCTGCAACTTTTTGCAGCCCGTGCGATCAACTAGATGCCGCCTATGGGGGAGTGTATTTTTGCATAGCAAGGCTGCGATCACTTGTGCAAAAAAGTGTAGAACAAGACCAGGGTAAGAGATACTTACCCTGTGCCATGAATCCAGCGTTGCAGATTTACGTCAGACATCCGCCCTCCAAACGCCTGGACACGCCTGCGTTTGCCGCACCACTCCCAGAAAACGGTCAGTTGACACCCACAAACGCCCTCTTCCTGTCAATCTGCTTGCGATCGGCTGTGCGAATGGATTCTTTGTTAAATCCATCGCTCAGCAACGATCCACTTTGTAGCCGTACAATGTGCCTGTGCATTGCGGTGCCTACACATGCGCAGTAGTTACCTGTTCGCTGCGCTGCGAAAAACGGCAGCGAGCGATAAACTCGGAATGACCCCCATAGTACCAGCCAATCCGCTCCTAACTTCCATGTCACAGGCTGTTTGAAAAATGACAGTAAGGATTGGTTAGAACTTTATCTCCATCCAAGGCTTAGTAAATAGACCCCTTTATCTTTAACCAACTAACAAATATCAGTTTAACCAAATTTGAGGCAGCAGGCAGCATGTCCGTGAAACACGTAATAGGTTTATACACAATATCAAGTTTATGTACTATGATGTGCTACATATTAAAAACATTTGTAGATTTCTGGGATTTCATTTCCAATAAATCTGAAAAGATGCAAAATGACTTAATATTATCAGTCTGAATGTTGTCTGGTAGAACCTGCACCAAAGAAGTATCAAATTCACCTGGATACACAGGGGTAAATTTACTAAGATGGGAGTTCTATTTAAGATGGGATGTTGCCCATAGCAACCAATCAGATTCTACTTCTCATTTATCTAGCACCTTCTAGAAGATAATACCTGGAATCTGATTGGTTGCTATGGGCAACATCCCATCTTAAATAGAACTCCCATCTTAGTAAATTTACCCCCTAGAGAGAGGTTTCCAGAGTCCTTTCCTTAAAAGGAGCAAACATTACCAGTTTACAGACAACAAAGTTCCCTAATTGGGAGGGCTCGGATCCACTTGCCCCAACGTGACCATAACAAAGCCTGATTGTGGTCAAGTAAGGATGTGGCCTGTAATTTGGGAGCTTGGCCTAAATTTCCAATCAGAATTATTAGAACACAAGGACACGATCAGGAGCACTCAAGGTTCCATGCCAATCTGTACAGAATAATTATTACAAATGTTATTAATAAAAATCCGAATTGACAATACCATAATAATAGTTACAAAAACAGGTGTCTATATCTTGATACATATAATTATTTGATTATCATGAATTATCCCCATAGACTGACATTTATTTTGCCCAATTTAAGCTGTTCCCTATTTATAGATGCAATATTAAAAAACATTTCTCTGAAGGATTTATCTAATTGTACTTCAGATGTATTTTTGACATTGCATCTAGCTTTATTAGCTGGCAATGTACTGTGTATAGACAAGTTTATTTTGAAATGTTTAATGTAAATGAGTGGTTCATTAATTACTTGCCAAAGGTGAAATCTGTCATGGAAAAATTCACTATGAGGAAAATTGAATTTTACATAACAGACAGGGAAGGAATATTTACATAGCAATCATTGTTAAAACTGACAATATTGGTTTACTACACATAATAAGTAATTATGAGGATATTAAGTAGCTCTTATGAATTAATGAATTAAATAGATATTTCTGCAATATTTTTGAATTGAATTGGTGAAACTGTTTAAAAGTTAATTGAGTCATTCGTTTTGATGACTTTAATCATTATGATAATGTATGTACATGTATTGTCGCAGTTTTAAAAATATAATCTTGTAAATAGTTTTCTGCAGCTTTTGTACTAAATCGCCTCTTCATTTCGTTTAAAGCCTATCATAGTAGATTGGTTTGGTATTTCTTACAGCATGCTGTCTAATTTGGAATTAATTGTGATGACATCGGTGCATCTGTGTTAAGAATGTATCATTATTTAACCAATTGTTTCTTACAGTTTAATCTCCTCTATGTCTGATCAAATATTTCAAACCTCGCCTCCATTAGGTAGATTATTTGTGGTGCTAAATATTTGTGTTTATTTTTAATTAACTTATTAACCAAGTTACTTTGTTCCAATAGGCAAAAACATGCAAACCTCAGAAACAAAACTATACAGTAAATTTTTTGGACATTGTAGCAGTATATAATGTGGGCAGTATCAGTGTCAGACTGGGGCATGAAGGGCCCACCGGGGAATGCAATGGTAGGGGCCCATGATTAGGGGTGTGGTCAGTCTCCAGAGGGGGTGTGGCCAGCCACTACATTGGATTGCCTAACCATTAGTGAGTGCATGGACTGGGCCCCTTGACAAATATATAAATACTGCTAGTGCGTGCATGATAATGTACCAGATAAATATTGGCAATGCACTGTAGAGTATACATCATAGTCCTGTGCAGTATAAGGTAACATATGTATAATGTATAAGTCAAGTGCACAGTCTGGATCCTGATCACTAGAGGAGGAGGGCCCACCGGTGGTTTCTCCTATACCCCTGTGGTCCAGTCCGACCCTGAGCAGTATATGTTTTGGACTAACTTTACATAAATTCGGCAAGCTGTATATGGGTTAATGAAAATGATAACGTCTAGGATTTAGCAAATAATTCTATGGTTAAAAACTGGTTGCAGGGCAATAACTAGGGGTGTGTGAGCGGTGCCGCTGAACAAGGCACAGGGCGCTGTGGGCTGCGTTGTCACTGCCCCATGGTCCCTGCCAGGATCTGTGCTCCAGGCAGGTACCCTGCAGTCTCTGCAGCCCTCCAGGCAATGCTGCACACACCCTTCCCATCATGACATCATCCGCCTGCCAGCCACGCCTCCTTTGTGCTGCCATTGGTAAAGGGAAAAACTGTCACAGGGCGCCTTGTAGATCTGTTACGGCTCTGTTAAGTTGTTGTGGCTTGAAAGACCAAACAAAACTGCAAGCAAAGTTACAATTTACTATGCTGTAAATAAGTATAAGTATTTTGAAATAAATGTGTTTTGTTTCATGTAATAATTTTATTGAAATATACTGTAGGCTTTAATTTGAAGTGTGGGACCAAAGAAACCTGTATTGATACAATGACATCACTAGGCTTTCCCTGTTATTACACATGCATTACTGAGGATGATTAGCACTCATTACATATCTCAAGGAGATAGCATGTCGCTGTGCCCAGGGGTACCATCAGAAATTGTGGGGCACAGGACTGACAAAATAGGCTACTGCTACCTTGTACCTACTTTATGATTGTGATCTGCTTAAAATTGATTCAGAGAGGGCTGATGCACAGGGAAGACTTGTTTTTAAGAAGTTCTCCCTGTGCATCTGCCCACTGTTGTTGCGGAGCCTGGTGCAGTTCTCCAGGTATTAGTTATAGTCGCCAGACGCAGACCCCCCTCTCTATCCTGGCCTGGCACTCCAGTCCCGGCAGTCCCTCCTTGATGGCAGCCCTGGATGTGCTATGCTGTATCGTCTGTTTGTAGTCTTTCTTCTATTCTCTAGAATCTCTGTTAAAATGATTGATTGTTGATATGAAATAAGTAACTGGACCCTTATCTCACACATTAGCGTTGGCATTTGCAGTGTCAGGACTGGAGTGATAAAAAGTGTCTGTAGTATGTATTAAATATGCTTCTATTGAAAGATCTCTAGATACAAATTGAGCAGGTTCTTATGGCATTTCAAAAGTTTAAACTTTATTGGACTAAGCACTGAAGTCATCAACTTTAATGACATTTGATACAGTCTTTTGCTTGATTGAAAACCTGCTCTTGACATCTTAAAATAATTTAGTTATTCTGGGTTGTATACTATATCTCAATTTACTCACATGCTGTTGAAGAAGTGGTTGCTATGGTGGAACCATGGGTTTTGCGTGGATCACAGAGTGGCAGATGCATGAGTTACAGAGTAACAGAGTTTAGAATGTAAAAGGCTAATTCAGGTTGGATCGCAGTGTGCGATCTAACTGCAAAAATTACAAAAAAGATGCGGGAGCATGCACAGCGCCCATCCTGCGCATGCGCCCGCATTTTCTGTGGGGAGGGGCTTCAGAAAATGCGATCGCCTCTGCCTGTCATTCAGGCAGAGATGGGCGCGGGGTGGTTGGGACGGCATGCTCCGGTTCTCTCTGTTGGTTGAAGGCAGCAAAAGGGGGAGATGCGACGCGAATGGGGCGTAAACGCCCGCAGAGGCATCCTTAATTTCCGCTAACAAGCAGAAATTGCGATGCGATTGTAATTTTTGCTTGTTGAAGGGGGGTGGCGGCGGTCAGCATGCTGGGCGGCCTTGCCCAGCAATGGCCGGCCCCCAGAATGCGAACAGTAGGATTGCAAAATCTGCTAATTAGCAGAATTTGCACTCCTTACTGAATTAGGCCCTAAACTCGCAAGAGCAGGGCCTTCTCCCCTCATGTGCCTTTCCTTCTATTACTTTCACTGTCTTATACTCCATACTTCCTTTCTGGCGCCTAACCCCAGGTTTTCCATACTTGTCCTATATTGTCTTGAACTGTACTTTTAATAAAATTTAAGGATCCTTAACTCATAGGGTTCATATGAGTTAATAACTAAGCAGATATTCATTGGCTATTGAAAAGAAAATAGTGGACAAGATGTGAAAAGTATTGTGGGCAGTACAAAGATAATATATTAGCATTTTCTATCATTTTCTATCATTAAAAATCTGTTTAGTTTAGTGGATATGTACCAAATTACTGTTACTTTTCATTATAATGTAGCATGGACAAGTTTTACAAATTTCATTCTAATAGATAGACGGTGTATTAAACCAATGAGAGAGATAAAGTGGAGAAGGTGCCTATAGCAACAAATCATTTTCTAGCTAATGTTTATCTAGCACAGTCTAGAAAATTACAGAATCTGATTGGTTATTATGAGCAATTTCTCCACTTTATCTCTGCAACAAATCTCCCCTTCTATGGGGCAGATGTAATAAGCCTGGAGAAGTGATAAAGCAGTGATAAGTAGAAGGTGATATCGCACCAGCCAATCTTTACAGGTTTGAAAAATGACAGGAGCTGATTGGCTGGTGCGTTATCACCTTCCACTTATCACTGCTTTATCACTTCTGCAGGCTTAATACATCTGCCCCTATATATGTAACTTTCTTCTGTCCAAGTACTATAAATATACTGTATTTATGCACTGAATCTGTCTGCTAAATCAGTATGATAACATAGAAGTTAAATGTATGTAAAAATTGTAAATGTATATATTTAATACAAAATGCACCTAGCAATCCTAATACCAAGCAAATAAAGTTTGCTGTAATTTTCCTTTGCATGCAACAAGTTTTATTAGACAATTTTGTTTTTTTCACTCCAATAGGCCCAACGTTGCCCCATGTGAGGTCACATTCAACCAGATTTCTAGGAATGCAAGATAATTTAGCTGACAATTCCCATGTCTGTGATATTTAGGAAACAAAATGTGTCCTCTGTACTTATAGATTTGGGGCTAAATAAAATAACCCGTGAGAAGCAGGAAGAGCAGGATTTTGGGCGAGTCTGGTCGGATTTTTAAAGCGACAATCATTTACCCAACCTGGTTATGCCATGTAATGATTGACGCTTTAAAAATCAGGCCAGACTCGCACAAAGTCCCACAATTCCTGAATCTCTATATTTAGCCCTTGGTATTTCAGCCTCATCAGCAAATACCTAAATGCCCACATTGTTTGCATGCACTTCTGCTAATTTAGGAATCAGGCCAATTATCTGGATTTGCATTTTTGGGCAGCTTTACTCAGGAGGTGTGAGAAGTAAGGAGGAAGAGACAGGAAAGGAAATTTGAGGGACAGGAAATAGAGAAAGAAAGAAAACTATCCGTAGATAAAAGAGATATAAGGAAGTAAAGGAAGTAATATACAACAGATACGTAAAAATCTGAAGATAAAAATTAATTAGAATCTATATGGGAAAGATATAGTTTTAACAAAGAACAAATTAACAATAGGAGTAGCTCACTGAGAAAGGATTACTATGTTGATGATCTACACTGTTTTTGGTTCTTGTAATCCAAACACACAAAATAATAGCTTACAAGCTTGAATTGGATGATGGCAACAGTAGTGGATTTTACCTAAGGCCGCAGTACTGCAGCCCCCCTATCCCCCGCCCTGTAATATCTGCAACTTCAGTGAGCTCAGCTGAACCAGTTGCAGTCAGTGGCTTCACTGTGACTGGCAGTGACTTCCTATTGGAAATGCTACCTGCCAGTCACCATCAGGACAGGCAGTCGCATTGGGAGGTGTTTCCTCCCTCCAGGACTGCCAGACTGGGCTGCAATTAGCTGTGAGCTGGCTTCCTGTAGTAAGCCACTCCCTGTCTGATCGTCAGCCCAATCCGGCTTCTATGCGCTGTAGCCGATGCAGTCTATAGAAGGCGAGGGTTTGCTCATGCGCACTCAAGAAGCCACTTGTGCGCATGCGCAGTTTTCAGCATCTGCCAGATCCATTGCGCAGGCGCCTGCTTTTTCCTCTCCGGTATGGGAATAGACACCACCCCTGCCAGAAAAAAATAGGAGCCGCCGATGGACAGGAATATCGGGAAGCAATATCTGAACAATTCTTTGCACAACTCTGCATAAAATTGTATGACCTATGTAAAAGGTAGTACAGGTTGAGTATCCCTTATCCAAAATGCTTGGGACCAGAAGTGTTTTGGATATCGGATTTTTCTGTATTTTGGAATAACTGCATACCATAATGGGATATCATGGTGATGAGACCCAAGTCTAAGCACAGAATACATTTATGTTTCATATCCACCTTATACACACAGCCTGAAGGTCATTTTAGCCAATATTTTTTATAATTTTGTGCATTAAACAAAATGTGTGTACATTAACACAATTCATTTATGTTTCATATACACCTTATACACACAGCCTGAAGGTCATTTAATACAATATTTTTAATAACTTTGTGTATTAAACAAAGTTTGTGTACACTGAGCCATCAGAAAACAAAGGTTTCACCATCTCACTCTCACTCAAAAAATTCCATATTTCGGAATATTCCGTATTTTGGAATATTTGGATACGGGATACTCAACCTGTATTTAAAAAAGAAGTCTGAAGGGCAGATATATGAAAGAAAACAATATCAACAGTGATAGTGAAGGAAAAGTTGGAAAGTGGTGTAAGTGATTACAGAGACAGCAGGTTAGAAAAGAGTAAGGCCGATATACTGGAAACATAGTGAGGTAAAGCAGATGTAACCTTTAAGTCATCCTGGGGTGTAAGAGCAGACACTAAACTAGATTAGCTAAAATGAAAAAATAAAAATACCATGAATAATATACAACACACAACCTTGTGTTGTTTAGACATATAACAGGTTACTTAAAGTATTATTTTTACTCTTCCTAGATCTTAAGATACCACGTGTAATGTCAACTGTATTACTGTAAAATAATGAGTAACAAAACATATCTCCTTTTATGCAATGCTAATCATTCTTTATTATTCTTTATTTCCATTTCATGATGAAAGAAAACTGGCTCTAAAGCATCATCCAGACAAAAATCCTCACAATCCTCAAGCAGCAGACACCTTCAAGGAGATCAACAATGCGCATTCAATACTCAGTGACTTGTCCAAGAGGAATATTTATGACAAGTATGGGTCATTGGGACTGTATGTGGCCGAACAGTTTGGAGAAGAAAATGTCAATGCATATTTCATGCTCTCTAGTTGGTGGGCAAAGGTAATCTTCCAAGCTACAGTAATTAAATACCCTTCTTTGCATAAAACAAATCATTATGTTAAATAATGTTTGAAGTGACCATCTCAAGCTATTATTGATTAAGCTTTTACATCTGAAAATAGCAATGTTTGCACAATATCCCAGGCTACACTAACGTGAATCAATCCAAAATCTGATTGTGTTAAATCCACCCATGCATGTCAGGTGCAATGTAATTGTATCTGATCAGGTGCGTCATCTCTTTGCGTCTAGGGCTTGTTTGCCATCTGTGGACTCCTCACCGGCTGCTACTTCTGCTGCTGCCTGTGCTGTTGCTGTAACTGTTGTTTCGGAAAATGTAAACCCAAATCAGCAGCAGAAGAGGATTACGAGTTGTATGTGTCACCTGAGGACCTGGAAGATCAGATCAAAACAGACATGGAATCAGGTGATGGAAATGGGGAAGTGTTCAGGACACTTCTGATTCAGGACAGAGTCTCCTGCTTTAGAGGGGTCTAATTGAATACAATTGTCATCATTCTTACTAAAGTATTTTCTTTATCAATTAATCTATGGGTAGTAATAAGATTTACCTGGTATTATATAGTGTAAACCTTTGGGGGAGCAGAGATTTGTATTGTGCCATACCTCATAATGTCCATCCCACAATTGTACACACACACACACACACACACACACACACACACACTCACTCGCTCACACACACACACACACACACTCGCTCGCACACACACGCTCGCACACACACACACACACACACACACACTCGCGCACACACACACACACACACACACACACACACACACTGTAACTTTACAGGCTGAGATAGGAGCCCATCCTGGCAAAGAGATGGAAAGAGTGGCTGAGATAAGAGCCCATTAAGGCAGAGAGATGGAAGCAGTGACTGAGATAAGAGCCCAGCCTGACAGAGAGATGGAAGCAGTAGCTGAGATAGGATCCCAGCCTGGCAGAGACATGGAAGCAGTGGTTGCGATAAGAGTCCATCCTGGCAGAGAGATTGAAAGAGTGGCTGAGATAAGAGCCCATTAAGGCAGAGAGATGGAAGCAGTGGCTGAGATAGGATCCCAGCCTGGAAGAGAGATGGAAGCAGTGGTTGCGATAAGAGCCCAGCCTGGCAGAGAGATGGAAGCAGTGGTTGCGATAAGAGCCCAGCCTGGCAGAGAGATGGAAGCAGTGGTTGCGATAAGAGTCCATCCTGGCAGAGAGATTGAAAGAGTGGCTGAGATAAGAGCCCATTAAGGCAGAGAGATGGAAGCAGTGGCTGAGATAGGATCCCAGCCTGTCAGAGAGATGGAAGCAGTGGTTGCGATAGAGTCCCAGCCTGGCAGAGAGATGGAAGCAATGGTTGCGATACAGTCCCAGCCTGTCAGAGAGATGGAAGCAGTGACTGAGATAAAGCCCAGCCTGGCAAATAGATGGAAGCAGTGGTTGCGATAAGTGCCCACCCTGACAAGAGATGGAGCAGTGCGACAGTGTAACTTTATAACATTGCTTCCTGGTCCGGGACCCCGGCAGCCAATGCGCACGTTCGGCCAGACACATGCATCTCTTGGGGGATAAATTAGTAGTCTATAAACTACTATCGGGTAACCAGAATCAGAATCAGCTTTATTGGCCAGGTATACTTGCATATACTAGGAATTTGGCTTCGGATTGCTATACAACAGCCAAGTAGGTAACAGATAATCAGGTGTGTGTGTGTGTGTGTGTGTGTGTGTGTGTGTGGGGGGCAAGTAAAGTCACACAGATAGGAATACCGTAGGGACACAAGTGAGTTACATGTACGTCTAGTCAGTCAATGTTCAGGAGTTGAGCAGGTGGACCACTTTTGGGAAGAAACTTTTGAGGCTTCTGGTGGACCTGGCGGGGACGGCCCTGCAACGCCTGCCTAAAGGAAGCAAGTTAAAAATGCTGTAGCCGGGGTGTAGCCGGTCATTTACTATTTTCGTTGCCCGCTTTTTAGCTCTGGACAGGTACAGGTCCTGGACTGAGGGAAGGTCGGCCCGATGATCTTCTCTGCGGTTCTGACCACCTTTTGGAGCCTGCATCTGTACCTCGCGCTGGCGGAGCTGTACCATGCCAGTATCGAGGAGCACAGTACCGACTCCACAATCGCGGAGTAGAAGAGGAGCAGAAGCTTCTGTGAGATGTTGAACTTCCTTAGTTGCCTGAGGAAAACTATATATCAGAATAGATGTCACTCATTGTAACTTGATTGTCAGCTCTTTATAACACAAAAACTAAGTTAGGCAGCAGTTACTTATCGGGAACATTGCTGTGAGCTATACTTAAACTTAAATGTATTGGCTTATGCTAGCCTGAAGCAGTGAAAAGTGTGGAGAAGTGAGCCAGTGGAGAGGTGCCCATGAAGACCAACCAGCTGCTAAGTATAATTTTATAAAATGCATTTTATAAATGTTACCTCAACACTAATTGGTTGCCATGGGCAACTTGTCCACTGACTCACTTCTCCACTCCACTCCACTTCAATGCTTCATGAATCGACCGCTAAGTCTTGAAAAGAGATATAATGGAGAAAAGATAAACTACCAACCAATCAGCTCCTGTCATTTTTCAAACCCAGCATGTAACATGGATATGGGCAACTTCACCACTTGTCCCCTTCTCCACCCTTTAGAAGGTTTTATACATTGTTCCCCAAATTACTATGATGACATATTACACATCATGTGGGGATATTTAGGGATATCATGATACAAATAAATTGTATCTCATTATATGAAACTGAAGGTAAAGATACAATGTGTGGGGAACACTTGATCCATAAGGTAGAGAAATAGTCTCAGCCTAGTGGTGGGAACAGTGTGTACAGGTTCTGCAAGGCAGAAATATTATCAGCCACCAGTAGTAATGCACTTAGTTGTGACTGCCATTTATTTTTATTACCTTTGGATGAGGATTACTTGGTCAAAAGGATGACATGACAATGGTCAACACACATATGGTCGACATACGTTTTCGGGGTTCTTTCATGTTTTTCACTTTTTGCTTGATTTACCATCCATGTTGACTACGATTGATAATAGTTACCTGTGGCAAGCGCAGCAGTAGCAGAGCGAGCCACCTTGCCCGAAAAACATAGCGAGCAAAGCGAGTCGGCAAGGGTACTTATTTCCACTGTTTGTTCTTAGACAGGGTTAAACATCCAAAATGACACCAAAAAACGAAAAAACCAAAAACAAACACGTGTCAACCTTTTTTGCACTGACCATTGTCACGTCGACCTTACCCAACGTCTACCTTTTAACTGTCGACCCTTTGACCCTGTAGACCTAATGCATGTCGACCATATGGGGTCGACCTAATGACTGTCTAACTAGACAGTTTAGATCTTCTATACCACACCCGGATAAAGAGAACCCTTTAGTACTTCCAGCTCTTTGGTGTATCCTTGTGCATGGATAATGTTATGCCTATTCCTTAAGCAACTATTTCTCTCTGACGTCCTAAGTGGATGCTGGGACTCCGTAAGGACCATGGGGAATAGCGGCTCCGCAGGAGACTGGGCACAACTAAAGAAAACTTTAGGACTACCTGGTGTGCACTGGCTCCTCCCACTATGACCCTCCTCCAGTCCTCAGTTAGAATCTTGTGCCCGGCTGAGCTGGATGCACACTAGGGGCTCTCCTGAGCTCCTAGAAAGAAAGTATATTTTAGGTTTTTTATTTTACAGTGAGATCTGCTGGCAACAGACTCACTGCAGCGAGGGACTAAGGGGAGAAGAAGCGAACCTACCTAACTGGTGGTAGCTTGGGCTTCTTAGGCTACTGGACACCATTAGCTCCAGAGGGATCGACCACAGGACCCGACCTCGATGTTCGGTCCCGGAGCCGCGCCGCCGGCCCCCTTACAGAGCCAGAAGCAAGAAGTGTTCCGGAAAATCGGCGGCAGAAGACTTCTGTCTTCAACAAGGTAGCGCACAGCACTGCAGCTGTGTGCCATTGCTCCTCATGCACACCTCACACTCCGGTCACTGATGGGTGCAGGGCGCTGGGGGGGGGCGCCCTGAGGGCAATATAATATACCTTGGCTGGCGAATCTACACCATATATAGTCAGGAAAGCTATATAGGTGTAAAAATA
This sequence comes from Pseudophryne corroboree, assembly GCF_028390025.1. Lineage (NCBI taxonomy): Eukaryota > Metazoa > Chordata > Amphibia > Anura > Myobatrachidae > Pseudophryne > Pseudophryne corroboree. The sequence goes on from NC_086448.1 coordinate 692,162,944, forward strand.
CCCCTGCCAGAATTCCAGAAAAAGCGGGAGACGTCCGCCGGAAAAGGGGCGGGGCTATCTCCCTCAGCACACTGGCGCCATTTTTTGTTCACAGTGCAGCTGGAAGACAGCTCTCCAGGCTCTCCCCTGTAGTTTTCAGGCTCAAAGGGTTAAAAAGAGAGGGGGGGCACTAAATTTAGGCGCAATATGTGTATACAAGCAGCTATTGGGGGGAAAATCACTCAGTTATAGTGTTAATCCCTGCATTATATAGCGCTCTGGTGTGTGCTGGCATACTCTCTCTCTGTCTCCCCAAAGGACTTTGTGGGGTCCTGTCCTCAGTCAGAGCATTCCCTGTGTGTGTGCGGTGTGTCAGTACGGCTGTGTCGACATGTTGGATGAGGAAGGTTACGTGGAGGCGGAGCAGAGGCCGATAAATGGGATGTCGCCCCCTGTGGGGCCGACACCAGAGTGGATGGATAGGTGGAAGGTATTAACCGACAATGTCAACTCCTTACATAAAAGGCTGGATGACGTAACAGCTGTGGGACAGCCGGCTTCTCAGCCCGCGCCTGCCCAGGCGTCTCAAAGGCCATCAGGGGCTCAAAAAAACGCCCGTTACCTCAGATGGCAGACACAGATGTCGACACGGAGTCTGACTCCAGTGTCGACGAGGTTGAGACATATACACAATCCACTAGGAACATCCGTTGCATGATCTCGGCAATGAAAAATGTGTTACACATTTCTGACATGAACCCAAGTACCACATAAAAGGGGTTCTATGTTTGGGGAGAAAAAGCAGCCAGTGTTTTGTTCCCCCATCAGATGAGTGAATGAAGTGTGTAAAGAGCGTGGGTTCCCCCGATAAGAAACTGGTAATTTCTAAAAAGTTACTGCTGGCGTACCCTTTCCCGCCAGAGGATAGGTCACGTTGGGAGATATCCCCGAGGGTGGATAAGGCGCTCACACGTTTGTCAAAAAAGGTGGCACTGCCGTCTTGGGATACGGCCACTTTGAAGGAGCCTGCTGATAAAAAGCAGGAGGCTATCCTGAAGTCTGTATATACACACTCAGGTACTATACTGAGACCTGCAATTGCCTCAGCATAAATAGTGCTGCTGCAGCGTGGTCTGATACCCTGTCAGATAATATTAATACCCTAAGACAGGGATATTATTTGCTAACATAAAGCATATTAAAGACGTCGTCTTATATATGAGGGATGCACAGAGGGATATTTGCCGGCTGGCATCTAGAATTAATGCAATGTCCATTCTGCCAGGAGGGTATTAGAGACCCGGCAGTGGACAGGTGATGCTGCCTTTAAAAGGCACATGGAGATTCAGCCTTTTAAGGGTGAGGAATTGTTTGGGGTTGGTCTCTAGGACCTCGTATCCACAGCAACAGCTGGGAAGAAAAACTTTTACCTCAGGTTTCCTCACAGCCTAAGAAAGCACCGTATTTTCAGGTACAGTCCTTTCGGCTTCAGAAAAGCAAGCGGGTCAAAGGCGCTTTCTTTCTGCACAGAGACAAGGGAAGAAGGAAAAAGCTGCACCGGACAGCCAGTTCCCAGGATCAAAAATCTTCCCCCGCTTCCTCTGAGTCCACCGCATGACGCTGGGGCTCCACAGGTGGAGACAGGTGCGGTGGGGGCGCGTCTCGGGAACTTCAGGGACCAGTGGGCTTGCCCACAGGTGGATCCCTAGGTTCTGCAAGTAGTATCACAGGGATACAAGCTGGAGTTCGAGGCGACTCCCCCTCGCCGTTACCTCACATCAGCCTTGCCTGCTGCCCTCGGAGAAAGGGAGGTAGTACTGGTGGCAATTCACAAGCTGTACTTCCAGCAGGTGAAATCAAGGTACCCCTCCTTCAACAAGGCCGGGGTTACTATTCCAAAATGTTTGTGGTACCGAAACCAGACGGTTCGGTGAGACCCATTCTAAAATTGAAATCCTTGAACACTTTTATACGAAGGTTCAAGTTCAAAATGGAATCGCTCAGGGCGATTATTGCAAGCCTGGAGTTTTTCATGGTATCACTGGACATCAAGGATGCTTACCTGCATGTCCCTATTTACCCTCCTCACCAGGAGTACCTCAAAATTGTGGTACATGATTGTCATTACCAATTCCAGACGTTTCCGTTGGTCTGTCCCCGGCACCGAGGGTATTTACCAAGGTAATGGCCGAAATAATTATCCCGTACTTGGAAGATCTCCTTATAAAGGCGAGGTCCAGGGAGCAGTTGTTCGTCGGAGTAGCACTATCTCGGGAAGTGCTACAACAGCACGGCTGGATTCTGAATATTCCAAAGTCGCAGCTGGTTCCTACGACGCGTCTACTGTTCCTGGGTATGGTTCTGGACACAGAACAGGATAAAAAGGGTTTCTCCCGGAGGAGAAGTCCAAGGAGTTGTCGTCTCTAGACAGAGACCTCCTAATACAAATACAGGTGTCGGTGCATCATTGCACGCGAGCCCTGGGAAAGATGGTAGCTTCTTACGAAGAAATTCCATTCGCCAGGTCCCATGCAAGGATCTTCCAGAGGGATCTGTTGGACAAGTGGTCCGGGTCGCATCTTCAGATGCATCGGCGTATAACCCTGTCTCCAAGGGCCAGGGTGTCGCTGTGGTGGTGGCTGCAGAGTGCTCATCTTCTAGAGGGCCGCAGATTCGGCATACAGGACTGGGTCCTGGTGACCACGGATGTCAGCCTTCGAGGCTGGGGGGCAGTCACACAGTGAAGAAACTTCCAAGGACTATGGACAAGTCAGGAGACTTCCCTACACAAAAATATTCTGGCACTAAGGGCCATTTACAATGCCCTAAGTCAGGCTAGACCCCCTGCTTCAACACCGGCCGGTGCTGATCCAGTCAGACAACATCACGGCGGTCGCTCAGGTAAACCGACAGGGCGGCACAAGAAGCAGGATGGCGATGGCAGAAGCCACAAGGATTCTCCGATGGGCGGAAAATCATGTGTTAGCACTGTCAGCAGTGTTCATTCCCGGAGTGGACAACTGGGAAGCAGACTTTCTCAGCAGACACGACCTCCACCCGGGAGAGTGGGGACTTCATCCAGAAGTCTTCCAAATGATTGTACACCGTTGGGAAAGGCCACAGGTGGACATGATGGCGTCCCGCCTCAACAAAAAGCTAAAAAGATATTGCGCCAGGTCAAGGGACCCTCAGGCGATAGCTGTGGACGCTCTGGTAACACCGTGGGTGTACCAGTCGGTTTATGTGTTCCCTTCTCTGCCTCTCATACCCAGGGTATTGAGAATAATAAGAAGGAGAGGAGTAAGAACTATACTCATTGTTCCGGATTGGCCAAGAAGAGCTTGGTACCCAGAACTCCAAGAAATGATCTCAGAGGACCCATGGCCTCTGCCGCTCAGACAGGACCTGCTGCAGCAGGGGCCCTGTCTGTTCCAAGACTTACCGCGGCTGCGTTTGATGGCATGGCGGTTGAACGCCGGATCCTGAAGGAAAAGGGCATTCCGGAGGAAGTTATCCCTACGCTAATTAAAGCTAGGAAAGAAGTGAACGAAAAACCATTATCACCGCATATGGCGGAAATATGTTGCGTGCTGTGAGGCCAGGAAGGCCCCAATGGAGGAATTTCAGCTAGGTCGATTTCTGCTCTTCCTACAGTCAGGGGTGACTATGGGCCTAAAATTGGGTTCCATTAAGGTCCAGATTTCGGCTCTATCGATTTCCTTCCAAAATAGAACTGACTTCACTGCCTGAAGTTCAGACTTTTGTTAAGGGAGTGCTGCATAGTCAGCCCCCGTTTGTGCCTCCAGTGGCACCGTGGGATCTCAACGTGGTGTTGGATTTCCTGAAGTCGCATTGGGTTGAGCCACTTAAATCCGTGGAGCTAAAATACCTCATGTGGAAAGTGGTCATGCTGTTGGCCTTGGCGTCGGCCAGGCGTGTATCAGAATTAGCGGCTTTATCATGCAAAAGCCCTTATCTATTTTTTTTTATATGGATAGGGCGGAATTGAGGACTCGTTCCCAATTCCTTCCTAAGGTGGTATCAGTTTTTCATGTGAACCAACCTATTGTGGTGCCTGCGGCTACTTGGGACTTGGAGGATTCCAAGTTACTGGACGTAGTCAGGGCCCTGGAAAATATATGTTTCCAGGACGGCTGGGGTCAGGAAAACTGACTCGCTATTTATCCTGTATGCACCCAACAAGCTGGGTGCTCCTGCTTCTAAGCAGACTATTGCTCGCTGGATCTGTAGCACGATTCAACTTGCACATTCTGCGGCTGGACTGCCGCACCCTAAATCTGTAAAAGCCCATTCCACGAGGAAAGTGGGCTCTTCTTGGGCGGCTGCCCGAGGGGTCTCGGCTTTACAAATTTGCCGAGCGGTTACTTGGTCGGGTTCAAACACTTTTGCAAGAGTCTACAAGTTTGATACCCTGGCTGAGGAGGACCTAGAGTTTGCTCATTCGGTGCAGCAGAGTCATCCGCACTCTCCCGCCCGTTTGGGAGCTTTGGTATAATCCCCATGGTCCTTACGGAGTCCCAGCATCCACTTAGTTAGGACGTCAGAGAAAATAAGATTTTACTCACCGGTAAATCTATTTCTCGTAGTCCGTAGTGGATGCTGGGCGCCCATCCCAAGTGCGGATTGTCTGCAATAATTGTATATAGTTATTGCCTAACTAAAGGGTTATTGTTGAGCCATCTGTTGAGAGGCTCAGTTATATTTCATACTGTTAACTGGGTATAGTATCACGAGTTATACGGTGTGATTGGTGTGGCTGGTATGAGTCTTACCCGGGATTCAAAATCCTTCCTTATTGTGTCAGCTCTTCCGGGCACAGTATCCTAACTGAGGTCTGGAGGAGGGTCATAGTGGGAGGAGCCAGTGCACACCAGGTAGTCCTAAAGCTTTCTTTAGTTGTGCCCAGTCTCCTGCGGAGCCGCTATTCCCCATGGTCCTTACGGAGTCCCAGCATCCACTACGGACTACGAGAAATAGATTTACCGGTGAGTAAAATCTTATTATTTTTCAATGCCCATGCATGTGTGCAAGCCATTATAGTAAGAAAAAGGATATCTGGTCTTTAGGTGGACAGTCATTAGGTCGACCACTATTGCTTGACATGCATTAGGTCGACATTGTCTTTAGGTCGACATGGTCAGGAAGTCGACATGGCAAATGTCGACATGTGAAAAGGTGGACATGAGTTTTTTTAATGTTTAAACTTTTTCTTACTTTACTATCCACGTGGATTGGGAATAGTAACCTGATCAAAGCGAGCCATGTGAGGGGACACGGTGCACTACTCGGGGTTCCCAGTTATTTTGCAAAGGTAATGACACCAATTTTTTTTTTTTTAAACCTGGGGGTACATTTACTAAAATTCGTTTTTGTGCCGATTTGATGGGAGTTTAATCTCGATTTTTATCGGACGTATTTTACTGCAACTTTTTGAATTCATCTACGTAAATTTACTAAGCTGCCGAGTTTTCTATTTTCGTATTTTCCGATGTCGATATGATTCGTATTGTTGGGCAGTGTTTTACGGGAGTGATTATTAAAACACTGCCGGACATAACACATTGAAGCCCGGCCGGATCAATGAGATCCGTGCAAGGCTTCATTGTGTACATGATGAGGTATTTAAAGAGTTAAAAATGTTTAAAAAAAATTGCGTGGGGTTCCCCCTTCTATGTATAACCAGCCTCGGGCTCTTTGAGCTGGCCCTGGTTATAAAAATACTGGGGAAAAATTGCGTAGGGTCCCCCCATATTTAAACAACCAGCATCGGGCTCTGCGTCTGGTCCTGGTTAAAAAAATACGGGGGACAAAATATGTAGGGGTCCCCCGTATTTTTCAAACCAGCGCCGGGCTCCACTAGCCAGAGAGATAATGCCACAGCTGGGGGACACTTTTATATAGGTCACTGGTGCCGTGGCATTACCCCCACCCCCCCAACTAGTCACCCCTGGCCGGGGTACCCTGGAGGAGTGGGAACCCCTTAACTCAAGGGGTCCTCCAACTCAAACCACCCAAGGGCCAGGGGTGAAGCCCAAGGCTGTCCCCCCATCCGTGGGCAGCGGATGGGAGGCTGATAGCCTTTGTGTAAAAAATAGAATATTGTTTTTTGTGGTAGAACTACAAATCCCAGCAAGCCTCTCCCACAAGCTGGTACTTGGAGAACGACAAGTACCAGCATGCAGGGAAATAACGGGCCTGCTGGTACCTGTAGTTCTACTACAAAAAAATACCCACCAAAAAACACAACATACACACCATGAAAGTAAAGCTTTATTTACATACATGCACACTTAGACACTCACATACTTACCTATTGTCCCATGGAGCCCCTCGGTCCACTTGTCCCGTAGAATCCATGGTGCACCTGTTAAAAGATGCCCCAAATACTCACCTACTATCCGGTGTAGTTTTGTCCTCTTCAGTCCATGTAGCATCCAGGGTGTTAAAAAAAACAAAAACGAAAAAACCCGAACCCACGCACTAAAGGAGTTCCATGTTTACACATGAAACCCCTTTTCCCCGAATGCCGGGACCCCCCGTGACTACTGTCACTGGAGATCCCGCCAGCCAATCAGGGAGCGCCACGTCATGGTGCTCTCCTGATTGGCTGTGTGCTCCTTGCCTGTCAATCAGGCTCAGCGCAGCGGCTAGAATGGAGGATTGCGGTCCTCCATTATAGTCTATGATGGGAACTTTGCGGTCTGCGATTAACCGCAAAGTCAATTGGGGTCACCCACAAGAGTGACCCAAATTAACTCACTGATCCGTGCATGACTATCAAAACACGCCAGGAAAAAGCAGGTCTATTTTTTTGCTGCTATTTTTTACGATTAGCAAAAAAATTAAACCGCAATTGAACATTCAGGGACAAACACCAAAATACGAATGAATAGTAAATTTCCGTGTTGTATGAACAAACAGCTGCGTTTGTCTATTCATTCGTATTTCTGCCCTCTGCCGTGAAAACCATTACGAATAGCCCCAACACTGCCGATATTTGTGCTTAGTAAATTCCCGAGATGACACAAAAAAAAAAAAAAAACTCGGACAAAATCGGAACCTTAGTAAATATACCCACTCATGTGAACCATTTTCCATGTTGACCTTTGCTGTGTCGACCTCATGACAGTGTCGACCAACTCACTGTCGACCAATAGTGGTCGACCTAATGACTGTCGACCTAGTTAGGGTCGACCCAATGATCCACACCCAAAAAAAAAGACTAACAACACATTTTTGCATAATAGAAAAATATATGATGTATTGTATAAAATAACTGATTATTTACAAGTCCCTAAAAGATATTAAAAAAAAAATCAAATGTAAAAGCCTGTAGCAATGTGTGAGCTACATGTAGAAGTTAGCTGTAGCGGTTTCTGGCTCTTTGTAGTGCTCAATACCTATATTCCAATAAAGTTTTACATTTTTACATTAACTTGCCAAAATTAACATAGTAAATCTGTGCACGGTTCTGTTTTTTGGAATGTGATGCATGATACTGAAGCAGCCAAACTCCTTCAAGGTTTACATGAAATATAATAAAGTCATCTACATGTGTCACAAACTCTCATGCCTGCCAGCGTATTGGCAGAAGTGGTTCCTCCTAGGTCAAAATCACGTTTCTAGGAGAGGAATTAAATATTAATGAATCAGTCATCAAAATCAAACTGAGAAAATGCTGCAAACTTTGCTTGTTATTAAATATTAATTTACCGCTGATACTTAAAATATAAGTTGCTTTATATAAAAAGTTTATATCTGTCAAAGTTCCTTTGTCATTTAAGAGTTGGCGTACGAGCAATTGTTCCCTGTGCTCAGCGCAGGAGTCTAAAATAGTGATATATAGTACAGTGGCGGTAATTCCAAGTTGATCGCAGCAGGAATTTTTTTAGCAGTTGGGCAAAACCATGTGCACTGCAGGGGGGGGGGGGGACAGATATAACATTTGCAGAGAGAGTTAGATTTGGGTGGGTTATTTTGTTTCTGTGCAGGGTAAATACTGGCTGCTTTATTTTTACACTGCAATTTAGATTTCAGATTGAACACACCACACCCAAATCTATCTCTCTCTGCACATGTTATATCTGCCCCTCCTGCAGTGCACTTGGTTTTGCCCAACTGCTAAAAAATGTCCTGCTGCGATCAACTTGGAATTACCCCCAGTGTTTTTCAGCTGGATTACTTTGTGTAGGAAGATTAATTTGTGTAGGAAATGATTCCCATCTTTGTTTGTGATAAACACCTGAAAAATAAGCGTACATGTCTGTAAATGTTGTTCCTGTTCTATTTTTTACAAAAGTACTGGAATATTAGGTTAATTGATCCTGTATGATTTGTTGCAAGTGAAATCTAACCAGAAGATGCTATAAAATGAGTTGTATTATGCAGCTAGTTATATAGGCTTAAAACAGTTTAGGCTCTGATAGTTTCCTGTGGTTAAGACTCTGGGGCATGGTAAAAATGTGGCCCTCTGAAAGATAATCTCTATTTCTGGAACAAACATCTGTTGTTTTTCTTGAAGTGGGTGGAGGGGTTGATGCTAAGGGATCTTCCAGAGTTTTAAAGTAATTGTACTCATATACTAAAGCAGATGAAGACAGCTCATGTTGCTGCTGCGGATAGGAAAAGCCATTGACGAGACCTCCACAACACCACAAACACCATCGTAACCCACGTTGCCCATGTACATATACTGTACCTCCCAACATACAAGGTTACACTGATCACAATATTGTCACCGCTAATCCCATTCACCACATCACCTACATTCATTTGAGCATTTGTTGTTTTTGTAATTTTCCTCCACCTTGGTTATTATTATTTATATATAAAGGACCACTGTAGTATGCAGCACTGTACACATAATTTCATTCAGTCTCTGGGGGAAATTTACTAAGCTCCCGATTTTGACCGAGATGCCGTTTTTTCATCAAAGTGTCATCTCGGTAATTTACTAAACTCAAATCACGGCAGTGATGAGGGCATTCGTAATATTTTGAAGTCCTAGGAAAAAAATCACGAATGAATACACCATCGGTCAAAACGCGGCTGTTTAAGTATGAATCTCTGTCATTTACTAAGAAGTGCAAAGCAAAAAACAAACAAACACTGCCGTGAAAAATTACAACTCGTAAAAAAGTGCTAAAAAAAAACAGACCTTTATTTTTTATTCGTGATTGGATAGGCATGCACGGATCCATGAGATCCGTGCATGTATATCAGTGGGAAGGGGTGGGAAAGTGTTTATTTTTAAAAAAAAAAAAGTGCGTGGGGTCCCCCCTCCTAAGCATAACCAGCCTCGGGCTCTTTGAGCCGATCCTGGTTGCAGAAATATGGGGAAAAAATTGACAGGGGTTCCCCCATATTTAAGCAACCAGCATCGGGCTCTGCGCCTGGTCCTGGTTCCAAAAATACGGGGGACAAAAAGAGTAGGGGTCCCCCATATTTTTAAAACCAGCACCGGGCTCCACTAGCTGGACAGATAATGCCACAGCCGGGGGTCACTTTTATACAGTGCCCTGCGGCCGTGGCATCAAAAATCCAACTAGTCACCCCTGGCCGGGGTACCCTGGGGGAGTGGGGACCCCTTCAATCAAGGGGTCCCCCCCCCCAGCCACCCAAGGGCCAGGGGTGAAGCCCGAGGCTGTCCCCCCCATCCAATGGGCTGCGGATGGGGGGGGCTGATAGCCTTTGTTGTAAAAGAAAAGATATTGTTTTTAGTAGCAGTACTACAAGTCCCAGCAAGCCTCCCCCGCATGCTGGTACTTGGAGAACCACAAGTACCAGCATGCGGCGGAAAAACGGGCCCGCTGGTACCTGTAGTACTACCACTAAAAAAATACCCAAAAAAACACAAGACACACACACCGTGAAAGTATAATTTTATTACATACATACACACATACATACATACTTACCTTATGTTCCCACGCAGGTCGGTCCTCTTCTCCAGTAGAATCCAAGGGGTACCTGTTGAAGAAATTATACTCACGAGATCCAGGGGTCCAGGGTCCTCGGGGAATCCAGGTGTAATCCACGTACTTGAAAAAAATAACAAAACGGACACCCGAGCCACGCACTAAAAGGGGACCCATGTTTGCACATGGATCCCCTTTTCCCGACTGCCAGAAACCCACTCTGACTGATGTCTAAGTGGGTTTCTTCAGCCAATCAGGGAGTGCCACGTTGTAGCACTCTCCTGATCGGCTGTGTGCTCCTGTACTGAGTGACAGGCGGCACACGGCAGTGTTACAATGTAGCGCCTATGCGCTCCATTGTAACCAATGCTGGGAACTTTCTGCTCAGCGGTGACGTCACTTTAGGTCAACCGCAGGGCAGAAAGTTCCCAGCATTGGTTACAATGTAGCGCATAGGCGCTACATTGTAACACTGCCGTGTGCTGCCTGTCAGTTAGGACAGGAGCACACAGCCGATCAGGAGAGTGCTACAACGTGGCACTCCCTGATTGGCTGAAGAAACCCACTTAGACATCAGTCAGAGTGGGTTTCTGGCATTCGGGGAAAGGTGACCCATGTGAAAACATGGGTCCCCTTTCAGTTCGTGGCTCGGCTCTGCGTTTTGTTTTTTTATTCAAGTACCTGGATTATAAATGGATGCGACGAGGACCCTGGGCCCCTGGATCTCGTGAGTATAATTTATTCAACAGGTACCCTTGGATTCTACTGGACAAGTGGACCGACCTGCGTGGGAACATAGGTGAGTATGTATGTATGTTTGTGTGTATGTATGTAATAAAATTATACTTTCAAGGTGTGTGTGTCTTGTGTTTTTTTGGGTATTTTTTTAGTGGTAGTACTACAGGTACCAGCGGGCCCGTTTTTCCGCCGCATGCTGGTACTTGTGGTTCTCCAAGTACCAGCATGCGGGGGAGGCTTGCTGGGACTTGTAGTACTGCTACTAAAAACAATATCTTTTCATTTACATCAAAGGCTATCAGCCCCCCCATCCGCAGCCCATTGGATGGGGGGGGACAGCCTCGGGCTTCACCCCTGGCCCTTGGGTGGCTGGGGGGGGGACCCCTTGATTGAAGGGGTCCCCACTCCCCCAGGGTACCCCGGCCAGGGGTGACTAGTTGGATTTTTGATGCCACGGCCGCAGGGCACTATATAAAAGTGACCCCCGGCTGTGGCATTATCTGTCCAGCTAGTGGAGCCCGGTGCTGGTTTTAAAAATACGGGGGACCCCTACTCTTTTTGTCCCCCGTATTTTTGGAACCAGGACCAGGCGCAGAGCCCGATGCTGGTTGCTTAAATATGGGGGAACCCCTGTCATTTTTTTACCCATATTTTTGCAACCAGGATCGGCTCAAAGAGCCCGAGGCTGGTTATGCTTAGGAGGGGGGACCCCACGCAATTTTTTTTTAAAAATTTTACAGTGTTTAATAAAAAAAATAAAAAAAATTGAACCCCAGCACGGATCACACAGATCCGGCCGAGATTAATTGTAAAAAAAGTCGGCAGTGTTTTGCTAATCACTGCCGTAAAAAACACAAAAAAAACACGAATGACATCGACATCGGAAGAAAAGAAAAACCCGAATACGGCAGCTTAGTAAATTAGTCGTAATAAATTCAAAAAGTTGCAGTTTTACACTTTCGATGTCATTCGTGATTGAACTTTGACCTTTTTCCGAAAATTACGAATGTTAGTAAATTTACCCCTCTGTCTCTGCACCATTGGAGCTTGTTGTCTAAATTCCCTATCACACAACACACACTAAGGTGCATTATTGTCAGCAGCCAATTAACCTGCCAGTATGTTTTTGGACTGTTGGAAAAAATCGGAGCACTCATTACAATGGGTGCAGGGTATGTGCAATAAAGAAGTCTCCGGGAACGTGGCATGGATGGGTGACATGTTCCCGGAAACCTGTGCATGCAGCAGACTCTGGCACAAAGCCAGAACCTACTGTACTGCCAGAGAGGAGGGGCCCGTGCGGAGAATGCACATGGGCCCTCTCCTCTGGTACACCGCCTGTGGGAGCACATGAGGATCCTCACGCTGCATGCATACACACATATAGGGCCCTAGTTAAAGCACAGCCACGGCCCCAGTACTATAAGACAGCAATACTTATCACTGAGCCAACCACGTTGAGTGGGACAGCCTTGCTTTTCCAGAACCGTCCCACTGTCCCACCCATGGGCTGCAGTGTCCAGCGGAGGTGTGTGTGTTGGGGGGGGGTTTGAATGGAGCACTCTTACACTGCTGCTCTGCATCCTGTGGGAAGAACCAACACGCATGCATGCGCTCAGCATCTTGACAGTGTGGGAAGAGCCTAGGAGCATCCCAGCATCACCAGGAGTGATGCAAACGTTGAGGTGTTCTGAAGCCACACTTCCTTCCAGAAAGACCATGCCTCCTTTCTTCGGCACAAGGGATCCTGCTCTTTAGCTCCCACCAAATGTTGGGAGGTATAGTTAAACACCTCAAGGATTATGATGACCTCATTCCTTTTTTAACAAATGACTGTCTCTAAAAGTGTAAACTGGGCAGTGTGCACACACTTCCCATATATAAAAATAACACTCCAGCAAAAAATATACTATATCTGTATTGTTATTAGTGATGTGCACCGGACATTTTTTGGGTTTTGTGTTTTGGTTTTGGATTCGGTTCCGCGGCCGTGTTTTGGATTCGGACGCGTTTTGGCAAAACCTCCCTGAAAATTTTTTGTCGGATTCGGGAGTGTTTTGGATTCGTTTTTTTTTTTTACAAAAACCCCTCAAAAACAGCTTAGATCATAGAATTTGGGGGTAATTTTGATCCCATAGTATTGTTAACCTCAATAACCATAATTTACACTCATTTTCAGTCTATTCTGAACACCTCACACCTCACAATATTATTTTTAGTCCTAAAATTTGCACCAAGGTCGCTGGATGGCTAAGCTAAGCGACACAAGTGGCCGACACAAACACCTGGCCCATCTAGGAGTGGCACTGCAGTGTCAGGCAGGATGGCACTTCAAAAAAATTGTCCCCAAACAGCACATGATGCAAAGAAAAAAAGAGGCGCACCAAGGTCGCTGTGTGACTAAGCTAAGCAACCCAAGTAGCCGACACAAACACCTGGCCCATCTAGGAGTGGCACTGCAGTGTCAGGCAGGAATGCACTTCAAAAAAATTGTCCCCAAACAGCACATGATGCAAAGAAAAAAAGAGGCGCACCAAGGTCGCTGTGTGACTAAGCTAAGCGACCCAAGTGGCCGACACAAACACCTGGCCCATCTAGGAGTGGCACTGCAGTGTCAGACAGGATGGCACTTCAAAAAAATTGTCCCCAAACAGCACATGATGCAAAGAAAAAAAGAGGCGCACCAAGGTCGCTGTGTGACTAAGCTAAGCGACCCAAGTGGCCGACACAAACACCTGGCCCATCTAGGAGTGGCACTGCAGTGTCAGACAGGATAGCAGATTGAAAAAATTGTCCCCAAACAGCACATGATGCAAAGAAAAAAAGAGGCGCAATGAGATAGCTGTGTGACTAAGCTAAGCGACCCAAGTTGCCGACACAAACACCTGGCCCATCTAGGAGTGGCATTGCAGTGTCAGACAGGATGGCACTTCAAAAAAATAGTCCCCAAACAGCACATGATGCAAAGAAAAAAAGAGGCGCACCAAGGTCGCTGTGTGACTAAGCTAAGCGACCCAAGTGGCCGACAGACAGGATGGCACTTCAAAAAAATAGTCCCCAAACAGCACATGATGCAAAGAAAAATGAAAGAAAAAAGAGGTGCAAGATGGAATTGTCCTTGGGCCCTCCCACCCACCCTTATGTTGTATAAACAGGACATGCACACTTTAACGAACCCATCATTTCAGCGACAGGGTCTGCCACACGACTGTGACTGAAATGACTGGTTGGTTTGGGCCCCCACCAAAAAAAGAAGCAATCAATCTCTCCTTGCACAAACTGGCTCTACAGAGGCAAGATGTCCACCTCATCATCATCCTCCGATTCCTCACCCCTTTCACTGTGTACATCCCCCTCCTCACAGATTATTAATTCGTCCCAACTGGAATCCACCATCTCAGGTCCCTGTGTACTTTCTGGAGGCAATTGCTGCTGGTGAATGTCTCCACGGAGGAATTGATTATAATTCATTTTGATGAACATCATCTTCTCCACATTTTCTGGAAGTAACCTCGTACGCCGATTGCTGACAAGGTGAGCGGCTGCACTAAACACTCTTTTGGAGTACACACTGGAGGGAGGGCAACTTAGGTAGAATAAAGCCAGTTTGTGCAAGGGCCTCCAAATTGCCTCTTTTTCCTGCCAGTATACGTACGGACTGTCTGACGTGCCTACTTGGATGCGGTCACTCATATAATCCTCCACCATTCTTTCAATGGTGAGAGAATCATATGCAGTGACAGTAGACGACATGTCAGTAATCGTTGGCAGGTCCTTCAGTCCGGACCAGATGTCAGCACTCGCTCCAGACTGCCCTGCATCACCGCCAGCGGGTGGGCTCGGAATTCTTAGCCTTTTCCTCGCACCCCCAGTTGCGGGAGAATGTGAAGGAGGAGATGTTGACGGGTCACGTTCCGCTTGACTTGACAATTTTCTCACCAGCAGGTCTTTGAACCTCTGCAGACTTGTGTCTGCCGGAAAGAGAGATACAACGTAGGTTTTAAATCTAGGATCGAGCACGGTGGCCAAAATGTAGTGCTCTGATTTCAACAGATTGACCACCCGTGAATCCTGGTTAAGCGAATTAAGGGCTCCATCCACAAGTCCCACATGCCTAGCGGAATCGCTCTGTTTTAGCTCCTCCTTCAATGTCTCCAGCTTCTTCTGCAAAAGCCTGATGAGGGGAATGACCTGACTCAGGCTGGCAGTGTCTGAACTGACTTCACGTGTGGCAAGTTCAAAGGGTTGCAGAACCTTGCACAACATTGAAATCATTCTCCACTGCGCTTGAGTCAGGTGCATTCCCCCTCCTTTGCCTATATCGTGGGCATATGTATAGGCTTGAATGGCCTTTTGCTGCTCCTCCATCCTCTGAAGCATATAGAGGGTTGAATTCCACCTCGTTACCACCTCTTGCTTCAGATGATGGCAGGGCAGGTTCAGGAATGTTTGGTGGTGCTCCAGTCTTCGGCACGCGGTGGCTGAATGCCGAAAGTGGCCCGCAATTCTTCGGGCCACCGACAGCATCTCTTGCACGCCCCTGTCATTTTCTAAATAATGCTGCACCACCAAATTCAATGTATGTGCAAAACATGGGACGTGCTGGAATTTGCCCAGATGTAATGCACGCACAATATTGGTGGCGTTGTCCGATGTCACAAATCCCCAGGAGAGTCCAATTGGGGTAAGCCATTCTGCGATGATGTTCCTCAGTTTCCGTAAGAGGTTGTCAGCTGTGTGCCTCTTCTGTAAAGCGGTGATACAAAGCATAGCATGCCTAGGAACGAGTTGGCATTTGCGAGATGCTGCTACTGGTGCCGCCACTGCTGTTCTTGCTGCGGGAGGCAATACATCTACCCAGTGGGCTGTCACAGTCATATAGTCCTGAGTCTGCCCTGCTCCACTTGTCCACATGTCCGTGGTTAAGTGGACATTGGGTACAACTGCATTTTTTAGGACACTGGTGACTCTTTTTCTGAGGTCTGTGTACATTTTCGGTATCGCCTGCCTAGAGAAATGGAACCTAGATGGTATTTGGTACCGGGGACACAGTACCTCAATCAAGTCTCTAGTTGCCTCTGAATTAACGGTGGATACCCGAACCACGTTTCTCACCGCCCAGGCTGCCAAGGCCTGAGTTATCCGCTTTGCAGCAGGATGACTGCTGTGATATTTCATCTTCCTCGCAAAGGACTGTTGGACAGTCAATTGCTTACTGGAAGTAGTACAAGTGGTCTTCCGACTTCCCCTCTGGGATGACGATCGACTCCCAGCAGCAACAACAACAGCAGCGCCAGCAGCAGTAGGCGTTACACTCAAGGATGCATCGGAGGAATCCCAGGCAGGAGAGGACTCGTCAGACTTTCCAGCGACATGGCCTGCAGGACTATTGGCTTTCCTGTGTAAGGAGGAAATTGACACTGAGGGAGTTGGTGGTGTGGTTTGCAGGAGCTTGGTTACAAGAGGAAGGGATTTAGTTGTCAGTGGACTCCTTCCGCTGTCACCCAAAGTTTTTGAACTTGTCACTGACTTCTGATGAATGCGGTCCAGGTGACGTATAAGGGAGGATGTTCCTAGGTGGTTAACGTCCTTACCCCTACTTATTACAGCTTGACAAAGGCAACACACGGCTTGACACCTGTTGTCCGCATTTGTGTTGAAATAATTCCACACCGAAGAGCTGTTTTTTTTTTTGTATTTTGACCAGGCATGTCAATGGCCATATTCGTCCCACGGACAACAGGTGTCTCCCCGGGTGCCTTACTTAAACAAACCACCTCACCATCAGAATCCTCCTTGTCAATTTCCTCCCCAGCGCCAGCAACACCCATATCCTCATCCTGGTGTACTTCAACAGTGACATCTTCAATTTGACTATCAGGAACTGGACTGCTGGTGCTCCTTCCAGCACTTGCAGGGGGCGTGCAAATGGTGGAAGGCGCAAGCTCTTCCCGTCCAGTGTTGGGAAGGTCAGGCATCGCAACCGACACAATTGGACTCTCCTTGGGGATTTGTGATTTAGAAGAACACACAGTTCTTTGCTGTGCTTTTGCCAGCTTAAGTCTTTTTATTTTTCTAGCGAGAGGATGAGTGCTTCCATCCTCATGTGAATCTGAACCACTAGCCATGAACATAGGCCAGGGCCTCAGCCGTTCCTTGCCACTCCGTGTCGTAAATGGCATATTGGCAAGTTTACGCTTCTCCTCAGACGCTTTTAATTTTGATTTTTGGGTCATTTTACTGAACTTTTGTTTTTTGGATTTTACATGCTCTCTACTATGACATTGGGCATCGGCCTTGGCAGACGATGTTGATGGCATTTCATCGTCTCGGCCATGACTAGTGGCAGCAGCTTCAGCACGAGGTGGAAGTGGATCTTGATCTTTCCCTATTTTACCCTCCACATTTTTGTTCTCCATTTTTTAATGTGTGGAATTATATGCCAGTATCAATAGCAATGGCCTACTACTATATATACTGCGCACAACTGAAATGCACCACAGGTATAGAATGTAGATGGATAGTATACTTGATGACACAGAGGTAGGTACAGCAGTGGCCTTCCGTACCGTACTGCTATATATGCTGGTGGTCACTGTGTCAGCAAACTGCAAAACTAAAATGCACCACAGGTATAGAATGTAGATGGATAGTATACTTGACGACACAGAGGTAGGTACAGCAGTGGCCTTCCGTACCGTACTGCTATATATACTGATGGTCACTGTGTCAGCAAACTGCAAAACTAAAATGCACCACAGGTATAGAATGTAGATGGATAGTATACTTGACGACACAGAGGTAGGTACAGCAGTGGCCTTCCGTACCGTACTGCTTTATATACTGGTGGTCACTGTGTCAGCAAACTGCACAACTGAAATGCACCACAGGTATAGAATCTAGATGGATAGTATACTTGACGACACAGAGGTAGGTACAGCAGTGGCCTTCCGTACCGTACTGCTATATATACTGGTGGTCACTGTGTCAGCAAACTGCAAAACTAAAATGCACCACAGGTATAGAATGTAGATGGATAGTATACTTGACGACACAGAGGTAGGTACAGCAGTAGCCTTCCGTACCGTACTGCTATATATGCTGGTGGTCACTGTGTCAGCAAACTGCAAAACTAAAATGTACCACAGGTATAGAATGTAGATGGATAGTATACTTGACGACACAGAGGTAGGTACAGCAGTGGCCTTCCGTACCGTACTGCTATATATACTGGTGGTCACTGTGTCAGCAAATTGCAAAACTAAAATGCACCACAGGTATAGAATGTAGATGGATAGTATACTTGACGACACAGAGGTAGGTACAGCAGTGGCCTTCCATACCGTACTGCTATATATACTGGTGGTCACTGTGTCAGCAAACTGCAAAACTAAAATGCACCACAGGTATAGAATGTAGATGGATAGTATACTTGACGACACAGAGGTAGGTACAGCAGTGGCCTACTGTACCGTAATGCTATATATTATATACTGGTGGTCAGCAAATTGTGCAAAACTGAAATGCACCACAGGTATGGATGGATAGTATACTTGACGACACAGAGGTAGGTACAGCAGTGGCCTACTGTACAGTAATGCTATATATTATATACTGGTGGTCAGCAAACTGTGCAAAACTGAAATGCACCACAGGTATGGATGGATAGTATACTTGACGACACAGAGGTAGGTACAGCAGTGGCCTTCTGTACCGTACTCCTATATATTATATACTGGTGGTCAGCAAAATTATGCACTGTACTCCTACTATATACTGTCTACAATGCAGCACAGATATGGAGTGTTTTTCAGGCAGACAACGTATACTGGTGGTCACTGGTCAGCAAACCTCTGCACTGTACTCCTCCTATATAATATTATACTGGTGGTCCCCAGTCCCCACAATAAAGCAGCACACTGAGCACAGATATGGAGTGTTTTTCAGGCAGACAACGTATACTGGTGGTCACTGTCAGCAAAACTCTGCACTGTACTCCTGCTATATAATACAGCTGCTCCCCAGTCCCCACAATTAAGCAGTGTGAGCACAGATATATGCAGCACACTGAGCACAGATAAGGAGCGTTTTTTTCATGCAGAGAACGGATAAAACTGGTGGTCACTGATCAGCAAAACTCTGCACTGTACTCCTCCTATATTAATATACAGCTGCTCCCCAGTCCCCACAATTAAGCAATAAGTAAAGCAAGCACAAATATTTGCATCAACAATACACGGAGAGGACGCCAGCCACGTCCTCTCCCTAACATTTCCAATGCACGAGTGAAAATGGCGGCGACGCGCGGCTGCTTATATAGAATCCGAATCTCGCGAGAATCCGACAGCGGGATGTTGACGTTCAGGCGCGCTCGGGTTAACCGAGCCATACGGGAGAATCCGAGTATGCCTCGGACCCGTGTTAAAAGGGTGAAGTTCGGGGGGGTTCGGTTTCAGAGAAACCGAACCCGCTCATCACTAATTGTTATTAATACTTACAGAACACGTATTGGCTCCTTCGTTATGCATATTCAGCAGGGTTGCTATTCAATAATTGTCCATTTTTGTGTTGATTACCCTTTGATATTCATTCAACTTTCTGTTTTTTTGCCATTGCATTGTCTCATTTCACATCATGGTATATCATGTACCAAGGCTTCTAGTTCTTGTCACCAACTAAAACATCATCTTTTGAGCTCACTTCTCGTCATTGATCAATTCTCTTTGATGCCTTAGAAAAGGAGTTCAGATATTTACAATTTGTCCTTTAATAGTGGTCATTGCCTTCAGTGAAAAAAATCATACAGATAGAGCCATCTTTATCTCGGCCTTTAATAGGATTAATTGAGCCAGGGCAGTCAGACGTAATTCCCTGCTGTAATGACCTAATCCCCTGATGTATTGTTCTCTCTATGTTGTATTGCAGCTGAGAACAATAGATGAAGGGCTTATGCTAATAAACCATGGTGTGCCTAGGTGCAGCAGAGAAGCAGAGATAACTGTGGCTCCGTCTATATCCCACACATTTTGGATGTACAGTACCATAATATAGTCATCATGTATTACTTTATTCATGCAGCCTCTCAAGCATTGCCAGGCTATAATTGCACTCTGCAATTCTAATTTAACTAACCTTTTTGGACACTGTAGAATCATCTGCGGAGCCCTGGCCATAGTCACCTAGCTACATACAGTATTTGTTGTGGCATGAAGCGGTCAATTATTGTACAAACAGCTTTCACTCTTATCATGGGATTGCCGAATTGGAGCAGTTTCTGCTTACGTAACTGTTTCCTCTACAGAGCTTGGCACATTTTTACAAGCCTATTAGTAGTCTAATGTAATATCAGTTTGTAAGATTTACACATATATCATCAAATACACATTGCTTGCATTGTATACATCTGAGACATGTTGGCCGCCCATTTCTTCTGAATGATACCGTTGCAGACTGAGCTTCCATCTGCTGCACTTCTCTGCATTTCATTACATTATTGCTTCTTTTGATGTGCTGTGTAATCAGCAATGTGGGGTGGTCTGAGTACAATTACCACGTTTTGCCTGTACCAGATTTTAGTTTATTGAACATTTCATCCTCATATCATCTGATCACCACTGAGCAAGAGACACTAATAAATGTTCTTCCTTGTCATCCATCCAGGGGCGTAGCCATAGCCGGATTAAGGCTTTGGGGGGCCCGGGGCATTTAAGACAGGGGGGCCCTAAAGACTTCCCCACAAACTAATCATACACACGTGCAAACACACATAATAATTGAATCACTGTGTCATGTCTCTGGGAATGAAATGGAATAGAGGTCAAACGGAGAATGGAGGCTGGACATAGGAAGGGGTGGTGGAGGCAGTGCCATTTCTACAAGTGTGTGAGCCGTGCGATCGCACGGGGTGCCCATTGCGACACCTGCTGGCTGTTATTACCTGCTCTCCCTCTTCCCGCCCATAGCACTTCGCTCAGTGAGCAGAGTTTCATGAAATGATGCAGTTGTGTTATGACATCGCTACACAACCATGTCATTTCGCGAAACTCCAACCCGGCCTGTGGAGTACTATGGACATGGAAGTGTGAGAGCAGGTTATTGCAGTTCTGGCACCAATGAGCATTACACCCATGGCAAAGAGCATTACACACCCCTGGCAACAAGCATGACTCCCAGACCATGAAACCCCATGCAACGGGCATTACACTGAAAGCATTAAAAACCCTGGCAACGAGCATTACACACCTCTGGCAATGAGCATGACACAGAGAGAATGAAATCACTGGCAATGAGCCTTACACCCCTGAAAACAATCATGACACCCAGCGCATGAAACCCCTAGCAACAAGCATTACACCCCAAGCAACGAGCATGACACCCAGAGCATGAAACCCCTGGCAGCGAGCATGGAACGCAGAGCATGAAACCCCCGGCAACAAGCATGGAACGCAGAGCATGAAACCTCTGGCAACAAGCATGGAACGCAGAGCATAAAACCCCCGGCAACAAGCATGGAACGCAGAGCATGAAACCCCTGGCAACAAGCATGGAACTCATAGCATGAAACCCCTGGCAGCGAGCATGGAACGCAGAGCATGAAACCCCTGGCAACA